>NC_066584.1:400855484-401219651 GCF_024323335.1 Lathyrus oleraceus | reverse complement strand
GTTTATGGTCTTAATACCTTAAAATACCTAATAACAACAAAAAAAACTAAAAATATTTTGGTGGATTGTTGGACTTGATCTGAACTTTTGGACTTAGAGTAGGAAAACATCCATATGCTCTAAAGACTTGGCCAATGTCATTATTTTGAGACTGGACCATCCTTGGTAGTGCCTTCCATCTGATGCAAGCCTTGGGACTTCCACTTGGGATTTACCTGTCATTTTGTCTTTGTGTTTGATTCTTATACTATTATTATTGTTTATGTCTAATGATTGTTTCTGTGAGTTTACCAAGGAAACATTTCATCTGATACATTTGAAGACATTGAAGATTTCTTGCTATTGGAGTGCTTGCTTGGATATTATGGTCATCTTTATTTGATGCCTTGGTCTCCATTATTAATTGCTTGGATATTGTTTATGCTTATTGTCTGCTCAAAAGTCCAAAGGAAATGGGAATCTATATGACAGTATTTTTGTGTGGATTGCTTCCCATTGGTCAGATCTTTTCAACTCTTAACTTTTAAATTTTTCGTCTAGGGTAGCCTCTTCATCTCCTCCCGCTTCTTTAATTTCAAAATCTCTCCCTCTTTTCAAAACCTTCTTTGTTTGTGATTTCAACTCAGACATGTTTTAACAATTAGAAACTTTGGCCTTATTCCATTGAATTTTTTAAAACTTTTTCTTAAATCAAACTTGTGAAATGAACTTAACCATATTGACTTTAACTTCAAAAAGACAAAAAGAAATAACAACCTCATTCAAATCTTTGACCATCTTTGTGTCTTTCTCTGCTAAACTTGTTCTAAAATCAATCCATCAACTTCTTTTAAATTTTTACCACGAACTACGGGGTTTTGATCCCTCATTTTTATGTTGGTACGTAAGCATAAGACCGAAGGTCTTGTCAAACACCAAAATATAATTAATGAATTCTTTCCTCATCCCCCCATTCCATTTTTACCAAACATATTTGTCGCATTACGCGAAAAACCGGCGGGAAAAGAAGAAACAACAGAGCCGCCACCGTGCGTTATTTATCCCAAAAGAGGGAGAGGAAACGCTCAGAGTAAACCTAGGAAAGAACATGGTCTCGCGACCAAAGAGAATGGGTTCGGGAGTCGGTTATGCGAAGGGAAGGTACTAGCACCCCTACGCATCCGTAGTACTCTACGGGATCCACGCACAATAGGAAGGAAAATTGGTTGCTAAACACTGCTCAAACTCACACATACTGGCTGAAAAGAGACAAAAGAAACTGACTGAAACTGACTCGGCAGGATATCGTATCCTGGGCCTACTTAGTCTATCAGGCATAGACATCAGAGTCGAAGTAGTTCGGACCGGGGAAAACAACACATGCTCGCTAGGATATCGCATCCTATGCATACGTATCTCCTTGGACGAAGGAGAATCAGAGCATTCGTAGCTCGGCTGACACGCACACAAACAAACACAGGCAAAGGCAAACATGGAGCCCGAATGCCAATCACTGGACTTACATCAGCATCCGAACCAAAACACACACACACTGGAACCCAAATGCCACTCGATGGACTTACATCGGCTTCCAAGCACACAACAACACAACAAGTTAATAGGGAGTCAGGGACTCGAGCCTATAACTGCCAAACAACACGCTCAAACAAACAGACAACAAAATTGCTAAGGAGTCAGGCACTCGAGCCTAGCAACTGTCGGATAACTCACACAAAAAGAAAAAAAAGGGCGCCCGGAGAGATCAGCTCAATCTCCTGCCTACATACTTCATCTGGTATGAAGATCAGGGCGATGTAGTTCCCCTACGCAGGGATAAAAGATCTAGCCTAACCAGATAACAGAGGGAGACACAACTCTAGGGAGACTACGACTCGAGCCTAGATGTTGTCATGCAAAGTCAACCCTAAGTTAAGGTTTCTAGCTAACTGGCACACGGGCCAACCTATCCTAGACATGACTTACACAGGAAGCAAGCCACACACACACCTAACTTGCACAGGAAGCAAGGGTCTCGATTGCAACTAGGGCAAGAGAAAGGGGAGGTCTCAATCGCAACGAGGGCGAGAGAAGAGAATTAGTGTTAGTTGTTAGTCAAACTCGACAAGACATCGCACCTCGTGCCTACGTATCTCATCTGGACATGAGAATCAGAGTTGCCGTAGTTCGGCTAAACTATTCCCGTTGGTTTGTGTTTTTTAAGTGGACAACGTCACTGCGCAATCTACCTGATGCTCGACCTTTGGAGACTTACTCACCTGTAGTAGAAGGAGTTAACGTATCCTTAAGAGGGGATAATGTTTGTTTGTGTTTTAGGAAAGCTCAAGCAAGAAAGGAAGTCCTATACGAAGGAACCGTGCTACCTTAATTGACATGCAAACGAGACTACGCGGAGTCTAGCAGACCTAGGGGATACAATCACACCACACAAGCACATACAACATGAAATAAACACACCAACAAGGGGCTCAAACATCAAGGCTAGGTTTTAGTCGAGGGGTCATATCAACCTCAACAAACAAACCACTAGAACTGGGTAGAGGTTGCTCTTAACCTTGCCATTGAGGGGCTAAGGTGAAGCAGATGAAAGGTGAGTGAAGATGAGACTTCACAGCTTCTATCCCTGGCCTGGGAGAGCATTTGACAAGAATGTGTGGGTTCAGAAAGTGGGAACCCTTCTACACATTTGATACTGACTCAACTGTGCAATTGCACAAAATCTTGGGTTTTTATCTGTAATGCGTCAACACAGTGGTGTGAGCAAAACAGAAGACACACTGAATAGCAGGGGATAGGTTGCTTATCCCTTGGTTCTGCCAATTGCCTCTTCACTTAGGAGGTCTTTGACTCTGTACAAGGACAAATTAAACATACATAAGCATTGCCTCTTAAGGAGGACTTCAGACAGTTGCCTGGCCAAGTAACAGGCCAGGTCTTCCAGACTACATGAAGAAAAAGAAATTATACCTCAAGCAAGTTGCTAAATAGCAAAGCAAAGCAAGTTCAAAGAACTTAAGCAACTAAGGGTACCTGAAATAGTCCAATTAATCAGTACACAGTTCACAAGTCAAAGCAAAAGGAAATGGGAAACAACAGTCAAAACAGATAATCGACTGTGCCAAGCACAAGACTCAAATCAAATGAGTCAAGCCACCTACAAAACAAAGGTTAGCTCATGATAAACAATCAAGCTTAATCAGAAAGAAATCGATCTCATTGGTCATTTGGTGTTCAACCTGAAAACATAAGCTCAACAGTAAGTAACTGGACCACTAGGACAAGCCTAGGGTCAAAAAGGATGAAAAAAGGCAAAACAGCAAAGGGCAAGCATTCACAATCATGTTCAAACAATTAAGAATCAATACCAATTGGGTTCATGTTCATATCATACATCATCATCAATTCATAAGCAAAAGAAGGTAAGGCATGGCAAATGAAAGCACATAGAAGTCAACAGCAAGACTTAGCTCAAAACCAAACATAAACAAAACCAAAAATCATCAAATAATTCATGCTCAATCACAATCCATAACATGACATGCATATAAAATTTCAGCTCAATTGGATCATGGGAAGGTGGTCAATTAAAATCAGAAAGTCAAAACCAAATCAAGCAAGCACAAAGAAGTCAAACAAACATGTATCAACTTCAAAAAATCACAACTCAACGACAACAGATGAGAAATGAATGGGATTAACACCAATGCAAAGCTTAAGATGTCTGGTATGCATATGCAAAATTTCATGATCATCCAATAAAGTATGAGAATTTCCCAAATGGAATGGCAACATGTATCACACGAAGTCAACATTTGACTAGACAGGGGAGAAAAATCTCAAACAAATAGGAAATGGCACAATTAATTCTAAGAAAATTCACATGTGAACTAGACATATAAGAGAAGGTTCATGCAAAATTTTAGGTCAATTGAAAGTCAGGAAGCATGTCATCAAAATTCATGAAATTGCACATCCATGGTGTGACACAAGTTGTCACACCCTACTTCAAAAATTCAAAGCTCTCGAACCACATAAGCTAAAATCATGATCTTTACACCAAAAATAAACATGGATGAGTGTAGATTAAGCACAAAAAATTTCAGATCAAATGGATAATGCATCACAATTTCACAAGAGAATTGGCCAAAGGTACAAAAAATGGTCAACATGAACAAACCCTAGCACCTTTAAAAAATACTCATCCAAAAAAAATCAGTAAAAATAATGATAAAAAACTAGGGATCACAATGAAGATGATGCAAAAATTCCCACTAAAATTGGATTTGAGATGAATGAAATATGATTTTTCAAAGTTTATTAAATGAAATAAAAAATGAATTAGTGAAGAGAAATAGCAAGACTTGACAATTCCCTCAGCCGGATTCGAAGTGGGAATCAAAACGACCAATAAAAAAATGCCAGGCACGAAGCCCAGCGCTTCATTTGAATAAAGGGGTCAACGCCTCTGGACCAATGGCAGATTGGCACAGTAAATCCATGGACCAATTAAAATGTTTCTTTTAAAAACCAGCAGGCACAGCGGAAATGCTTTTTGACTAAATATTTAGAAAAAAACTTTAAGAACCGATGGCACATGCTGCGCAGTGGATTGTTATCATTCCAATTATATGGGGTTTCAGTATCCCATCCGGTGGGGCCCGCGGCCAACTGCACAATTGCCTGGCCAACTGTCACGTCTGGTTATGCTATTTCTTTTGGAAACACATGCAGGGCAAAAAATAAAGAAAAACAAAATAATTAAAACCGAAAGCCAGCAACAACAGTGCCTGTGCAGTGATATGATGTTGTTCAAATGATGGGATTTTGGGATCCCAGCCGGTGGGGCCCGTGGCCAATAAACAATTTGTATGGCCCACTATGCACCGGCCAATCAACGTGTTTCTTTTAAAAAACCACATGCACAGCCAACAAATAAACCCTAAGGATCTAACAGCGTGGCAAAATGAAACCAGAATCGCATACAGCAAAAAGAAAACCAGTTTTCGCATGTTCATTACAGTAGAACCCAGCAACACAATTTTTGCACCAAAATTGACAACCAACATCAAAATGCTCATCTAAGCATGCTCAAACCTAAACCAAGCTCCATTAATCTCAAATCAAACTAAAATGGACAAATCATGCAAAAATATAAATGAACAACAAATTTAAATTTCGAATTTCTCTCTCAATTCTTAACCGTTTCCTTCGATTCAAAGCTCAATAGACTCATGGCAAAAAGATCTACACGATGTATCTCATGATTTTGGAAATGGAAAGACTCGTTACCTGACCAAATTTGGAGCAAAGAGTTGGAACAGTGGTTATTTCCTTGTGCTTTGTCAAAACAGATGCATTATGGTGTTGGTGTTGATGAATGGATGGAAGGCTATGGCTCAGCAAGGCTTGAAAATGCTCCAATCGCGATTTGCCATGGAAGTGTGCTTTGAAAACAGTCTGTGTCCCGTGCTTACAGTGGTGACATAAGGCTTTCAATGGGCTCAAGAGTGATGGTATGTGATGTAGCAGTCAAGACCTAGCTCGAATCCTTTGAGTTTTTCAACCAGAATCCAAAATGAAGAAATTCTGTTTTTGGGAGAAAAGAGTTTTTGTTCTTTTTGTCCGTGTGAGGCTGCTGCTTCTAGGGTTCTTTTGAGCAGGAAAAGAAGCAATATATATGCTGATTAATGCTTGCTAAGTTTGGATTAGTGAGAGGTAAAACAAAATTTGTTAATTGAAGTGTGTTTTGGTTAATGGTGCAATTCCACTCAAGTGGTACATGTGCATGATCTGGCTGCGAAAATGGGCCTTCCAACATGTCCAAAATGCATTTTCTGAGTGTTTCCAATTGGCAAAAATGATTAGAAGTGGTTATTTCAAAAGTCCATTTTTGCACCACACTTGAAAATAAACATGATAGTTCAAAAAGGGCCATTTTGATTGGCAATGTTTTGGCACATGAAATTTACATTTTTGGAAAGAGGAGGTTAAATGTGGTTTGTAGGAAAAAACCCCACCAAAATTGGCCAAATGGTTAGAGAGATATGGCCTTTTGAAGTTCAAGATTTTGTGAAAATGATTTAATCATATCTTGACAACCATGCATGGGAATTGAGAGTTCTTGGACTTTTTGGAAATGGGAGAACAAGATCTTCAACTTTCATGTTGGGCAAAAATTCATTTGAAGCTTGTATCATGATGTAAGTTTGGGATCAAGAAGTTTCCATTTTTGGCAGTTAAAATTACAGGTCCAGTTTCTATTTTTGGAAATTTTCTGTTTGGCTTCAAATTCTTCAATGATATTGTTTGTCATGATATATGAGGCCTATTGGGACATGAATAAGCTCTCTCAAACCAAATCCATCCATCAAAATCACAAAATCAACCACAGTTGACCAACTTTGACTTTCTAGGGTTTTTGACTGATTGTGCATGAACTGATGGCTTCTGAACATCCAACCCTTGACTTAAACACTTCAAATGGACCCCCAAGTCATGTGAACTTGATGGACAAACCCTAGGGCCTTGGCTCCTTGAGAAACACCCTTGCTTGCTTGGTTGACTGATCTCCTGATCAGTTTGACCTAATTCTTGACTTGCTTGCTCTTGAGGCAACTGGGGACAATGCAATGCTATGCAATGGATCATGATATGCTATGACCTAATATGAGATGTATGTACAATGATAGGTGCAAATTTGAGGTGTTACAGCTGCCCCTATTCAATCAGCTGGGGACCCGAACGGATGATAGCGATTGCTGTCAGACTTTCAGGGTAAACAGGGATTGAATACTAAGAACCGTAGAAATTTGCACCGACTGGATATAATACACGAGAACCATGTCATTTACTGATGACAACTGCATGACAACTTCAGAAAAGCAAAACCATTTACCGATGGTAGGAAGCTGGACCCTTGATATTTACCGATATCGACTTTAGCGAGGCCATTTACCGATGGCGGCTGGGGAAAACAAAACTTCTGAAAAACCAAACCATTTACCGATGGTTAAAACTGGGACCTTGATATTTACCGATATCAACTTCAGCACGACCATTTACCGATGGCTGCTGGGAAACCAATTTCTGAAAAAAAACAAACCATTTACCGATGGTTAAAACTTGGACCTTGATATTTACCGATATCAACTTCAGCGAGACCATTTACCAACGGCGGCTGGGGAAAACAAACTTCAGGAAAGTGAAAAGCAAAACCATTTACCGATGGTTAGAACTGGGACTTTGATATTTACCGATATCAACTTCAGCATGACCATTTACCGATGACTGCTGGGAAACAAATTGATGTAGAGAGGAAGCAAGACCATTTACCGATGGTGGCTTCAAAGAAAACTTGACATTTACCGATGTCAACTCTAGCCAGACCATTTACCGATGGTTGCTGTAACTGGGAATTCGATATTTACCGATATCGAAGGAAACTGGGCCATTTACCGATGGCATCTCCGCTTGGGGAGGAACAACATCTTTGTGGTGATACCAGACAAGACGTTTACCGACGACTTCTGGGGATTTTGATTTTATTACCAAGAAAACAAAGAATGACCAGACATTTACCGATGACTGGGATAAGACTCGATGTTTACCGACATCGAAAGATGATGTTTACCGACATCAAAAGAATGACCAGACATTTACCGATGACTGGGGTGAGACTCGATGTTTACCGACATCGAAAGATGATGTTTACCGACATCACAAAAGAATGACCAGACATTTATCGATGACTGGGGATGAAAAATTTATTGGGAAAAGACAAACAAAAATTTGCAACTGGGAACCAGGTAGGACATTTACAGATGACTCTACTGGGGATTTTTGTTGGGGAATTATCAGACATTTACCGATGACTGAGGGAACGACTCGATGTTTCCCGACATCGAAAGATGATGTTTACCGACACCAAAAAAATGACCAGACATTTACCGATGACTGGGTGAGACTCGATGTTTACCGACACCGAAACAATGGCGTTTACCGACACCAACGGAGAGGAGGAATACTTCTTCGATTTGAAATCGGAAATTGGCCTGAACGCCACTTCGGTCTGAATACCGGAAAATTGGCCTGAGTGCCATGAGTACATCGACCTGATCGTCGGAAACTCCTTCGGTCTGAATACCGGAAAATTGGCCTGAGTGCCATGAGTACATCGACCTGATCGTCGGAAACTCCTTCGGTCTGAATACCGGAAAATTGGCCTGAGTGCCATGAGTACATCGACCTGATCGTCGGAAACTCCTTCGGTCTGAATACCGGAAAAAAACATAAGTACATCGACCTGATCGTCGGAAACTTCTTCGGTCTGAATACCGGAAAGATTGGCCTGAGTGCCAAAGCGTGAATTGGTTTGTGTTCCAAAACACTCAACATCCTGAAGAGGGCTAGAAAAGCAGTCTTGTTAAAGGATGGACATTCGATTCCACAAGAAATACGAATCTTACTCTGCTGGTGATAACAATCGAAAGATTGACCAAAGAGTGCATGAGATATATTATCTATAGCCGTCAGAACGTAGATAATAACCTCGCATGGAAGATTATCCATAACCGGGTTGTAGGTTGTTAAATGAATAATCGACCGAAAAGAAAGGCATCTGGGTACCAGACTAGGTATGCAAAAGATGGCCAATCAAAAGAGGATAAAGCTGCTTACTCGGAGCAAGTATCCAAAAAGAAGGGGAAGACCCAATGGGGACAATACTGCTTGATCAAGGCAAGTATCCAGAGGGGAAGAATATCAATACCCAAATCGGATACTGATAACTGCAAAGAGGGGATTACATCTACCGGTTAGTAGGCAGAAAACCACGGAAAAGTAACCAGTCATCGACAAGATGAGCACACAGGGTTAACTTCACCAAGGGGACGAAAGTGGGATTTTACAACTACCAGCTTGTGGGTAGAAAACCACAAAGATAGGACTTACAACTACCGGTTTGTAGGTAGAGGCCACAAATTCCGCTGAGGATAAGATGAATGAGTGCCGGTTAGTGAGCGACTATTCATTTATGCCCCAGGGAAACATAAGAAACAGCCAACAGGAAGCCAATTTAGGATCGATCCAAAAAGGCAGACTGAATCAGGACTCATCCTAATGAGGAAAGAACTCAATAGGGAAAATCCATCCCAATGTGTGTTGGGAGGGAACGGAAACAACCGTCATCCACGAGGATGTATCTCAGTGGGGAAATGGAAGGAAAGGATAGACACTTTCTGCTTAAGGGGTTGGCTCTACATGGAGAGATCAGACACACCCACATCTGCTAGGAAAATCTACTGGAGAGATTCTTATCACCAAACAGCAGGAGGCAACAATCAACAGATACATGGCAACAGCTGCAACATGAGTATCCGAATGCTATGATTATGCATGTATGCTTTATACCTGAAATGTATGATGAATGTTGACAAACAGACATGCTCAAACCACAGGTCCGGGAATCGATCATCCGGAGAGCAAAACCAAAGTCACCAGAGAGCCAAGAAAATCCATTGGAGACTGGGACAATAGGGAACAATCATCATCCTGCAGGGGAGGAAGGCCACCAGAGGCTTCCGGAGGGATCGTCAGTCGCCACCGGAGAAAAGAGTTCAACATACAGGCGGATGCGCCGCAACAACATGTGCTGGAAATCAGGGATACCAAGAAGCAACCAGATCTCTGACGAGGATACATAGGCATTGATAAGGCTCATCATGCCAACAACTCCACTGGGGGATCCATCTGAGGGCATGACATAGTACTGGGATGTTGATCTACCAAATACTGAATCTTCAAAGGAAAACACCCCACGTTGGGGGAGAGACGAAGACTGCTCTGCTGGAGAGGCGAAAGTTGAAGCCTTCGGTAAACACTCTGCTAGGGGAGCTGCCCCACAATAATGTCCGAAATAGCAAACTTGCTGGGGATGCCCCACGATAGGGCTCAAACAGCACTCTACTGGGGATGCCCCACAATAGAGCTAACAGGGATTTGGAGGAAGAATCTGTACTGCCGGGAACATGAAGATGAACAACTTCAAACAACACTACATCGGGCAACTTCACTGAGGAGAAACCATACGAGGTTCTGCAGGACAAAGATACAGTCATGCTCGAGATACGAACAATTGTCTTACCTGTTGGTAATCATACCACCCTCGGGAGAGCACTGCGGATCTCCTAAGTATCCTTCCATCATCGTGAACGTTCACTTTGTTTAAGAACAGTTTTTGAAAAATTTGTTTATTTTGAAAACAATGATACTTTATCAATTAAAACATGCAAAACGTTTGTTGAGTTGAAACAAATAAGAGTGCAAATAATTGGGTAAAAGCTCAAATAGATGTAATGGAATGGTAGTCTGCAAAGGGCGAGACTCCATAGATTTGTACAAGTTTGAAATCGGTGATATATATTGGAGAGGGCTACATTGAACATAATGACCTTTCCTCTACCATTCCGAATTTTCGATGTATTCAGAGCTTCAGTCGGCGACGAATCGAGAATTCCTGACGGATGACAGATGTACAGCACAGTCTTGTCAAGATGCAGTTACTTGCCAAATCTCTAATTTTTGCCTAGATTGCCCCAGTGTGAGGTGCTCAATCTAGCGGGATGCAAATTCTCTCTTTTTTTCAATGTCTCTAACTTTTGCCTGGATCGCCCTTTCGGGTTTTCAATCCACCGAGACGCTCCTTTTTGCCTAAGTCGCCCCTTGGGGTGTTCGACTTAGCGAGCTGTTTTGCTTTTTTTTTTCTTTTAGGCGAAGTATTTCTTGACTGCATCAGAATTCACAGGACGAGTGAACTTCTCCACCCATTGTTGTAAGTGTCAAAACATTGCCTGAAAAGGCTCTCTTGACAACATATGGACCTTCATAGCTTGGGGGTTCACTTGCCCCTGGAATCGGGCACGAAAGACAAGACTTTCTTGAGCACAAGGTCACCTTCTCGGAACACACGAAGCTTGACCTGCTTTCGAATGCTTTCTTCACTCTCTGCTGATATAACTTGACCATGACACATGGCAGTTGATCTTTTCGTTCTTTCCGTCGAATTCAGCATTAGTCAACTTGGGACTTTGAGGGTGCTATCTTTCTTTTGTTTTTTTTCTCTTGATTTTGCTTTTGATTTTGCTTTCTTTTGATTTTGCACCCTCCTCTTTTTTCTTTTTTTCTTTTTTTTTTCTTTTTTTTTTGATAATGCCCCAGTTGGCTGTTCTGCTGATTCTCGAGATGCAGCTGAGTGATCTTCTTTTCTCGCTCAAGAAGTTGGGAAATCTCGTCAGGAATCCCTTCAACATCATCTTGTTCCGCTTCGAATACAGGGAATTCAAAATTGGGAGATGACGTCCGATCATTATGTTCAATGGGTTTGAGAAACAACCTGCATAATGATTTTGATATGAAAAGCACTTTGAAAATCAAACAAGACAATCGTTATGCAGATGAAAAGATTGCTTTTATTCTTGTTTTTTTTTTTTAGGGTTTTTTGGTGATCACCAATTTCATGCAAAAAGCGAAAAGGGAAAACAAATGGAAAAACAAATGTTTAACATGAATTTATTTGAATGAAAATATCATTGCACAAAATGTTGCCAACAATGTCATCACTTCTCCTTTTGGCATGGGAGAAGGGTTTTTAAACAAAGTGATTGTTACTCTGACTTATGAACAACTGTAGGAACGCCCACAGTGACCCAATTGTGGCAGACACCACCAGGAATGACGAAGTTGTCCACGTCTTCTGCATCCTCTTCCAAGATAGCAGCAACCTCTTCTTCTTTAGGCTGATCATGATGGATGATCCTCCACTTGCAAACAAACCTTGCTCCTTAAGTGCCCCAGAACAGCAGCCAATGCCAGCCCGGGATCGGTTAACCAGGAATAAATCCATCAATAGTACAAAGTCTGGCAAATATCTCTCTGAGTTCACAATTCTCTTGCTCAGGATGATCCATCAATCTGGCAGAGATGGCTCTGGTATAATACCGGCAAAGTGCGTCTTCAAACTAAATGAAGATCGTAGGGTAAGACCACAGGACGGGAGACCGGAACAAAACACCCGCTGATGCAAATGATGCATGAAGTGTTTATGCATATGCTTGTTTTTATTTCAAAGGAACTCGAGGGTTTTATTTGCAAACTTTGAAATATTTAGCATTTTGATTATATATGAGAACATCTCATCAGATATATCAGGTGAAAAAATTTTCCCGGTTTTTTCATGTTTTGAAATTTTTTGCAGATAAACTCCTTTGAGTTCCTTGAAAATTTTCTTTTTTTTCTGATGATATGGATGCAGATGAATGCATGAATGCATGAATGCAACAAACACACTCAAGGATCAAGCAAAGCACGCCAAACAAAGGTCGTGGGAAAGCTCATTGTATCCCTAATATCAATCATCCATTTTGGTGGATTTAGGTTTTCACCTTATCGACACCCAAGTTCCATTGATATTAACGGTACATGAACCGGCTCTAACATCCTTAATATCAACCAGCCGCTTTGGTGGACTTAGGTTTTACACCTGATCCGGGATCCATTGATATTAACAATGTTTGAACGACTCAACCACGAATCATGGGTTTGTTGAGAGTCACGAGCATGGAGTCTCGGTTAAGAACCACCCAAAGGGAGTGTACTAGGGTTTAAACCTGCCAAACATGTTCTATTAGAGGTTCCCATAATCATCGTTCCATCTCTCGAATATTATCGGAGGAACGAATACTCGTATTCCAAGAATATTCTCAAGAGAAACTCTTATGAGTGTAGTATCGCGTAACAATCGTATCAGAACTGACATCTGAACGACCTCCGCACTACGGTCCTAAAAAAATAGGCCAAGATGGGTTTGGTAAACTAAGGTCCTTGGCTTCTGCGGCACATGATTGAAAGAATAATGCCTAACCACAAATAACTTGTGTGACATTATTAGTTCAACATGACCTCCACCAAGTGAATGGTCTCGCAAGTCAACTGGCTAAGGAATACTCCACACCAGTCAACAAGACTATGCCATTCTCCTATCCTAGAGTGCACTCGAGTTCGGGTATAGAACTCATCTCACAAAGGAAAACAGACAACCAGCCAGGCAGAATGAATAATGAATATGAATGCAAACATTAATGCACACAATCAATGCAATCAATAAATGAAATGAACCAATAATGAAAGCAATAAAATACGCACAGCAATAGAAACCAAAACCCTAATCCTAGAGAGCGCTAGGAGAGACTCGCTCAGGGAAGATGGACCAGCATAGGTCAACTTCTCTACATCCCCAGCAGAGTCGCCAGCTGTCGCATTACGCGAAAAACCGGCGGGAAAAGAAGAAACAACAGAGCCGCCACCGTGCGTTATTTATCCCAAAAGAGGGAGAGGAAACGCTCAGAGTAAACCTAGGAAAGAACATGGTCTCGCGACCAAAGAGAATGGGTTCGGGAGTCGGTTATGCGAAGGGAAGGTACTAGCACCCCTACGCATCCGTAGTACTCTACGGGATCCACGCACAATAGGAAGGAAAATTGGTTGCTAAACACTGCTCAAACTCACACATACTGGCTGAAAAGAGACAAAAGAAACTGACTGAAACTGACTCGGCATGATATCGTATCCTGGGCCTACTTAGTCTATCAGGCATAGACATCAGAGTCGAAGTAGTTCGGACCGGGGAAAACACAACATGCTCGCTAGGATATCGCATCCTATGCATACGTATCTCCTTGGACGAAGGAGAATCAGAGCATTCGTAGCTCGGCTGACACGCACACAAACAAACACAGGCAAAGGCAAACATGGAGCCCGAATGCCAATCACTGGACTTACATCAGCATCCGAACCAAACACACACACACTGGAACCCAAATGCCACTCGATGGACTTACATCGGCTTCCAAGCACACAACAACACAACAAGTTAATAGGGAGTCAGGGACTCGAGCCTATAACTGCCAAACAACACGCTCAAACAAACAGACAACAAAATTGCTAAGGAGTCAGGCACTCGAGCCTAGTAACTGTCGGATAACTCACACAAAAGAAAAAAAAGGGCGCCCGGAGAGATCAGCTCAATCTCCTGCCTACATACTTCATCTGGTATGAAGATCAGGGCGATGTAGTTCCCCTACGCAGGGATAAAAGATCTAGCCTAACCAGATAACAGAGGGAGACACAACTCTAGGGAGACTACGACTCGAGCCTAGATGTTGTCATGCAAAGTCAACCCTAAGTTAAGGTTTCTAGCTAACTGGCACACGGGCCAACCTATCCTAGACATGACTTACACAGGAAGCAAGCCACACACACACCTAACTTGCACAGGAAGCAAGGGTCTCGATTGCAACTAGGGCAAGAGAAAGGGGAGGTCTCAATCGCAACGAGGGCGAGAGAAGAGAATTAGTGTTAGTTGTTAGTCAAACTCGACAAGACATCGCACCTCGTGCCTACGTATCTCATCTGGACATGAGAATCAGAGTTGCCGTAGTTCGGCTAAACTATTCCCGTTGGTTTGTGTTTTTTAAGTGGACAACGTCAGTGGCGCAATCTACCTGATGCTCGACCTTTGGAGACTTACTCACCTGTAGTAGAAGGAGTTAACGTATCCTTAAGAGGGGATAATGTTTGTTTGTGTTTTAGGAAAGCTCAAGCAAGAAAGGAAGTCCTATACGAAGGAACCGTGCTACCTTAATTGACATGCAAACGAGACTACGCGGAGTCTAGCAGACCTAGGGGATACAATCACACCACACAAGCACATACAGCATGAAATAAACACACCAACAAGGGGCTCAAACATCAAGGCTAGGTTTTAGTCGAGGGGTCATATCAACCTCAACAAACAAACCACTGGAACTGGGTAGAGGTTGCTCTTAACCTTGCCATTGAGGGGCTAAGGTGAAGCAGATGAAAGGTGAGTGAAGATGAGACTTCACAGCTTCTATCCCTGGCCTGGGAGAGCATTTGACAAGAATGTGTGGGTTCAGAAAGTGGGAACCCTTCTACACATTTGATACTGACTCAACTGTGCAATTGCACAAAATCTTGGGTTTTTATCTGTAATGCGTCAACACAGTGGTGTGAGCAAAACAGAAGACACACTGAATAGCAGGGGATAGGTTGCTTATCCCTTGGTTCTGCCAATTGCCTCTTCACTTAGGAGGTCTTTGACTCTGTACAAGGACAAATTAAACATACATAAGCATTGCCTCTTAAGGAGGACTTCAGACAGTTGCCTGGCCAAGTAACAGGCCAGGTCTTCCAGACTACATGAAGAAAAAGAAATTATACCTCAAGCAAGTTGCTAAATAGCAAAGCAAAGCAAGTTCAAAGAACTTAAGCAACTAAGGGTACCTGAAATAGTCCAATTAATCAGTACACAGTTCACAAGTCAAAGCAAAAGGAAATGGGAAACAACAGTCAAAACAGATAATCGACTGTGCCAAGCACAAGACTCAAATCAAATGAGTCAAGCCACCTACAAAACAAAGGTTAGCTCATGATAAAAAATCAAGCTTAATCAGAAAGAAATCGATCTCATTGGTCATTTGGTGTTCAACCTGAAAACATAAGCTCAACAGTAAGTAACTGGACCACTAGGACAAGCCTAGGGTCAAAAAGGATGAAAAAAGGCAAAACAGCAAAGGGCAAGAATTCACAATCATGTTCAAACAATTAAGAATCAATACCAATTGGGTTCATGTTCATATCATACATCATCATCAATTCATAAGCAAAAGAAGGTAAGGCATGGCAAATGAAAGCACATAGAAGTCAACAGCAAGACTTAGCTCAAAACCAAACATAAACAAAACCAAAAATCATCAAATAATTCATGCTCAATCACAATCCATAACATGACATGCATATAAAATTTCAGCTCAATTGGATCATGGGAAGGTGGTCAATTAAAATCAGAAAGTCAAAACCAAATCAAGCAAGCACAAAGAAGTCAAACAAACATGTATCAACTTCAAAAAATCACAACTCAACGACAACAGATGAGAAATGAATGGGATTAACACCAATGCAAAGCTTAAGATGTCTGGTATGCACATGCAAAATTTCATGATCATCCAATAAAGTATGAGAATTTCCCAAATGGAATGGCAACATGTATCACACGAAGTCAACATTTGACTAGACAGGGGAGAAAAATCTCAAACAAATAGGAAATGGCACAATTAATTCTAAGAAAATTCACATGTGAACTAGACATATAAGAGAAGGTTCATGCAAAATTTTAGGTCAATTGAAAGTCAGGAAGCATGTCATCAAAATTCATGAAATTGCACATCCATGGTGTGACACAAGTTGTCACACCCTACTTCAAAAATTCAAAGCTCTCGAACCACATAAGCTAAAATCATGATCTTTACACCAAAATAAACATGGATGAGTGTAGATTAAGCACAAAAAATTTCAGATCAAATGGATAATGCATCACAATTTCACAAGAGAATTGGCCAAAGGTACAAAAAATGGTCAACATGAACAAACCCTAGCACCTTTAAAAAATACTCATCCAAAAAAATCAGTAAAAATAATGATAAAAAACTAGGGATCACAATGAAGATGATGCAAAAATTCCCACTAAAATTGGATTTGAGATGAATGAAATATGATTTTTCAAAGTTTATTAAATGAAATAAAAAATGAATTAGTGAAGAGAAATAGCAAGACTTGACAATTCCCTCAGCCGGATTCGAAGTGGGAATCAAAACGACCAATAAAAAAATGCCAGGCACGAAGCCCAGCGCTTCATTTGAATAAAGGGGTCAACGCCTCTGGACCAATGGCAGATTGGCACAGTAAATCCATGGACCAATTAAAATGTTTCTTTTAAAAACCAGCAGGCACAGCGGAAATGCTTTTTGACTAAATATTTAGAAAAAAACTTTAAGAACCGATGGCACATGCTGCGCAGTGGATTGTTATCATTCCAATTATATGGGGTTTCAGTATCCCATCCGGTGGGGCCCGCGGCCAACTGCACAATTGCCTGGCCAACTGTCACGTCTGGTTATGCTATTTCTTTTGGAAACACATGCAGGGCAAAAAATAAAGAAAAACAAAATAATTAAAACCGAAAGCCAGCAACAACAGTGCCTGTGCAGTGATATGATGTTGTTCAAATGATGGGATTTTGGGATCCCAGCCGGTGGGGCCCGTGGCCAATAAACAATCTGTATGGCCCACTATGCACCGGCCAATCAACGTGTTTCTTTTAAAAAACCACATGCACAGCCAACAAATAAACCCTAAGGATCTAACAGCGTGGCAAAATGAAACCAGAATCGCATACAGCAAAAAGAAAACCCAGTTTTCGCATGTTCATTACAGTAGAACCCAGCAACACAATTTTTGCACCAAAATTGACAACCAACACATCAAAATGCTCATCTAAGCATGCTCAAACCTAAACCAAGCTCCATTAATCTCAAATCAAACTAAAATGGACAAATCATGCAAAAATATAAATGAACAACAAATTTAAATTTCGAATTTCTCTCTCAATTCTTAACCGTTTCCTTCGATTCAAAGCTCAATAGACTCATGGCAAAAAGATCTACACGATGTATCTCATGATTTTGGAAATGGAAAGACTCGTTACCTGACCAAATTTGGAGCAAAGAGTTGGAACAGTGGTTATTTCCTTGTGCTTTGTCAAAACAGATGCATTATGGTGTTGGTGTTGATGAATGGATGGAAGGCTATGGCTCAGCAAGGCTTGAAAATGCTCCAATCGCGATTTGCCATGGAAGTGTGCTTTGAAAACAGTCTGTGTCCCGTGCTTACAGTGGTGACATAAGGCTTTCAATGGGCTCAAGAGTGATGGTATGTGATGTAGCAGTCAAGACCTAGCTCGAATCCTTTGAGTTTTTCAACCAGAATCCAAAATGAAGAAATTCTGTTTTTGGGAGAAAAGAGTTTTTGTTCTTTTTGTCCGTGTGAGGCTGCTGCTTCTAGGGTTCTTTTGAGCAGGAAAAGAAGCAATATATATGCTGATTAATGCTTGCTAAGTTTGGATTAGTGAGAGGTAAAACAGAAATTTGTTAATTGAAGTGTGTTTTGGTTAATGGTGCAATTCCACTCAAGTGGTACATGTGCATGATCTGGCTGCGAAAATGGGCCTTCCAACATGTCCAAAATGCATTTTCTGAGTGTTTCCAATTGGCAAAAGTGATTAGAAGTGGTTATTTCAAAAGTCCATTTTTGCACCACACTTGAAAATAAACATGATAGTTCAAAAAGGGCCATTTTGATTGGCAATGTTTTGGCACATGAAATTTACATTTTTGGAAAGAGGAGGTTAAATGTGGTTTGTAGGAAAAAACCCCACCAAAATTGGCCAAATGGTTAGAGAGATATGGCCTTTTGAAGTTCAAGATTTTGTGAAAATGATTTAATCATATCTTGACAACCATGCATGGGAATTGAGAGTTCTTGGACTTTTTGGAAATGGGAGAACAAGATCTTCAACTTTCATGTTGGGCACAAATTCATTTGAAGCTTGTATCATGATGTAAGTTTGGGATCAAGAAGTTTCCATTTTTGGCAGTTAAAATTACAGGTCCAGTTTCTATTTTTGGAAATTTTCTGTTTGGCTTCAAATTCTTCAATGATATTGTTTTTCATGATATATGAGGCCTATTGGGACATGAATAAGCTCTCTCAAACCAAATCCATCCATCAAAATCATAAAATCAACCACAGTTGACCAACTTTGACTTTCTAGGGTTTTTGACTGATTGTGCATGAACTGATGGCTTCTGAACATCCAACCCTTGACTTAAACACTTCAAATGGACCCCCAAGTCATGTGAACTTGATGGACAAACCCTAGGGCCTTGGCTCCTTGAGAAACACCCTTGCTTGCTTGGTTGACTGATCTCCTGATCAGTTTGACCTAATTCTTGACTTGCTTGCTCTTGAGGCAACTGGGGACAATGCAATGCTATGCAATGGATCATGATATGCTATGACCTAATATGAGATGTATGTACAATGATAGGTGCAAATTTGAGGTGTTACAATATTTTCAACCAAAACACTTGAATACAAAAAAGGGCTCCCTAGGAGTACCTAGGACACTTTGGGTGTTAATACCTTCCCTTTGTGTAACCAACCCCCTTACCTGCAATCTCTAGCATTTTATTAGTTTTGATTTGAAAACTTCTTACCTTTGGGTTTTTATTTGGAATTTTCCCTTTTCCTTTGGAAACAAATAAGGCGCGGTGGTGACTCTAATTTTTCAATTGACATCGGGCTTATCCATAGCTCGATGGTCACGAATGCACTGCTACAAAAATAAAATGGTGACTCTGTTGGGGAGTAGTCCTCAGTGGGTTTAGCCTACTTTTTATGTGCAATATTTTGTTGATATTTGATGTTTGTTTGTATATATTACTTATGTGATATAATATATCTGTTGTGCTTGGTGATCTCTGAGTGGTGAGATAAGTTCTAACCCGAACTTGAGTGTAATTAAGATAACAGGATGATATTGTCATGTTCGACTCGTGTGAAGTAATCCTTAACGAGTTGGCTTGAAACCCATCTACTCAATGGAGATCCCCTTGGAATTGTTGATGTCACACGAGTAAATCGTGGATAGGCATTACTTTTTCCAACCTGGGAGTCTGAGAAGCTAAGGACCATAGAAGATTTAACCCAACTTGGCCTATTTAGGACGTAGTGCGGAGACTGTTAAAGTGTATACTTGATAACAGTTGTTACGCGATGCTACACTCAGATGAGTTTCTCTTGAGAATATTATGGGTTGATGAGTCAGTCATCTAATCCTATAGTATTCGATAGATGGGATCATAACTTTGGGAACTTTTTAGAACACGCTCTATAGGTTTTTATCTGTAGTACACTCCTTTGGGATGGTTCTTATCCCGACTCCAGGATCGTGACTCACAACAAACCCTTTGATTCTCAATTGATCTGATTGGTCTCATCAAAATCAATGGATCTTGGGTGTTGACAAGGTGAAAAACCTAAATCCACCAAAATGGATGATTGATCTTGATGATGACCTGATCCATCCCATGACCTTTGTTTGTGTTTACCTTGTGTGTGATCCCTTGTGTGTGATTGTTGCATTCATGCATTCATGTGCATCATAATATTCATCACAACAATAAATTTTCAAGGAACTAAGGTCTTATTTACAAATAATTTTCAGACCATGGATTGTGGACGAAGGAACACTAAGAAGTATAGTTTCATATGTCCCAACTTGAAAGAGTTAAGAAAGTTATCATCCTTTGTAGTGGATCCCATAGATTTCAAGCAACGTCATGGGAAGCTTTTATCTATATTATCTACTGATGTGGTTGAAGGACTCTTGAGTGTCTTGGTGCAATTTTATGATCCTCTCTATCGATGCTTCACTTTTCTTGATTATCAGCTCATGCATACGTTAGAGGAGTATGCATATCTCTTGGGGTATGCCCGTATCTAACAAGGTATCTTTCAGTGGATTGAAGGAGATTCTGAGATCTCAAGTCATAGCCGAAGCTCTTCATTTAAAGAAATATGAGATTGATGCTAATTTGATGAAGAAAGGAGGGATTCAAGGGTTGACTTATGAGTTTCTCATTGGTAGAGATACTACTTTTGCTCAAGCCGGTAGCACGGATGCTTTTGAAGCCATCTTTGTCTTACTCATCTATGGCTTAGCTTTGTTCCCTAATATTGACGGTTTTGTTGATATTAACCCCATTAGAATTTTCTTAATTGGGAATCCTGCTTCTACTCGCCTAGGTGACACGTACTTCTCTTTGCATTTAAGGAATTCTAAAGGTAGTGGAACTGTTGTGTGTTGTGTTTCTCTTCTGTACAGGTGGTTTATTTTGGACTTGCCTCAGACGCCTACTTTCTTGGAGAACAAGCAATGTCTATGGTGGTCTCAGAGACTTATGTCTCTCACTAATGACGATATTGTTTGGTATGATTATACTTTTGATAGTGTGAAGATTATTGACAGTTGTGGTGAGTTCTCTAATGTGCCTTTTATTGGTACACAAGGAGGAATCAACTACAACCCTGCATTGGCTCATCGTCATCCTGGGTTCCCCTTAAGGGTAAAGATCTATTCTATCAATAGGGTAAAGATCCCCAACATTTGAAGAATAGAATGGTGCATGCTTGGCATAATGTGCATAGGAAAGGAAGGTTTGAGCTTGGTCTGTGCAACTGTGTAGCTTTTGAAGCTTACGCTATTTGGGTGAAGAAAAGAGCTTTGGAGCTAAAGATGGTGTACGCCTGTGAAAGACCTATGTCTACGGTTGTGGCTGAGCCGTCAACTCTCCCTAACCAAGATGTAGAGGAGTTAGAATATGCACTCTCCAAGATGAAGCAAGAGAGAGACCTGTGAGAAGAGCGATTCATGCCTTGAGCCGAGAGCATGTGGAGTTGCAACTTGAGTCGAAGTACAAAGATGCGCTTATTGAAGTTCTTGAAGAGGGTGCAGTGAAGAGACAGAGAGAGCTCGAGGATTTTTTTTCCTCTAGCATTCCTCAGCCTTCCGATGCTTGGAAGAAGATTGTTGATCGACTCGTTGATGCTTGATCGTGACTATATTTAGAATATAGTCTATCGGGTACTTGACTGCAAGTGCACAGTCCAGTCGTTTTAGGTTTAAAAGATATCGAACCCATAGGGACCGATGGTCAAACTAGTGCTACTAATGTCACTATGTTTAGCTAAGGAAATTATTTATAGAAGTTCGGGTGCAGAGAATTAAATCTAAGAGAAATTTAGTTTTTAAGAAAGTATTAATAAGAGGAATCAGTATGCAACGCATTAATCTTCAAGGATTCGATAAATCACCGGTGTATAGTTCAAATACCAAATATCTTTCAGTAGAAAATACTTATTTAAAAGACTTTATCTCACACTCTCGTGGTTGTTGATTCAGCCTATAGCTTTAAGTCAGAATGTACGCTCTCGCTGTCCCATTTGAAGTTAAAAATACTTTTTGAAAATAAATAAGTTCTAATTGCTTTTTAAAGTGCTCTCACTGTTTTTAAAATCAATGCCTAGTTTTTACTATCCAGCTCGAGCCTCACGCTCTCGCGATTGTTGGTTCTCACCTTAGTCAATTTCCCACTCTCGTGGAAAAATCGTATTAAATAGCTTCTCACTTTTGTGACAAAGTTAATTAAATTCAAATTAAAAACCACAGCCGAAAAGATTGTTTGAGAAAAGGAGTTTTCACCGGTTATTATTAAATCCCATCCAATTAAGTTGTTACATACCGATACCGGTAGTTTAGCCAGACATGTTAAATAGCGCAAATACAGACGAGCATAAACAGATTAACATTGCGGAAAACATAATTATAATAATAACAGGGCAATAATAATAATAATAATTGAATAAAAACCTGGCAATTAAATTAATAGAGTATGTCGAATCTTGGAGTACTTGAGCAGTCCTCCACAGGTCGGTAGGATTCTGCTTCTTCGATACAACTGCTTACTAAATTAAATAAAGTGTAGTAGTTCCCCAGTGTAGGAAACTACTACTTTGGCTAACTGAAAAACAGAAAGAAAAGGGAGAAACGGGAATTCGGAACGGAATGGTAACTGAATTACGGTAAGGAAAACAAAGTTGCTGAAGGAAAATAATGCTCAAAAGCTAAAATGCTGTAGAAAAATAAATTGCAAAGAGAATGTAGACGTCCCCTTTTTTCCAACCTTCGTCCTTTTTATATCCCTCATAGGTCTTTGGCAGTTGAGATAATTAAGGGTGACTGGTTGAGTGAGGAATCCACGGGGAAGTGGTTTTGTTGGAGAAAATTTAGGCACATTTTGAACTCTTCTGCTGACTGCTTCAAGCGCATATTTTGGCCGTGTGACGCTCGTCATGGGCTTGTGACGTTCGTCACAGGCTGGGCGTGACGGTCGTCCTGCTCCTTGTGACGGTCGTCACATCATCATTTTCTGTATTTCAGGTTTTCCTGCTTTTTCTACTGCTTTCTCATATGTTTCTTCTTCTTTTTCTTCCTTTTCTACATTTTGCTCATTCATGCATGGAGATTAAAATACCTGCAAAAATAACTCGAATACTTGCGAAATAATCGGAATATTAACTAAAGTTGTATGATCTTTGAGTGTAAATTAAGGAAAATATATGATGTATTTTCGCGTTATCAAACTCCCCTAAACTTGAATCTTTGCTTGTCCTCAAGCAAATGAAATTTTGAAACCATAGTTAAACTCGAATACATTTCCAATTCGTACGTGGTTGTTGGGTACTTTGTTAAGATGACAGATACTCAAGTAAAATACTAAAGATACAGTGACGACACAGGCAAAATGCATTAACGTAGACCTCTCCTTTGTACAAGCCAGTTCAAATCATGCTATTATAGCTCAACCTAGTGTCCCTCGTTTCTATTTCACCCGGTTTCATTCTAGCGCAATCATATTAAGCCCTTTGCCTTCGCACGCACTTAGTGAAGTAGTCGGTTAGTGACTTTGATCCTTTTCTTAGCACGGGGTCTGGTACACTAGTGTGGTACCCCTTTATATATCCCCTTTTTGAAGGTTGTGGGGGATCGAACCGTAGTTCTCCCTACCGAGTCTAGTACCAGGTACCTCCGAACCAACCAGCCGGGTATTTCTGTTCCTTCCTTTTGTATATCTTGCAACTATTTGTATGGTTCTTTTATCAATTTCATGATAGCAAAAAGTATGAAGGATTTTCTTTAATTCGTAGGCATCAAACACTTATATTCATCGGCTCTTCACGTGGTTTATGCTTAAGACGGTGATGACTGCTAGTATAAACTACTAGGGGTTAGTCTAGAACGGAGACTTAAGGTATCGGTATAATTGATATTCAAACTGATCTCGCAGAAGTGAAGGATCTAAGGTGTCGGGACGGTATCAATCTTGTTAGATTTTTCTCAGCTTCCTAACAGAACCTCTGTAAGACAACCTATATACTCGTAGGGTATGCATTAAATCTTAAGGAAAAAATATTTTGTTATGCCAAATTATGTATAAATGATTGAATGATGGTAACGATTTAATAAGGATAAACAATTTTTTTTTGTATTGGCTAAAAATAGAAACAAGTAAAGCAAATATAGGGATTTCCTCCCATATTTAAACAAAGCATTGTCCTTAATACGACAATATAAAGAAAAAGAAAAGAAATAAGAAGATCTCTACTCGTTGTCATGCTGTTGGCCTCTGCGGGCTCTTGCTCTGGCACGCTCACCTCTTCCTCGCTGGGTAGGGTCCAATCCTACATGCTGAGTGTACTCCTGGATGGCATCTACGCGATATGTCAGGGCACTCATCTGGTCTGAAAGCTCTGCCATCCTCTGGTTGTGCTAGTTTGCATAGTCATGTTGATCCCGTTGTATCTGCTGGATTGCTTGCATCATTTCCGTCTGGCGTTCTTCCATCCTCTGGTTATGTCGCAACATCTCAGCGTATATGTTTTCCATGGTGGCGGGTCTTTGCTCGTTTCTTCATTGGCTTCAGGAAGATGTCTCCGCAGTGTACTCAGGGGGTGGCTGTGGCATGCCTCGGTCGAGTTCCTCCACGACTTCATCTGCTCCATTATCAAGATCTCCTTCATTTGCCTCAGGGGCATCCAGATCAAAAATCCAATTCGCCATATTCTGTGGATCTGTTCGGCTCCTGTTGGGCATGATGATGCTTCGGACTATTTTGTTTCTGACCACAGGATGATACTTCCCGTCATCTCTGGCCTTGATCAGGTGTGAAGCACGGCAGTAAGCGATGTCGAGGAAGTCTACTGGCAAGGCTTCCAAGTTGGCGAGCCTATCTCCTATATTCAGGCCTAGTGCTATGGAGGTGATAATTCCCCCAAAACAAAACGCCTGGTTGCCTCTCATGCAAGCAGCTTGAATGTTGGCTAGTAGAAAAGGAGTGACATTGAACGCGACCGGGGTGAACACACAGTGGAGAAGGAAGAGTTCCTTGGAGTTTACCTTGTGATTGCTGACTCTTCCGAAAACCGTGTGCCCCAGGACTCGATGGAAATATCTAATAGCTGGGTTGTGAATGTAAGTTGCGTTGAGTGTATCCCGGCTTGTGGCGTTCATGTTGGTCAGGCTGTGCCATACTCCAAACGCTATCTCTGACCATCCGTCGGGGATACAGTAGTGAACTCCCTCTCCATGTCGGAAACCAAGCATTCGAGCTATCTGAGTTTGGTTTAGAGAATACTCGGTGCCGAACATTCTGAATGTGGCGACTCCGGTGAGAAACTAACTTGCCCCAGGGGGGTAATGTAGGAGAAGGAGCTCAGGAATTCCAGGGTCAGCGCTTCGTAGGTTGGTTGCGGTGTGGTGCAAAGCTGTGTCAAACCGGAGTTTGTCAGCATCCAACCCACACCTTCTAGAAGTCCCAGCTCCGTCAGACATTCTTTATCAACATACCTCGTTGCTTGGACTGAGCATTGATAGAATTTGAGGTAGTTGTCTCTTTGGCGTTTGCCGACTTCTCCATTTCGAAATACGACGGTGGAGAGGTCAGGAGCTGCTCTCTCTTGGCGGGTCATTGATAAGGTTTATGAAATTATAGGTGGTGGTGGGAAGGATGGATGTTGTGAGTTACACACTTCTCGCTTGAAAAAAGGTAAAGAATTGGATAATGGAGAGAAGAGTGATGTGTGTAGGATGATTGATGAGGAAGAAGAGAGGAAGAGCGCCTGTGTTTATAGGCGTGCTCTTTGGATTTTGTGACGGTCGTCACATGGGTGTGATGGTTGTCACACGCAACGGGCGTGTAACGATCGTCTCCAACGGTCATCTAAGCGTAACGGTCATCTGCATGTGTGACGAGCATGGCAGATCCGTGACGGTCGTCACGTCTGTGAGAAGGGCGTCACACTATATGTGACGGTCGTCACACGCTTGTTTGAAATTTTCTCATTAAATGTTGCAGCAGTTTTAATACAGTATGATATAATGATTTAGCAATTGAATTTAAAAGCATAAATAAATAAATATAGAAGCATAAATAAATAAATAAATAAATAAATAGCAAATGTTATTAGATTAAACGATTAAAATTAAATGTAATATAAGAGATAAATAATGATAAAAAGAAAAATAGAAAAACAATAAAATGTGCTCCCTCCCCACACAAAACACAGCAGTGTCCTCATTGCTTAGTGTGAGTAGGAGAGATCAGTGGTCAGTGAAATCAGCCACAGCTCTGTCCCAATGCAGTTACAGCCTGGTTCAAATGATCAAACTGCTCGACGGCTACATCCATTAGGCCTAAGATATCAAGGCGTATGATCTTTATCTCTTCTTTCACAGTTGTGATGTCAGCATGGAAATCATTAAAACGAGTAAGAAGCATGGCAAGGTTATCAGCATAGGATGGAAGTGTCGGTTCATCTATGTTATAGTAGTTTGGAGGTGTTTCAGGGTCAGATTCATCAACATGGATAGGGTCATTGAAATACTCATATATAGGCGGTGTCTCAGGAGGTGAAGGTGGATCAATTGGGTGTTCATCTAAATCATAAAGCCAGTTACTGCGGTTATGAACACTTGTTCTCTCATGGTTAGGCATGGTAAATAGTCGGACAACTTCATTGTTAATGAGGTAATCAAAAGTATCTGGCCCAAGGTTTCCTATGATTATACAGTTAAAGCAAAATTCAATGTCCATAGGTCGGATGTGTCCAAATGGTGCATGCTCGTAAAGTGGGCGTTTAAGTCCAATAGCATCAGCTATCATGGTTACTAGGCCACCTACTATGATTGGGGTTCAATTGTTCTTTGCAAGGTGAATGAATCTCTCCATCATAAATGTCACAACATTGACATGTCGACCTTGATCGATACAGAGCAAGATGAAAAGTTCATCTCGTGACACTATGGTGTTGTTCTCTTCCTTACCAAATAGGGTGTGGGCTAGTATTTTGTGGAAGTATCGGATAGCAGGGTTGTGGATCATTTGGGAGTGCATCTCGTTTGGATTAGGATGGTAGTCTCCAGCTAAACTAGCCCAAAAGTAATCTAGATCGATGTCATCGATTAGTTCCTCCTGGCGGGTAATGAAAACAAAAGGGCCACTAGGGAATCCTAGGAGGTCAGCAAGGTCTCTACGGTTATAGGTGAAGTCCATGCTAAATAGCCTAAAGGAAATAAACCCTTTGTTAAGTCTGTAACCATGCTCGGGGTTGTATACTAGGGAGCTAAGGAATTCTAGGGTAAGTTCACGGTAAGTGACAAACCTTCTCTTAATGGCAGCATTCTCCCATCCTAACTGATTAAACATAAACAAGATGTTATCTCAGATACCTAACCTATCCACGGTAGGTCCATCATAATATATGGATAAAGCCATATCCTTCCGAGCTAGATAATCATAACGCCTTCTCTGAACTCTGCCTCTGAAAATTGTATCTATTGGTTGCATGATGAAAGTTAGTAAGTAACTAGTTATAAATTTTCCTGTTAATCAGTATTCAAGGTTTCTAAGTTAGTAACTAGAAGCAACAAGTATTATTGCATAGAATCAAGGAAAGGGGAGAAAAAATAAATAATAAAATCAAAGAAGGAAAATACTGTGTAGCAAAGATAACAAATAAAAGAAACGGCGGGTTGTCTCCCACTAAGCACTTTGTTTAATGTCGTAAGTTCGACAGTAACGTTGCGACGTACTAGCTTTGTGGTTGAGCGGACATCTCTATAAGTCTTAGACTATTTGAATAGTCTCTATTTTCAATATTATGATAATGTTTTAATCGCTTCCCGTTTACCATAAATGGTTCACTATTTCGACCTTTGATTTCTATCGCACCGCTTTTGAGGACTTTAGTGATTTCGAAAGGGCCTGACCACCTAGATTTATGTTTTCCTGGAAAAAGTTTAAGTCTCGAATTAAATAGTAGTACTATGTCTCCGGCATTAAACTCTTTCCTAGATATACGTTTTTCGTGCCATCTTTTGGTTCGCTTTTTGTATATCCTGGCATTCTCATAGGCGCCTAGTCGAAGTTCTTCCAATTCGTGAATGTCCAGAATTCGTTTCTCACCTGCGGAAGTGTAATTTATATTTAGGGTCTTAGTTTCCCAGTAAGCTTTGTGTTCTAATTCCACAGGGAGATGACATGATTTACCGTAGACTAGTTTAAAGGGTGTGGTCCCTATTGGGGTTTTGTAAGCTGTCCTATAGGCCCACAGAGCTTCGTTAAGTTTAGATGACCAGTCTTTTCTGGCTATTCCGACAGTTTTTTCTAGAATTTGTTTGATCTCTCGATTCGAGACTTCGACTTGCCCACTAGTTTGTGGGTGATAAGGTGTTGTTAGACGGTGTCGAACTCCATACTTCAGAAGAAGTTTTCCAAAGATATTTGATATGAAATGGGAGCCACCGTCACTAACTACTAGTTTTGGCACACCGAATCTAGGAAAGATGATGTTCTTGAACAACTTAATCACTACTCGTGTGTCATTTATCGGAGAAGCTACAACCTCGATCCATTTTGAAACATAATCGACAGCAACGAGTATGTACTTATTACCAAAAGAAGATGGGAATGGTCCCATGAAGTCAATCCCCCATACATCGAAGACTTCCACTTCTAAGATTCCTGTTTGTGGCATTTCATCGCGTCTTGAGATGTTACCAGTGCGTTGACACCGGCCGTATTTTATGATCGCATTATGGACATATTTCCATAGAGTGGGCCAAAAGAGGCCCGATTGTAGGATCTTAGTACAGGTCTTTGAGGTACTTGCGTGCCCACCATAGGGAGCAGAATGGCAATGGGAGATTATGTCATCTATTTCATCCTCAGGAACACATCGACGGAAAATACAGTTGGTACCTCTTTTGAACAACAGAGATTCATCCCAATAGTATTGTTTTAGATCATGAAAGAATTTCTTCTTTTGTTGGTAAGATAGGTCCGGTGGAAGTACTCCAACAGCTAGGTAGTTAACAAAATCAACATATCATGGCAGAGTTGCATTCGCATGAATTTCTCCCATGGATTCTTCTATTTCAGTATCATTTATTGTTAATTCATACATGTCGCTTTCCATTTGGGCTATGAGTCGTTCGTAAGGGAAATCGTCATCAATTGGAATTTGTTCAGGCTTATTCCCTTCGATTCGTGATAAGTGGCCCGCTACTATGTTTTCAGTACCTTTCTTATCTTTTATCTCTAAGTCAAATTCTTGTAATAGTAGGATCCATCTTAAAAGTCTTGGTTTGGCATCCTTCTTACTTAACAGATACCTAATAGCGGCGTGGTCAGTATAGATAATAATTTTCGCTCCTACTAGGTAGGAACGGAACTTGTCCAGAGCGAACACGATGGCTAAAAGTTCCTTTTCAGTGGTGGGGTAGTTCATTTGGGCTGGATCTAGTGTTCTACTTGCGTAGTAGATTGCATGAATTTTCTTATCCTTTCTTTGTTCCAGTACTGCGCCTACGGTGTAATCACTCGCATCACACATGATTTCGAAAGGTAATCTCCAGTCAGGTGGGTGCATTATGTGTGCGGTGATTAAAGATGTTTTCAATTGGTTGAACGTTGTTAAACATTTTTCATCAATGATAAAATCAGCGTCTTTCATTAATAAACCCGTAAGTGGCTTGGTAATTTTCGAGAAATCTTTGATAAAACATCGGTAGAAACCGGCGTGTCCTAAAAAGCTTCGTATTTCTCGTACGATTTTAGGGGGTTGAAGGTTCTCTATGATTTCGATCTTAGCTTTGTCTACTTTAATTCCTCTATCAGATACCACGTGACCTAACACGATTCCTTGTTGGACCATGAAATGGCATTTCTCCCAGTTCAAAACGAGATTTACCTTTACGCATCTTTCGAGTACCATTTCAAGGTTTGATAGACATCCTTCGAAACTCTGCCCACAAACAGAAAAGTCGTCCATAAAGACTTCCATGATGTCGTCTATAAAATCAGCGAAGATTGCCATCATGCATCTTTGAAATGTTGTGGGAGTGTTGCATAATCCAAATGGCATTCGTCGGTAAGCGAATGTACCATAAGGGCATGTGAAGGTTGTCTTTTCTTGGTCGTCAGGATGGATTGGAATTTGAAAGAATCCTGAATAACCGTCTAGATAGCAGAAGTGAGAATGCTTAGCCAATCGTTCAAGCATTTCATCAATGAAGGGTAGAGGAAAATGATATTTCCGAGTGGCTTTGTTTAGTTTTCTATAGTCGATGCACATTCTACTTCCGGTAACAACTCTTTGTGCTATGGATTCTCCCTTATCATTCTTAACGACTGTAACACCCCCTTTCTTGGGTACTACATGAATGGGGCTAACCCATTGACTATCGAAGATCGGGTATATGATTCCATCATCTAGTAGTTTCTTTACTTCATCCTTGACTACCGTACTTAGGATTGGGTTGATCCTTCTCTGGTGTTCTCTAGAGGTTTTACAATCTTCCTCCAGCATAATGCGATGCATACAAATAGAAGGACTTATTCCTTTTACGTCGGCGATGTTGTATCCTAACACAATTGGATATTTTCTTGATACATCTAGTAACTTTTCAGTTTCCATCTGTCCCAAGTCAACGTTGACTATTATTGGTCTTTTCAGTTCAGTGTCTAGGAATTCGTATCTTAGGTTCTTTGGTAGTGCTTTTAGTTCCAAGTCAGGTTTCTTTGGGCATGGCATGTGGTTGGGTGTAAGTGCTAAGCATTCACTTAGACTTTCGTTTTGGGATGGTTCATGCCAATTATCGTCTTCAAAGATTGGAGGGATTTGGATTTTCATTATATCAGAGTATGTGGTTTCTTGCATCTCCATCTCTCTTACGCACTCGTCTATGACATCAAGTAGATAACAGGTATCGTCTATGGCTGGCGCTTGTAAGAATTATGTTAAGATGAATTCAACCTTTTCCTCTCCAACTTCGAATTTCAGCTTACCTCTCTTTACGTCTATTATAGCTCCGGCGGTAGCCAAGAATGGCCTTCCTAATATAATAGGTGTACTGGCATCTTCTTTGATGTCCATGATTATGAAGTCTGTAGGAATGTAAAATTTTCCTACACGTACGAGGACATTCTCTAGTATACCGACAGGATATTTGATTGAGCGGTCAGCTAATTGAACAGACATCTTGGTTGGTCTTAATTCTCCCATACTGAGCCTTTTACAGATGGTTAAGGGCATTACACTAATGTTGGCTCCTAAATCGCATAGAGCTTTGTCTATGACGAATTTTCCAATGACGCAGGGTATGGAAAAACTACCTGGGTCTTTTAGTTTGGGAGGCATGTTATTTTGGATTATTGCGCTACACTCTACAGTAAGTGTAACTGTTTCGTTATCCTCAATCTTTTTCTTATTAGATAGGATCTCCTTAAGAAATTTAGCATATGAGGGCATTTGTGTGATGGCTTCTGTAAAGGGAATTGTAATGTTTAGTTGCTTCAGAAGTTCAACAAATTTCCTAAATTGACTCGCAGTTTTAGAACTTCTGAGTCTTTGAGGATACAGAATGGGTGGTTTATAAGGAGGTGGAGGCACATAAGGTTTTTCTTTCTCTTCGGCCTCTTGGGTATTATCTTCTATTTCCTTTGGTTCACTTACCTGCTCAGTTGTGGTTTTGTCTGGTTTTTGGTACATGGCAGGGTTTTGGAGTCTTGGATCTACGAGCCTGTCTATTCCTTTTCCACTCCTCAGTATAACGGCATTTGCATGTCCTTTTGGATAAGGTTGCGGCTGTCCAGGAAATGTTCCAGCTGGAGCGGCTGTAGATGCTTGATGTTGAGCCACTTGTGAAATCTGTGTTTCAAGCATTTTATTGTGGGTGGCTAAGGCGTCTACTTTTCTCGCTAGTTGTTTAAGTTGCTCGCTAGTATGTATGTTTTGGTTCAAGAAGTCTTTGTTTGTCTGAGCTTGGGTAGCAATGATGCTTTCCATCATTAGTTCGAGGTTTGAATTCCTAGGCATGTTAGGAGCATTATTAGTTGGATTTTGACATCCAGGCGGAACAACTGGTGCTTGGCCAGGTGCATATAGGGCGTTGTTATTCTTATACAAAAAATTAGGATAGTTTTTCCAGCCAGGGTTGTAGGTATTCGAATAGGGATTTCCTTATGCGTAATTTACTTGATCGGTTGGGACTCCTGCTAATATTTGATATTCTTGTGCAGTGTGTTCAGGGTTTCCACATAACTCACAGTTTGGAGTTGCAGCAGCCACGATGGCTGTGGGTGGTACGGTCAAGTTATCTAACTTTTGAACAAGGGCATCTACCTTGGCATGGACATGGTCAAGGCTACTGATTTTGTACATTCCACTCTTTGTTTGGGACTTTTCTACTGGAGTTCTTTCACCTCCCCATTGGCAATGGTTTTGGGCCATGTTTTCAATGAGTTGGTAGGCTTTGTTATATGGCTTGTCCATAAGTGCACCGCCCTTGCAGCGTCTACTATCAGTCTTGTGTTATACAAAAGCCCATTATAAAATATGTGAATGATCACCCAGTCTTCGAGACCGTGATGTGGACATATCCTCATCATGTCTTTGTATCTCTCCCACGCTTCGTAGAGAGATTCTACATCTTTTTGTCAAAATTCGTTGATTTGAGCTCTCAGCATAGCAGTTTTGCTCGGCATAAAATATCGAGATAAGAAAACGTTCTTCAGTACTTCCCAAGTTGTAACGGAGTTGGAGGGCAAGGACTACAACCAAGCCCAAGCTCTGTCTCTTAGTGAGAAAGGAAAGAGGCGCAGTCTTATCGCATCTTGAGATACACCATTTGCCTTTACAGTGTCTGCGTACTGCACAAACTTGATCAGGTGTTCATTAGGGTCGTCCGTAGGATTTCCGGAAAATTGATGTTGTTGGACGGCTGATAATAGTAAGGGTTTCAGCTCGAAATCGTTTCAATTGATAGCAGGGGCAACAATGTTGTTGTGAGGTTCTCGTTGGGACGGGGTAGCGTAGAATTTAAGAGGATGATTTTGTGGTCCTTCTTCAGCCATGGTTGGTTTTTCTTCTGGTTTAGTAGGAAAGAAGATATCAGGAATATTGTACTTTTGTTGATACTCTAGTATTCATAATCTTATATATAAGAAACACTCTAATTCTGGGATTGGTGGTGCTAAGTTATCGCCTTGTGAGCGAGTACTTGGCATACAATCGAGGGAAATAAGGGAAAGAAGATTAGTTTTTATTTTTACCTTAGTATATACCGTGCAACGAAAGAATCGCACTATTCGAAAAAATCAGGTCCCCGACAACGGCGCCAAAAACTTGATGCTTGATCGTGACTATATTTAGAATATAGTCTATCGGGTACTTGACTGTAAGTGCACAGTCTAGTCGTTTTAGTTTTAAAAGATATCGAACCCACAGGGACCGATGGTCAAACTAGTGCTACTAACGTCATTATGTTTAGCTAAGGGAATGATTTATAGAAGTTCGGGTGCAGAGAATTAAATCTAAGAGAAATTTAGTTTTTAAGAAAGTATTAATAAGAGGAATCAGTATGCAACACATTAATCTTCAGGGATTCAATAAATCATTGGTGTATAGTTCAAATACCAAATATCTTTCAGTAGAAAATACTTATTTAAAAGACTTTATCTCACACTCTCGTGGTTGTTGATTCAGCCTATAGCTTTAAGTCAGAATGTACGCTCTCGCTGTCCCATTTGAAGTTAAAAATAATTTTTGAAAATAAATAAGTTCTTATTGGTTTTTAAAGTGCTCTCGCTGTTTTTAAAATTAATGCCTAGTTTTTACTATCCAGCTCGAGCCTCACGCTCTCGCGATTGTTGGTTCTCACCTTAGTTAATTTCCCACTCTCGTGGCAAAATCGTATTAAATAGCTTCTCACTTTTGTGACAAAGTTAATTAAATTCAAATTAAAAACCACAACCGAAAAGATTGTTTGAGAAAAGGAGTTTTCACCAGTTATTATTAAATCCCATCCAATTAAGTTGTTACATACCGATATCGGTAGTTTAGCCGGACATGTTAAATAGCGCAAACACAGACGAGCATAAACAGATTAACATTGCAACAAACATAATTATAATAATAACAAGGCAATAATAATAATAATTGAATAAAAACCTGGCAATTGAATTAACAGAGTATGTCGAATCTTGGAGTACTTGAGCAGTCCTCCACAGGTCGGTAGGATTCTGCTTCTTCGACACAATTGCTTACTAAATTAAATAAAGTGTAGTAATTCCCCAGTGTAGGAAACTACTACTTTGGCTAACTGAAAAACGGAAAGGAAAGGGAGAAACGGGAATTCTAAATGGAATGGTAACTAAATTACGGTAGGGAAAACAAAGTTGCTGAAGGAAAATAATGCTCAAAAGCTAAAATGCTGTAGAAAAATAAATTGCAAAGAGAATGTTGACGTCCCCTTTTTCCAACCTTCGTCCTTTTTATATCCCTCATAGGTCTTTGGCAGTTGAGATAATTAAGGGTGACTGGTTGAGTGAGGAATCCACGGGGAAGTGGTTCTGTTGGAGAAAATTTAGGCACATTTTGAACTCTTCTGCTGACTGCTTCAAGCGCATATTTTGGCCGTGTGACGCTCGTCATGGGCTTGTGACGTTCGTCACAGGCTGGGCGTGACGGTCGTCCTGCTCCTTGTGACGGTCGTCACATCAGCATTTTTTGTATTTCTGGGTTTCCTGCTTTTTCTACTGCTTTCTCATATGTTTCTTCTTCTTTTTCTTCCTTTTCTACATTTTGCTCATTTATGCATTGAGATTGAAATACCTGCAAAAATAACTCGAATACTTGCGGAATAATCGGTATATTAACTAAAGTGGTATGATCTTTGAGTGTAAATTAAGGCAAATATATGATGTATTTTCGCGTTATCACTCGTCCTTGAGAAAGCTCAAATGTAGACAGCCTTTGAGTCAGAGATCAGACGCATTCGAAGGAAGTACAGTCCCTTGGCCATTTCAGATGATTCAGTTGCTAGGGATCCTTAGGGCGACATTTTACTTTTCTCTTGTATTTGTATTTTTTTCTTCTGAAATTGTACTCAGTGTAATCCTTCCAAAAATTTATGAATAAAAAGAGATATTTTATTATCAATTGAATTGTTGTTATTAATTGAAATACTTGCAAATAGGACCTTATATGTTCCTTGGAAATTAAAACCAAAAACATTGCATTTCATGCATCATTTGCATAAGCAGGTTTTCGTCAGCCAAATGTCTTATTGGTTCTTCTTCTTTGTATCAGTCAAGCTGACTCATCACTACTACAATCGAGATAATCGTTTGAAGAGAATGGGGCATCGTGAGCAAGATAACAGAGAACTTAAGGATGAGATTGCCAGACTCACTGCCTTGATAGAGTCTGTAATTGCTACTCATAATCGACCATCTTCGCCTCCTATAACTCCTCCTCCTTAGAGGACTGTTATTTCATAAATTGCTTCGGCGTCTATGTTTGTTGTTGCTGCTAGCCAGTCTGCGCCTGCCATGCCTATTGGGTTCCCATGGGGAATGCCACCCAACTTTGTTCCTGAAGGGTATGCTCCGACCTTTTATTCTATGCCGACATCTAGCCCGGTCCTGTCTGTACCTCCTTCTGTTGTGCATACTCTGCCTCGTGTCAAGGAAACCATCTATAATTTGAGTCATCTCAGGGCCCAGATGTGTATGAAAAGATGGAAGAGATGAAGGATCAGTTTCTTGACCTGCACAAGGAGTTGAAGACCTTAAGAGGGAAGGATTTATTTGGTAAGAGTGTTGTTGAATTGTGTTTGGTGCCTAGTGTCAAGATTTTGGTGAATTTCAAAGTCCCATACTTTTAAAAGTATAAAGGGAATACTTATCCTTTGAGTAATCTTGTCATGTATGCTAGAAAGATGTATACTCAGACTGACAATGATCAGCTACTCATCCATTACTTTCAGGACAATCTTACTAGTGTTGCACTTAGGTGGTATATAGGCTTGGACATTGCTAATGTTCATACTTTTAATGACTTGGGCGAGGCTTTCGTCAAGAAATATAAGTATAATGTTGATATGGCTCCCGATCAGGATCAGTTGAGGTCAATGTCATAGAAGGACAAGGAGACATTCAAGGAATATGCTCAAATATGGAGAACGCTTGCTGCTCAAATTAGCCCACCTCTGGAAGAGAAAGAAATGACCAAGATCTTTTTGAAGACGCTGAGTTCATTTTACTATGAACGTATGATTTCAAGTCCCCCTAATGATTTCACCGAGATGGTGAACATGGGGATAAGATTGGAAGAAGGTGTCCGAGAGGGCCGGTTATCCAAAGATGAAGCTTCAGTGAGCAAGAAATACGGTAGTTTATCCAAAAGGAAGGAAGGGGAAACCAATGTAGTGTCATCAAGAAGATAGAGAAGACCCCGTGTAAAGAAGAATTCTCAGTCCCATCAACGTCAACATCAAGTATCATCAATAATTCCAGTTTTTACTAACAATTCGGCAAATCAATCAGTTCCTATTCAGCAACAACATCAACAATAATCGCAACAACATACCAACTACAACAAAAACAATCATCATCAGAACTATGAGAGGAAGAAGGTCTCCTTTGACCCTATTCCTATGACGTAAGCAGAATTATATCCCTCTTTGGTTGTGAAGAATCTTATTCAACCCAGGAATCCTCCACAAACTCCTGAACCTGTGCCATGGTGGTTCAAGCCTGACTTGCATTGTGCTTTTCACCAGGGAGCTCCTGGCCATGATATTGAAAATTGCTATCCTTTGAACTACGAGGTTCATAAGCTAATCAAGAGTTGTATGGTTTCCTTCGAGGACCGAGCGCCTAATGTTAAAGCAAATACGTTGTCCCCTCATGGCAATGCCTCTATGAATATGGTGGACAGTTGTCTCGGTGAATTCAGAGTTTATGACTGTCACATCCGAGGATCGTTGGTGGAAATTCATAAGGATATATGCTTGGTTAGTGATTGTGAACATGAACATGAACATGAACATGACGGTTGTGTGATCTGCAGTGTGAACCCTCGAGGATGCGTGATAGTCAAGAGGGATATTCAATGGATGATGGATGAAAGTCTTATTCAAGTCAACCAGTCCCGAGATTGGGGCAATGAAGTGAATGTTATAGTTCCAGTATTCAAAACCCCTGAGCGGGTAGTTATTCAATTTGATAGCAGCAACAACAATAATGTCAACAGATCGGTATTGTCATTGGTCATACAGTTAGCGGGCCCCATCCCATATTCATCCGATAAAGTTGTGTCGTATAAGTACAATGCCGCCATGATAGAGAATGGGCAAGAGGTTCCTCTTCCTGCCGTAAATTCAATGGTAAGAATTGCAGATGTAGTGAAGGTGACTCGTAGTGGTCGTGTGTTTGGTCCTGTACCTCCAAGAATTGTGGAAGATGTATCAATGGGTAAAAGGTATGATGTTCCTACAGTTAATCTGGTTAATGCTCCAACTTGTCAGTATGGTGAATCTAGTGGGTTGAAGATTAATGATGATGATGAGGTGTTATGACTGATCAATAAGAGCGAGTTCAACATCGTTGAGAAGCTGCTCTAAACGCCATCAAAAATTCAGTGTTGTCATTGCTAATGAATTCTGAGGCACATAGAGAGGCTTTGCATAAAGTATTGGAGCAAGCCTACTTGGAGCACGATGTTACTGTGGATCAGTTCGACCATATTATTTCCAACATTACTTCCTGTAATAATCTAAGCTTTTGTGATGAAGAACTTCCTAAGGAAGGTAGGAATCACAACTTGGCGCTTCACATTTGAATGAACTATAAAGAAGATGCTTTGTCCAATGTATTGGTTGATACTAGTTCATCATTGAATATGTTGCCCAAGTCAACATTAGCAAGACTGTCATATCAAGGAGCACCAATGCGGTATAATGGTGTTGTGATTAAAGTGTCTGACGGTTCTCGAAAAACTGTCATTAGTGAGGTAGACCTTCCAGTGAAGATAGGTCTGAGTGATTTTCAAATTACTTTTCAAGTAATGGATGTTCACTCGGCCTACAGTTGTTTGTTAGGAAGTCCATGGATCCATGAGGTTGGTGTCGTAATGTCTACACTGCATCAGAAGCTGAAATTTGTGAAGAACGGAAAGCTTGTCATTGTTGGTGGAGAGAAAGCGCTTCTAGTGAGCCATTTGTCATCCTTCACCTATGTAGGAGCTGAGGAGGAAGTTGGAACGCATTCCAAGCTTTATCTATGGCTGATGAATTGAATACCGGGGCATCCATGTCTTCTCTAAAGGATGCACAAGAGGTTATTCAGGCTGGCAGCATCGACAAGTGGGGTCGTGTTGTAGAAGTTGTTGAGAACAAGAACAGGGTTGGGCTAGGATTTCAACAAGGGTCACTCAACGCCAACGCCAAGGATATGCAACAAGTTTTCTGTAGTGGAGGGTTCATTCACAAGGATGATCAACACTCAGCTGCTATTATTGAAGATAGTGATGAAGACGAAGCTTGTGCCAATTTTGTGACACACGACTAGACTTGCAACAATTGGGTTGTTGTTGATGTTCCTGTCATTGTACATCATTCAAAGTAATTTTTTTTATTGTTTAAGAAAAATCCTTCTCCTATGCCTAAGGGAGAAGTGAAACTTTGTTGGGAATTTCCTTATTATCATCAATAAAAATACAATTGTATTCATCCACGTCTATGATGTTTTATTTTTACTTTTTTGCTTTTCTGAAAAATGGTAATCACAAAAAACATAAATAAGCAATGATTTTTCCCATATCTGCATAATATTTGTTTGCATTCCATTTCTCTAAAATCAAAATATCAAATCATTATACAGGTTGGTTCTCAAACCCATTGAACGTAATGATCCTACTCCCTCTCCAAACTTTGATTTTCCTGTGTTTGAAGCTGAGGAAGAGAATGATGATGAAGACGTGTCTGATGAGTTGTCATGTTTTCTTGAGCACGAGGAAAGAACCATTCAACCGTTTAAAGATCATATTGAATTAGTCAACTTGGGTTTCGAGGATGATGTGAAGGAAGTTAAGATTGGGTCTCAACTGTGTCCAGAGATTAAGAAGGGGTTGGTTGATCTTCTTCGTGATTACTCTGATGTGTTTGCTTGGTCCTATGAATATATGCCTGGTTTAGATTATGATATTGTGGAGCATAGATTGCCTTTGAATCCAGAATGCCCGTCGGTCAAGCCGAAATTGAGAAGAACTCATCCTGATATGGCAGTGAAGATTAAAGAAGAAGTGCATAAGCCGATTGATGTTGGATTCCTTGTTACCTTCGAGTATCCGCAGTGAGTGGCCAACATTGTGCTTATTCCTAAGAAGGGCGAAAAAGTCCGATGTGTGTTGATTATAGAGATTTGAACAAAGTTAGTCCGAAAGATGGTTTTCCTCTGCCACACATCGATATGTTGGTAGACAATACAGCTAAATTCAAAGTCTTTTCATTTATGGATAGATTTCCTAATTATAATCAAATCAAGATGGCACCCGAAGATATGGAGAAGACCATATTCATTACACCTTGGGGAACATTCTGTTATCGAGTGATGCCTTTCGGTTTAAATAATGTTGGTGCAACGTACCAGAGAGATATGACCATTATTTTCCATGATATGGTGCATAAAGAGATTAAGGTCTATGTTGATGACATGATTGCTAAATCGAGAGATGAAGAAGAGCATGTTGAGCATTTGTTGAAGCTATTCCATCATTTGAGGAAATACAAACTCCGCTTGAATCCCAATAAGTGTACTTTTGATGTTCGCTCTGGTAAGTTGTTGGAATTTATTATTAGCGAGAAGGGTATTGAGGTTGATCCTGCCAAGGTCAAAGCAATACAAGAGATGCCTACGCCCAAAACTGAAAAGCAAGTCAGAGGTTTTCTCAGTCGATTGAACTATATCTCGAGATTTATATCGCATATGACTGCCACATGTGCGCCTATATTCAAGATCCTTCAGAAAGATCAGTCTTGTGATTAGACCGAGGATTGCCATAAAGCTTTTGACAGTATTAAAGAGTATATGCTTGAGCCTCCGATTATGTCTCCGTCTGTTGAAGGAAGATCGTTGATCATGTATTTGATTGTGATTGATGAGAGTATGAGTTGTGTTCTTGGTCATCAAGACAAATCCGGAAAAAAAGAATATGCAATTTACTACCTCAGTAAGAGACTCACCGACTGTGAGTCTCGGTATTCTATGCTTGAGAAGACATGTTGCACATTGGCTTGGGCTGTTAAGCGTCTGCGCTAGTATATGTTGAATCATACTACTTGGTTGATATCCAAAATGGATCCAATCAAGTACATTTTTTAGAAGCCTACTTTAATTGGGAGGATTTCCCGTTGGCAGATGTTGTTGTCTGAGTATGATATTGAATACCGAGCTCAGAAGCTATTAAAGGTAGTGTCTTGGCTGACCATTTGACTCACCAACCAATTGAAGATTATCAGTCTGTGCAGTATGATTTTCCTGGCGAAGAGATATTATATTTGAAGATGAAAGTTTGTGATGAACCATTCCTTGAAGAAGGGCCAGAACCTGGTTCCCGTTGGGGCATGGTATTTGATGAAGCTGTCAATTCGTATGGTAATGGCATTGGGGAAGTGATTATTACTCCTCAAGGCACTCATTTTACATTTACAACTAGATTGACCTTCAAACATACGAACAATATGGTAGAATATGAAGCTTGCATTATAGGGCTCGAAGAAGCCGTTGATCTTAGGATTAAATATCTTGACGTCTATGGAGATTCAACTTTGGTGGTTAATTAGATCAAAGGTGAATGGTGTTAGACTATGGCACGGATCTAGAAGGGAGGGGGGGGGGGGGGGGGGGGGGGGGTTGAATAGATCCCAATTAAAATTTGAGTCGGCGCTACCAATTTTAAAAATTGGTTTTGAAAATTTGTTTTAAGTGCGGAAGCGGCCGAGGAAAATATAGTCTAAAACGAACCGTTATTGGAAAACCGGATATGCGTAAAGCCTATGGATTAGTGATAATGTAGAATACGAATCACTACACTAGTCACACTATCAAAGATTTGTTTCACTTACTAGGATTCCTATTTCCAATGATTCAAAGATCAAACCAAACTAGATACACAACTAAGATAATTTTGGTTTAGGCAAATTATCAAACACTTGGTGTGCAAAAACACTCCAAGTGATATTTATGTTGAGTAAGAGATTTCAATAAGTCTAGTACAATATTTATTGTACTTTGGATTCAAAAAACAGAGTTTTAACTTCTTACTCAATTAATATCAAGGTTTGATAAAAGTGCTTATACAAAAATCCCTTATTTTTAAGCCAAAACACATATGCTGAAAAATAGAGAAGACAAAGATTTGATAAGGCAGTTCCCCCGTCGTCCTCGCTTCGGGGTACGTCTGCCCTCAATTCTAAAACTAGAATTGAGATGATTTAATAGATATCACCTGTTGAGTATAACCGTTTATACAAGGATTGCAAAGCAAATATACAACAGAATTCTTAAGACGTTGAATGTTGCTTTCACTCCTTGTTCCTTGATCCAAGGTGAATCAAGTCCTTCGATTGTTGTTGATAGACCTTTGATTCCAGCCCCTTTGTTGAATAACCCTCAGTTCTTCAAACCCTCGGCCCGGCTGATCTCAACTACAACAAATCGAACCCGAAATCTTCCCTTCAATATCACTGAATCCGCTACTAGATTGATGAAGACTTCCTCTTCTCAATCACCTTCGCTCAGCTGAAAATTAATGAAGAATTCGTCCAAAAACCCCCAAAATCAAACCAGTCTTGGAGGACAAAACCCTAAAGGTTTTATTCAAGAAAAAACCTGTCGCAAGCTTCAACCCGAACCGGATTCCCCAATCTCGGCTTCGAACGTTATCACCTTTAACCAATCACAAAGCACTTCAAAAATGGTTGTGTGTAGTTGATGTGTTGTGAGATGTTGAAGATGAAGATGATGAATCTTGGACACCTATTTCACTTTTTCTTGTTCTTTGAACACTTGAATCAATTTGACAAATGTTAGTTGATACAAGTAACTAAACTTCTATTTATAGTAACCAACCAACCAACCCACTTAACAGCTTTTCAAAACAGAGTGGGAAATACTTAAAAACTGAATTTACGCACGAACGGTCGACCATAGCAGGTCTATGCGTCGACGCATAGCCTGCAGTTTTGGACAGGCTGAAAAGCACAACAGTATGCGTCGACCATAGGTCGGCGTGCGCTGACCCGTGGTTCATGCGCTGACCCCTGCGGTCGACTCAAGCTTTTTGTGCGCTGACCCGTGGGAAATGCACTATGTTATACGCTGACCCGTGGGAAATGCACTATGTTATGCGCCGACCTTGTGGTCGACTCAAACCCTATAAATCTGCAAAAATTCATATTTTTGTGGTTTTCATGCATTTTGTCATGACCACATTTTATCCACATATGTTGTATGAAATATAACAGTTTAGATGAGCATAGAAAAGGATATGATAGGTGATATGTTGCATTTGTTTTGTAGAGGTGGAATCGACAATGCTGATTCATCCATGGTGGTCATTTGTCATCATCGAAACCTATGATCGTATGTTGTATGACAGTTTGCCCTTACATACTCCCTCTTTTTGATGATGACAACCTGTGTGAAACCAAAGATAAACAACATGCAATATTTACACAACACTCCCCCTTTCTTTTGTAATCTAAGGCTGACTGCAAAACAAACTGTTAATTGTTGTGAATATCTTGGATTGGCCTTTGGTACATTGCTCTTCTCCCCCTTTGACAACATCAAAAAGAGAAAAAGAACGATTATTCAACATAACATGATATTCAACAGGAGATAGCGAATCATATAACAATATCACACCAAATATTATTACTAAACAAATTTAAAAAGGAAATAACATTAAACTAGAGTAACAAACAAGCATAACAATAATAAGTTTAGTCAAACAACAAAAATACAGATGCACATGCAGTTCTATGCCCTAATGGCGTCGTCCTCGACTGAAACAAGCATCCGTTATTTGGTCAGCAACACTACTTAGATACTTGAGGCCCACATCGACGAATCGCTCTTATCGTTCAAATGTTTCGGTGAATGTTGCATAACGTTCATTCATGCTGGTAGAGAGGTTATCGAGCCTCTCATTTTGTGCCTGAAGCTGGCTGCTTATATGAGCATAGCGCTCATCCTGAGTTTGCATGAAAGATTGTTGAGCCAGCTGCATATTCCGCATCATATCTAAAAGTTCAGAAGAGTTTTCTTGCTGCGGAGGATACGATGGAGATTCTTCAGCACCATATTGATACGGCTGATAGAATTGGCGTTGTGTTGATCAGCCCATATGTTGCCATTCACCCCAGCCACCATGGTTGGGGGCATCTTCTGCAGTTGAATAGGTATTCCGAACCCAAGCTGAGTTTGTGTAGTCGTGAGTGTCAGCTTGTGGAGGACTATCACGCTGCTCAAATGCTTGTCCTGCTTCTTTATCTTCGTTTTCCTTGTGGTCTTCTTCTTCACTTTCATCACTTTCATCATCTTCTTCAACAGTCGTAGGAATATACCCTTTGCAAACAAATTTGTATATTCTCCGTTCATCACACCAAAAATATCCCATCATAGACAAAGTTTTTGGGCTGAATTCTTTATCTGAGGAAATAGAGGTATACGGAAAGGACGGATAATCCACATCGGCTGCAGTAAGAACCTTTTGAATAAAAGATCCATAGGCAAGAGTCGTTCCTTTTCCAGAGTCTCGTAAGCTGAACATCCTACTAGCAATGTAGTAGGGCCAGTTTATTTTGCGCTGATTTTTCAGAATGTATATGAGATGAACCTCAGCTTGTTCAACTCGGGAAAGGCCACCCTTCTTAGGTCGCAGGACGCGTGACACAATCCACTGGAGAATACGCTCACCTGTTTTCAGCTTACCGGCAGTGACAGTTCGTGGGAACGCATCACTGTTCACAATGTGATCTGGGTAGGGTCGTTTCAGCATAGCGTTCAAAGCGCTCTTAAACTCATATCCCTCTATTGGGTGAGAGTCAGTTACCTCAGCAAGAGGATGTTCACCAGCAGCCAATGTCATATCAAAATATTTATTCCAAACATTAGACTTAAACGATACCTTTCTTGTGCCGATCCTGGAGTGAAACTTTTGCCCACGAAACTTGTCATGAAGGCAGGCGTAGAACACACGGACCAGGTCTTCGCTATATTTGGCATTGCATTCCAGGAATTTAACAATGCCGTGATACTGTAGCAGAGACATGATTTCTACGAGATGCATGCGTTTTACGGTGAGTTTGTAGAAGGCATGTTGCCTTACAACTCCTCTTTTACCAATGTCCTTGTTGAAGGTGTCGACAAGAGCAGGTGGAACTAATGATACAGCAGTAATGGGTAAGGAGGCAGAGGATGATTCCCTTGATCTTTTACCGGTAGGTCTGCGTGATGAGGAAGCCATGGGTAATGATTCTGAAGCTTTTTGTGAGAGTAGAGATTTTGAGAGAGATTTTGAGAGTGATTTGCAAGAAGGAGGTTTGCCCTTTTTATAGATGAGGATTTAGGGTTTTGGGAAGAGGAGAGGCCAAGAGACAATAGGCACTAGGTAGATGCAACTCACAATGTAGTGGGTTGAATGCACAACTAATTCAAATTTGAAGTGTAAATGCATGGGAAGTTTGAATGTTTTCTGCAGAGGAAAACTGAGTTTTCGTGCGATGCGTCGACCATACCTCTGAATGCGTCGACGCATACTATTTGAATTTTGAAAAAGAGAAAATTTGTAAGATGTGTGTCGACCATTGCCCTGTTATGGTCGACTCATACAGGCAAATTTTGCAGTTTTTCACTGTTATGCACATATGCTCACATGTTTGATGCATAAATAGAATGCCACACAACAATAAACATTCAAACAGATATGGTACAAGAAACAAGACATATATATACAATATTATCATGTAATACAACTATTTAGTCATGAAGGTTGGGAGAGAGAGAAGGGTAAAGGAACAATATCACCTCGATGCCGGAATAACTTGATGAACAGTATAATTGTGCTTGCAACAACATTAACTTGTTAGAAGTACAAGATTATAGTGTTAAATGAAATAAGATAAAGCAAGCAATTTATAGCGCCCGTTCAGAAATGTCGAGAATACCAAGTTCTCGGCGAATATGAAAGAAGGGCTCAGTAGCTAGCGGCTTTGTGAAAATGTCCGCTAGTTGATTTTCAGTATTAACATGTTCGAATACAACATCACCTTTCTCTACATGATCCCGAAGAAAGTGGTGTCGAATTTCGATATTTTTGGTGCGAGAATGCAACACAGGATTTTTGGTAAGATTAATGGCACTTGTATTGTCACATAAAATGGGAATACGTTCGAGTTTGAGGTTAAAATCCAATAGTTGTTGCTTAATCCATAGGATTTGAGCACAACAACTACCGGCGGCAACGTATTCCGCTTCGGCGGTTGACAAAGCAACTGAAACTTGTTTCTTGCTATGCCAACTGACCAAGGAATTTGAAAATAAGTGACAAGTGTCACTAGTGCTTTTCCTATCCGATTTGCAACCGGCAAAATCGGAATCGGAGAAACCTACCAATGAGCAATCATTACTTTTGGAATACCATAGTCCATACTTCGGAGTACCGGATAGGTATCGAAGTATTCGTTTGACAGCTTTTAGATGGGATTCCTTAGGACATGATTGATATCTTGCGCACATACACACGCTAAACATAATGTCGGGACGAGAAGCAGTAAGATAGAGAAGTGATCCAATCATACCTCTATACCTTTTTACCTCGACGTCCTTACCGTTTTCATCTTTATTCAAGTTTGTACATGTTGGCATGGGGGTGTCAATGGCCTTGGCTTTTGCCATGTCAAATCTCTTGATAAGGTCCAAACAATACTTTGTTTGACTCACGAATGTTCCTTCTTTGAGTTGTTTAATTTGCAATCCGAGAAAGTATGTGAGCTCCCCCATCATACTCATTTTGAATTCACCCTGCATAAGATCCAAAAACTCTCTCACGAGATTCATGTTAGTAGACCCAAATATAATATCGTCAACATAAATTTGTATTAATATCAAGTGCTTTCCTTGACGTTTAATAAAGAGGGTTGTGTCAACCTTTCCTCTTGAGTAACCTTGATCAAGTAAAAATTTACTTAGTCGCCCATACCAAGCTCTAGGAGCTTGCTTGAGACCATATAAAGCCCTTTTTAGTTTGCAAACATGATCGGGATACTCATGAGATTCAAAACCCGGAGGTTGTGCGACATAGACCTCTTCATTTATGTAACCGTTAAGGAACACACTCTTAACATCCATTTAGAATAGTTTAAAGTCTTTCGCACAAGCGAAGGCAAGGAGAAGGCGTATAGCCTCGAGTCGGGCAACCGGCGCATAAGTTTCCTCATAGTCGATGCATTCCTCTTGGTTATACCCTTGCGCGACTAAACACGCCTTGTTACGGGTTATTACCCCATTTTCGTCTAACTTGTTCCTAAACACCCATCGGGTGCCGATTACTCGATGACCTCGCGGAGGTGGGACAAGGTCCCAAACCTCATTTCTAGTGAACTGATTTAGTTCCTCCTGCATTGACAAAAACCAGTGTTCATCGAGTAGGGCTTCTTTAGGGTTTTTTGGTTCCATTTGTGAAACGAAAGCGAAGTGATAACAAAAATTACTTAGCTTCGATCAAGTTGTAACACCCTTTGAGATATCTCCGAGAATGTTGTCAATTGGATTGTCTTTGGGAGACTTCCAAGCTTGAGGGAGATCATCGTTTGAAGGCGGATGAGCTACCTCGGTTTCCTCATGGTGTACATCTATATCCTCCTCAACTTTGACTTTGTCGGGTTGATCAATCCCCGGCTCGCCACCCTTGAGTATGTCTTCAGTAGATGTACCTGCACCATGAACAACACTACCCTTTCCAACGTTTCTCTGATAGGATTCATCAAAAGTGACATGCACAGACTCTTCCACAGCAAGTAATCTTTTATTATATATTCTATATGCTTTACTCGACTGAGAGTATCCGAGGAATATACCTTCGTCGGCCTTGGAATCGAATTTGCCCAAGTTTTCCTTTCCATTATTTAATACAAAACATTTGCAACCGAAAACATGTAAGTGAGAAACATTTGGCTTTCTCCCTTTTAAAAGCTCATACGGTGTTTTATTTAGAATGGGGCGAATGAGCACCCTATTCAAAACATAACACGCCGTACTAATGGCGTCGGCCCAAAAATATTTCGGTAAACCACTTTCGTTAATCATTGTTCTTCCCAATTCTTCCAAAATTCGATTTTTACCCTCCACAACCCCATTTTGTTGAGGAGTACGTGGAGCGGAGAAGTTATGATCGATACCATGGTTACCGCAATATTCTTCAAATAAATGATTTTTGAACTCACCCTTATGGTCGCTTCTAATTGAAACAATGTTTGTATTTAATTTATTTTGGGAAAGCTTAGCAAACCTTTCAAAGGCGGCGAACGTGTCGCTCTTGCTTACTAAAAAGATAGTCCAACAAAATCTAGAAAAGTCGTCCACTATTACGAAACCGTAATAATTTCCTCCTAGACTTTTAATCCTAGACGGCCCAAATAAGTCCATATGAAGAAGTTCGAGAGGTCTCGTTGTTGAAACGATATTTTTGGATTTGAATGAGATCCTCGTTTGCTTCCCTTTTTGACAAGCATCACAAAGGTGATCCTTGGTGAACTTTATTTTTGGGAGACCTAGGACTAGATCTTTTGAGACTACTTTGTTTAGTAAGTCAAAGTTAACATGTGCTAAACGCCTATGCCATAACCATGAATCTTCACTCATTGTTACAAGGCATTTGTCACTTTTTAACGATACTTCGTTCAAGTCTAACATATAGACATTATTCACTCGTAGGCCATTAAACATACTCTTCTTATCATCATTATGTACAATTTTGCAACAATCTTTTGAAAATGATACATTGTATCCTTTGTCACATAATTGATTGATGCTAAGTAGATTGTGTTTAAGACCTTCGACAAGCAATACATCAGAAATAGTAGTGGAAGAAGGGTTACCTACACTACCTTTACCTAGTATTGCTCCATGGTTGTTGTCACCATAGGTTACATATCCTTTCTTCTTATCCACGAAGTCAATGAAGAGTGATATGTCTCCTGACATGTGCCTTGAGCATCCATTGTCGAGAACCCATCTTCTTTCGGTGGTCTCGAGGCATTGTACCTATGGAAATGCAATTAACACGAGAAGGTACCCAATGGCTTATTGGGTCCTGAATGGTGAGTAACGAAATGGTTGCATTTGGGCAGCCATTGATAAATGCCTTTAGGAACTAAGAATCTCCTAAATCTGCATTTAGCAATGGAGTGGCCTTTCTTGCAACAGTAAAGACAAGAGAAATTTACATTTTGATTGCCTTTGTTATCTTCATCCTTTATAACATATTTATATTTTTGATATGGATTAACCATACTTTTTCGAAAGTTTGATTTATCGATTGCAAAGGTAATCTTGGGCTCAAGAGCCTTGTCAAGTTTGGCCTTTAGGTTTCTTACTTCACCTTGCCAAATATAACAAGTATCACACCCAAAGTTTATTATCCTATTTCTAAGGTCCTCACAACCTGCTTTTGTGCTTTCTACTATATAAGCTTTGAGTGCTCAAGTTTCCTTTCGGATTCTCGAATTTTTTGTTCCAAATGGGTAAAAATTTGGTTATTTGAGGCGAGCCTTTTAAAGTCCTCTTTCGCTTCACAGTGTAAAGTATCAAATGCAGCTTGTAATTCATGATGAGACATACTAGAGGATTTTTCATATTTAGCAGGTCGTACCTGTTTCTTTTTGTTCTTTTGATGAGCAGAGAGGCATAGGTTTGCAGCTTCATCTTCATCACTAGAACTTTCATCATCGGAGGAGTCGCTATCGCTTTCCCAAGCTATGTATGCTCTCCTTGGCTTTGATGATTTCTTGTGTGATTTGTATGATTCCTTCTCCTTTGTCTTCTTGTTCATCGGACAGTCCGGTTTATAATGACCGGGCTTCCCACAAGTGTAGCACGGCCCTTTAGTCTTTTTACCTTTTGAGTCATCATCTTTAGAGTACCTCGATTGTTTCCGGAAGTTTACCAAGTTCTTCTCGGAATGTTGGATGTCGTTCTTTCTCACGTAACGATTGTAACATTTAACGAACAACCCCATATCTTCGCTCTTGTCCACTTTTCTGTAGCGGTGTATTCGTCACTTTATGATTTATTGATTAAACCAAAAGCAAAGCATCAGTCTTGTCTGTTTTTTTTCACCCCCTCTTTGTTTTTTTTACATTACATTTGTAATGCCCCAGATTGACTGTTTTGCTGATTCTCAAGATACAGCTGAATGATCTTCTTCTCATGCTCAAGGAGACGGTAATCTCATCAGGTATCCCTTCAACATCATCTTCCTCTGCCTCAAATACAAGGAATTCAAAATTGGGAGATGGCGTTGGATCATTATGTTCAATGGGTTTAGAAATCCCTGCATAATGATTTTGGATAATAAAAACTTGAGAATTTAAGCAAGCAAACCATTATGCGGATGAAAAGATTGCCTTTATTCTTGTTTTTATGGTTTTTTGTGATCACTGATTTCATGCAAAAGCAAAAAGTGAAAACAAATGGAAAATAAATGTTTAACAATGCATTAATTGAATGAAAACATCATTGTATAAATGCTGCCAACAATGTCATCACTTCTCCTTTTGGCATGGGAGAAGGGTTTTGAACAAAGTGAACCATTACTCTGATCTATAAATGACTGTAGGAACATCTACAGCGACCCAATTGTGGCAGACCCCACCAGGTATGACGAAGTTGCTCAAATCCTCTGCATCCTCTTCCAAGATAGCAGCAGCTTCTTCAGGTTGATCAGCATGGATGAAACCTCCACTCTTGAACAGCCCAAGTTCATTGAATGCCCCAGACGAATAGCCAATGCCAGCCCGGGACCTATTATCTTCAAGCTCAATCATCTTCCCTAAACCAGCAACTGCACCACATTCAATGGCCAGTTTCGCATCACGATAGGAAGCAAATGAAGGAGATTTCTTCTCAATTGGCTCAGCAATAGATAAAGCTTGGAAAGGAGTTCCAACTTCATCCTCAGCATCAATATATGAGAAGGAAGACAAGTGGCTAACCAGGAATAAATCCATCAAAAGCACTTAGTCTGGCAAATTCCTCCTTGAGTTCACAATTCTCTTGCTCTAGATAATCCATCAAATCTGGAAGAGTTGGCTCTGGTGTAGTACCGGGAAGTGCTTCTTCAAGATAAATGAAGAGCAACAGGGATCAGACCACAGGACCAGAGGCTGAGAACGACACCTGCTTATGCAAATGATGCATGAAGTATTTGTGCATATGCTTTGTTTTTATTTCAAAGGAACTCGAGGGTTTTATTTGCAAACTTTGAAATATTAATCATTTTATTGCATATGGAAGTATTTCCTTGAATAATTCTTTGTCTTTCCATATCTGAAAAAAAAATTGCAAAGAAACCCCTTAAGTTCCTTAAAAAAAATTCTCATTTTTTGATGATATGGATGCAGATGAATGCATGAATGCATGAATGCAGCAATCACACTCAAGGATCAAGCAAATCACACCAGACAAAGGTCATGGGAAAGCTCATAGTATCCTTAATATCAATCATCCATTTTGGTGGATTATGGTTTTCACCTTATCAACACCCAAGTTCCATTGATATTAACGGTACATGAACCGGCTCAAACATCCTTAATATCAATCATCTGTTTTGGCAGATTATGGTTTGCACCTTATCGACGCCCAAGTTCCATTGATATTAAGGATATTTGAGCGACTCAACCATGAATCACGGGTTTGTTAAGAGTCACGAGCATGGAGTCTCGGTTAAGAACCACCCAAAGGGAGTGTACTAAGGTTTAAACCTGCCGAACATGTTCTACCAGAGGTTCCCATAATCATTGTCCCATCTTTCGAATATTATCGGAGGAACGAATACTCGTATTCCAAAAATATTCTCAATAGAGACTCTTATGAGTGTAGTATCGCGTAACAATCGCATCAGATCTGACATCTAAACGACCTCCGCACTACGTCCTAAAAATAGGCCAAGATGGGCTTGGTAAACTAAGGTCCTTGGCTTCTAAGGCACATGATTGAAAGAATAATGCCTAACCACAAATAACTTGTGTGACATTATTAATCCAACATGACCTCCACCAAGTGAATGGGCTCGCAAGTCAACTTGTTAAGGAATACTCCACACAAGCCGACGAGACTATGCCATTCTCCTATCCTAAGGTGCACTCGAGTCCGGGTATAGAACTCATCTCACAGAGATCACCAAAGCAAACAGCAATTGTATATCAAGCAATTCAAACATTACAATCAATACAGCTATCCCAAATTGTACAAAAATATGTCAAATAACAGATAAGCAAATATCATACAACAAGGGTGAAAAGTAGGCAAAACAACCAAGGAAGGTCTAATGTTGTCCCCAGCAGAGTCGCCACTTTTCTGTAGCGGTGTATTCGTCACTTTATGATTTATTGATTAAACCAAAAGCAAAGCATACAAAGAAATCGAGTCGCCACCGCAATTTTATTTATCCAAAGGATTGGCTAAAAAGCGAACAAAAGCCTAAGAAGTTTTACACATAGAAAACTAATAAAAAGATCAGAGAATCTGGGTAAGGGGTTAATTACGCAATGGGAAGGTGTTAGGCACCCAAAACGTCCTAGGTACTCCTAGGGAGCCCTTTTCACACTTGTTGTATAAAAAGTTTATTTGTTTATGACATATTATGCAAACATGAATGGGAAGATGAGAAAAGAATATACAATTTTATTATTTTTGTGTTTGAACGGATGAACCCGTTGCCTACGTACCTCTCCATAGAAGGTAAGGATCAAAACGCCGTAGTTCGGCTAAAAGATTTCCAAAATATGAGTGGGTTCATTTTTAAAACAAAAGCCCTAAGGTCTTTCGTTATCCACGGGAGAAAACTCAACCTTATACAAACAACAGGTCCACCATGTGAGAACAGCTTCAACTTGCTAGTGAGGGGTTAACCCTATAATAAGCAAGGAAGTCTTACAATTCAATCACTAAGGACAAGAAGGTGAGATTAATATCAACCAACTAGGATAAATCAAACCTATGGCTAATGTATGAAAACTTATCAAGAACGGACAAAGCCACAAAACAATTGAATGAGTTGGATTAACCAATTAGGATTTATTCACAAAAGAGTGTCAAAGCATGATTAGAATTCAATTCAAAGAAGTATTATGAAATGGAGTTTGAAAAGTCAAAGGCCTAAAGCCTAGGTTTCTAGTTTGAAAAGAGATGAGAATGTTTGCACAATAGATGTCAAAGTTTTTGAATTAACATGTGAAAAGGGAGTTTTGGAAATACACACAAAAATGGGAGGATGAGGAAGTAAAACTTCTTAGATGTTCACCTCTTGAAATCATATGGAAGATGATTCAAGTGTGTCCTTTGGAATAGGCAACAAAGCAAGTAAGCAAATGAACAAAGCAAGGTGATACCGGATGCCAATCAATGGACTTATACCAATCTCACAAACAAAGGTGGATACCGGATACCAATCAATGGATTTACACCAATCTCCTAAAACAAAACAATGATTCCGGATGCCAATCAATGGACTTATACCAATCTCACAAGGCAAAACAAAGGTGGATATCGGATACCAATCAATGGATTTACACCAATCTCCTAAAACAAACAAGGATATCAGATGCCAATAAATGGACTTATTCCAATCTCCTAAAACAAAATAAAACATGGATGTCAGATGCCAATCTATCTGGGCTTACTCTAATCTCCAATAGATGATCATGGGAAAACAAATGCCAACAACATGGACTTACAATTGAATCCTCACATACAACAAACAAACAAAAGCACTAAGCAAAGAGGACATAAGTGGCCAATGAAATGGTCTTACACTCAATCCGTTCCAAATCATAGGAACAATGGCCAATAAATGGACTTACAGTTGATTCCTCAATGGACAAACAAAGATGTCACAGAGATATGAAATGATGATCATGCAATAATGAACAATTAATGATGATAAATGCACAAAGGCACACAAGCAAACATGTACAGATGAATCAAGTAAGCAGACAATCAATTCAGTTAGCACACACTATATACAAGCAATTAGGCTCAAGCAAGGGTTAGACTTTAAAGTCAACTGGAATGGGGTAAGTTGTGCTCTTAACCTTAACATTGAGAGTTAAGGTGAAGCAGATGAAAAGGAGATGAGGGGTGTGCCTCATAGCTTCTATCCCTGGCCTGGGAGAGCTTTGAATATTAGAAGGTGTGGGAGTTCAGAAAGTTGGAACTCTCTCCACAAGTGAATGACTCTATAGATCTTGGGTTAAGATCCACAATGCATCAACATGTAATGTGAGCAAAGGGATGACACACTGAATAGTAGGAGATGGACTACACATCTCTTTTATCTACCAATTGCCTCATATGAGGACTTTTCCTGCTTGGCACAAAGATAAACAATCACAAGCATTGCCTCTTAAGGAGGACTTCAGACAGGTGCCTGGCCACATAACAGGCCAGGTCTTCCAGACTACATGAAGAAGAGAAAATATACCTAAGTGGTTAAGCAACCAAGAAAAAGCAAGTTCAAAGTGAACTTAAGCAACTAATGTACTTGTGGAAACATCAAACAAATCAGTATACTATACAGACAAACAACCAACAGTTAATGCAACAGACAACCAATATAAGCTAAGGCATAAGCCACAAGTCAAGCTCAAGAGAGTCAACATCAACCTACAAAACACACATTAGTAATCAAAAGCTAATATCAAATGCTCTCAAGATGAGGCATCATCAATTGTGTAACTTGCATGTGTAACCTGAAACAAAGCTTCAAACATGAGCAACCAACCACTAGGTCAAAGCCTAGGGTCAAAGATAAAGAAAAAATCCAAAACAGAAGCTCAAATTTGACATGATGAAACTTCAAACAATTATTGACACATAGCAGAAAGTCTCACATTCATATCATTTACCAAGAGCATTTTATGATCATTCTAAGTTCAATGCAATTTTAAAGTCCAAATGTGATCAAACAGAATGAAAAATATCAATTAAATCAGAAATGATTCACAAAAATCTGGAAAAAATACATACATGTTCAGGACATCTCATATGATCAGCATGCAAAAAATCAGAACAATTGAGCATCATTTGATAGGGTAAACACATAGCATAAGATGAACATGCAAAGGTGTGACACAAATTGTCACACCTACTTAGAAAATTCACAAACCAGAAACCACAAATGATAAAAATGCAAACTCAACACCAAAATGTCAAGGAATGAATCTAGTTTCATCATGCAAATTTTCAGAAGCATTGGATCAACACACATTATTTCAAAAAGGAAATGGCAAGCAAGGTTCAAAATGCATACACATACAAAATCCCTAAAAAAAAAAAATCCAGACCCGGCACAACTTTTATTTTCATGCTGATAAAAAAGTAGAGAGAAAAAGGAGATCATAGCAAAAATCCCCATGTCATTTGGATCATTTTTGATTTATTATGATTTTTTAAAGATGCAATTGAAAAATGAAATAAGAATTGCAATAGAAAAATGGATTAATTGGAATATATGAAATAAAGTTTGAAAAAATGGCTTTGGCGCTTCCTTGATGCGCAGCGTTTCACTAAAACAAAAGCCTGGCCAATCAGCGCTCAGCATGGAGCGCTTCATGCATCCAATGGCGCGCAAACCCTAAGGTAACGGCAACGGTTTCAGCAAACATTTGGAAACAGAAAAAACGTAGTGTATGCAAATAAGAAAACCGTGGCCAAAACACCTGGATCATCTTCTACCTCTAGCTCGCGCGCATGAACAGTACACCAGCAAGAACACAATGAACAATTTCTCCAGAATTTACAATTAAGCATATCATTGTAAAGATCATTCATCGGGCGTCAAGAATCCATAATTATTTCATCAAAAACACATCACATATGCACGGATCGAATGAAACAAGAATCATCATCAAAAATTCAAACTAACATATCTCACTCAATTTGGCACGGATTCACACGATTCAAAGTCTAATCTACTCAGCATTCAAAGATCTATCACATTATGGCAATGAAAATCAAGATTATGAGAATTTATTTGTAACCTCTTGTAGAAACAGAACTGGATTTAGCTGGATCTATGCCTTGTGATGCTCAACAAATCTTCCACAATGCTTATGAAGTTGATTGGATGAGAGCTGGAACTTTAATTGTGCATGAATCCTCAAGAACTTGGAGCTGCCATGGATGATTTAAAGCTTGCCTATGCTTCAATGTTGCTCGAATTGCTATGGTTCTATGGATGATCTTGCTCAAGATCAACTCAACACCAAGAATTAAGCAAGAAATTGGATTGAAAATGAAGAAAATGGAAGAAAATTTTGAGAGAAATTTGAGAGAAAAAATTTTAGATCTGAAAAATGAAGTGTCTTTTCCAAATTCTGTTATGATTTAGTATATATATGATGTGCTAATCCACTCTTAATCAAAATTAAGCAAAGTTAAGTTGAAATTAAGTGAAAACAAGGTGTACGGCAAAAATGAGGTGTTTTGACAAAACTTGAAAATTAGTAGTGCATGAAGTAATATGGACGTAAACAGTAGCCAATGCATGATCAAAACAGAGTTATGTGTTGATACAAAAGCTCCTGCATTGATACATAGAACATTTTTAACAGTATGAATCGATACATAACTCGTATGTATCAATACATAGCACTTTTTAACAGTATGGATCGACAAATAACTCGTATGTATCAATACATAGTACTTTTTAACAGTATGGATCGACACATAACTCGTATGTATCAATACATATCACTTTTTAACAGCATGGATCGACACATAACTCGTATGGATCGATACATAGCACTTTTTGCCTTGCATGGATCGATACATAGCACTTTTTGCCTTGCATGGATCGATACATAACTTGTATGGATCGATACATAGCACTTTTTGGCCCTGCACACCTGACAATGATTTGATCATAACTTCTCGACCGTTCATCCGATTCTCATGATCTTGGACTTTTTGGAAATGGGAGAGAAAGATCTACAATTTTCATGTTCAACAAAATTTCGTTTGAAGCCTTTTTGATGTTGGAAAGTCACGCTGAAGTTGGTCCAAAACTTGCCATTTTTGAAAATATTAGGTCACTTTCCATTTCTGGAAGCTTTTGACTTGACTCCAAATTCTTCAAAGTGAGTGTTTGAGATGTCAAATGATACTTGTTTGAACATGCACGAAGTATTTCTAATCACTTCCCATATCCAAAAATCGCAGTTGACTTTGCAGTTGACTGGCTAGGGCTTCAGTTGACTGAAGAATGCCTTGATGAGATTCAAGCCTCTACCACTTGTGATTTTGCTTCAAAATGATATCTCAACTCATATGAACTCTTAATTAGTGACCATGGGGTCCAAATTCTTCAGAATGGCCACCATCTATTGCTCAATGACTGCCTTAGACTGCTTTGACCTAATGTTGCTTCATCTGCAAGTAACAAGGTTAGATGACATATTTTTGTACTTTTGGTTAGTGATTGAAATAAAAGCAATGATATACAAATGCAAAACATGCTTGGTGATCAAGAAACAATCTCAAAAGATAACCCACCCACAAGAAAGCAAGCAAGGTGCACAATGATCCTTGAGGCAATGCAATGATATGATATGATGTCATGAGGGATCTTAGGGACAAAATTGGGGTCTTACACTTAGCAGTAGGATAATGGGATACACGATAGTATTCATCTACACCTAATGAGAATATTAGGATATTTTTGGCTTTCCAATCATAATTGTATTTCTTTTCATCATCATCGGTCCATTGTGCTTCGGGCTTTAGCACTAATTCATCATTCTCATTGGTCATGGTTATTTCAATTGGACCATTGAGAATAACGTTCCATATTTTTCTATCTATGGAATTTATGTGCACTCGCATACAGTCTTTCCAATAACTATAATTTTCACCATTGAAAACGGGAGCTCTATTATAAGCCCCTTTAGGTTCGTTAGCCATTTTCTATCAAAGTTATATTTTGAAGCACAGAGTGAACCGGAGCTCCTGATACCACTTGTTAGACAATGGCACGGATCTAGAAGGGGGGGGGGTTGAATAGATCCCAATTAAAATTTGAGTCGGCGCTACCAATTTTAAAAATTGGTTTTGAAAATTTGTTTTAAGTGCGGAAGCGGCCGAGGAAAATATAGTCTAAAACGAACCGTTATTGGAAAACCGGATATGCGTAAAGCCTATGGATTAGTGATAATGTAGAATACGAATCACTACACTAGTCACACTATCAAAGATTTGTTTCACTTACTAGGATTCCTATTTCCAATGATTCAAAGATCAAACCAAACTAGATACACAACTAAGATAATTTTGGTTTAGGCAAATTATCAAACACTTGGTATGCAAAAACACTCCAAGTGATATTTATGTTGAGTAAGAGATTTCAATCAGTCTAGTACAATATTTATTGTACTTTGGATTCAAAAAACAGAGTTTTAACTTCTTACTCAATTAATATCAAGGTTTGATAAAAGTGCTTATACAAAAATCACTTATTTTTAAGCCAAAACACATATGCTGAAAAATAGAGAAGACAAAGATTTGATAAGGCAGTTCCCTCGTCGTCCTCGCTTCGGGGTACGTCTACCCTCAATTCTAAAACTAGAATTGAGATGATTTAATAGATATCACCTGTTGAGTATAACCGTTTATACAAGGATTACAAAGCAAATATACAACAGAATTCTCAAGACGTTGAATGTTGCTTTCACTCCTTGTTCCTTGATCCAAGGTGAATCAAGTCCTTCGATTGTTGTTGATAGACCTCCGATTCCAGCCCCTTTGTTGAATAACCCTCAATTCTTCAAACCCTCGGCCCGGATGATCTCAACTACAACAAATCGAACCCGAAATCTTCCCTTCAATATCACTGAATCCGCTACTAGATTGATGAAGACTTCCTCTTCTCAATCACCTTCGCTCAGCTGAAAATTGATGAAGAATTCGTCCAAAAACCCCCAAAATCAAACCAGTCTTGGAGGACAAAACCCTAAAGGTTTTTTTCAAGAAAAAACCTGTCGCAAGCTTCAACCCGAACCGGATTCCCCAATCTCGGCTTCGAACGTTATCACCTTTAACCAATCACAAAGCACTTCAAAAATGGTTGTGTGTAGTTGATGTGTTGTGAGATGTTGAAGATGAAGATGATGAATCTTGGACACCTATTTCACTTTTTCTTGTTCTTTGAACACTTGAATCAATTTGACAAATGTTAGTTGATACAAGTAACTAAACTTCTATTTATAGTAACCAACCAACCAACCCACTTAACAACTTTTCAAAACAGAGTGGGAAATACTTAAAAACTGAATTTGCGCACGAACGGTCGACCATAGCAGGTATATGCGTCGACGCATAGCCTGCAGTTTTGGACAGGCTGAAAAGCACAACAGTATGCGTCGACCATAGGTCGGCGTGCACTGACCCGTGGTTCATGTGCTGACCCCTGCGGTCGACTCAAGCTTTCTGTGTGCTGACCCGTGGGAAATGCACTGTTATACGCTGACCCGTGGGAAATGCACTATGTTATGCGCCGACCTTGTGGTCGACTCAAACCCTATAAATTTGCAAAAATTCATATTTTTGTGGTTTTCATGCATTCTGTCATGACCACATTGTATCCACATATGTTGTATGAAATATAACAGTTTAGATGAGCATAGAAAAGGATATGATAGGTGATATATTGCATTTGTTTTGTAGAGGTGGAATCGACAATGCCGATTCATCCATGGTGGTCATTTGTCATCATCGAAACCTATGATCGTATGTTGTATGACAGTTTGCCCTTACAAATGGGAGACGAATCAACCCGGTTTAATACCATATAGAGATTATGCGAGGAGAATTTCAACTTTCTTTACAAAGGTTGAGTTTCATCATATCCCTCGAGATGAAAACCGGATGGCAGATGCTCTTGCAATGTTGGCTTCCATGATTATGGTGAAGTTTTGGAATGAAGTTCCTAATCTAACTGTGATGCATCTTGATAGGCCAGCTCATGTGTTTGTTGTTGAAGACGTAAAATATGAAAAACTGTGGTATTTTGATATCAAATGTTTCCTCCAAAGTCAGATTTACCCGTCGGGGCATCTTTGAAAGATAATAAGACTTTGAGAAGATTAGTTGGCAACTTCTACTTGAATGGTGATGTGCTTTACTAGAGGAATTTTGATATGGTTTTGCTCAGATGCGTGGATAGGCATGAAGAAGAGCTGTTGATGACTGAAGTCCATGAAGGTTCCTTTGGTACTCACTCCAATGGGCATGCTATGGAAAGGTAAATGTGGAGAGCAGGTTACTATTGGCTGACAATGAAATCAGACTGTTGCAAGTTTGTGAAGAAATGCCACAAGTGTTAAATTATGCGAATAAGATCTAAGTTCCTCCGACACTGTTGAATATCATTTCCTCCCCATGGCCTTTCTCCATGTGGGGAATTGATATGATTGGCATGATTGAGCCCAAATCATTGAATGGACATTGTTTCATTTTAGTGGCGATTGATTACTTCACAAAATGGGTTGAAGCGACATCATCTGCAAATATGATCAAGCAAGTTGTTCTGAGGTTTATCAAGAATCAAATTATATGTCGTTATGGTATGCCAAGTAAGATCATTACTGATAATGGATCGAACTTGAATAATAATATGGTGGAAGCTCTTTGCAAAGACTTCAAGATTGCACATCATAATTCTTCTCCTACAGACCCAAGATGAATGGGGTTGTTGAAGCTGAAAACAAGAACATCAAGAATATTATTCAGAATATGGTTGTGACGTACAAAGATTGGCATGAAATGCTTCCATTTGCTTTGCATGGGCACCGTACATCCGTCTGCACTTCAACAGGGGCAACCCTTTTCTCTCTTGTTTATGGCATGGAAGCTCTGCTCCCCGTAGATGTTGAGATTCCATCATTGTGTGTGCTGATGGAACCTAAGTTGAATGAAGCTTAATGGTGTCAGACAAGGTATGACTAGATGAATTTGATTGAAGAGAAGAGATTGACTGCCATGTTTCATGGTCAATTATATCAGTAGAGAATGAAAAAAGCTTTTGATAAGAAGGTCAAGCCTCGTGTGTTCCGAGAAGGTGACCTCGTGCTCAAGAAAATTTTATCTTTCAAACCTGATGTTAAGGAAATGGACTCCTAATTATGAAGGCCCATATATTGTTAAGAGAGCCTTTTCAGGCGGTGCTTTGATTCTTATAACTATAGATGGTGAAGAGTTCACGCGTCCTGTGAATGTCGGTGTAGTCAAGAAATACTTCGCCTAAAAAAGAAAAGAACATCTTGCTAAGTTGAAAACCCGAAAGGACGGCTTAGGCAAAAATGAGTGTCTCGGTGGATTGAAAACTCGAAAGGGAAATCCAGGCAAAAGTTAGAGACATAAAATAGAAAATTGATCCTGGTAGATTGAGTACCCCACTTTGGGACCATCTAGGAAAATTTAAGGATTATGGCAAGTAACTGCATCCGACTGGTTCTGATCCTTGAAGCAGTTTTGAATAGTCATTTGGTTTTAATTCATCATTCTCAATCGAAGATAAGAGCACAATGGATGTCAAAGTTGGTAGGGAGAGTAGTCGTCATTGTATTTAATGTAGCCCTTTTCCATGTAAATTACCATTTTCAAACTTTGTAAAGATCCATGGAATCCTGCCATTTGCGGACTACCATTCTATTAAATAAAGTTGAGCTTTTATCCAATTATTTCTATCCTTATTTTTTTCTGTTTTAATAAAATTGAATTTTTATGATGATAATCTTGAAATAAATAAATCAATGAATAATCATTTTTCTGAAATAATAACGCATTTACTTGAAGAACAATCGATTTCAAAAAAAGGAATGTCAACAGAAATCTTAGGACAGATAAGTCTTGAAGTGTGAAGCATTGTTGTCTTCCCCAAGCAGTTGGTCGGTGATCCCCCCCCCCCCCCCCCAACAGTTTGTCATTCATTCCCATCATGTGCGATGAGTTGCTCCTCAAGTAATTTATCATCCCAATAGAGTTGATGGTTTGCTCCCCAGACAATCATCATTTATCTCCAGTAGAACTGATGTGATGATCTAGTTGTAGTTCATCATTTGTCCCCGACTGAAGATATGTGATCTTCATTTGCATTTGTTACTGTGAATGAACTCTTGATCTTTGTGAAACCTTTATTTGGTTTCCAGATCCCCAACATATTTATTTGGTTGCATGGTTGTAGCAGTTTCTCTCCTGCATGAGTCTGCAGATCCGGTTGATTTCTTTTGTACCTTGGAATTGGTTTAATTCTCAATTTCCAAGAAGAATCTTATTGTATCTTCCCTTTTAAGGAATTGGTTGTTGATTTGTATCCTCGTATGACCTTCATTTTTTCCTGGAAGATTATGTATCCCCAATGAGGCCCCATAGAGTTTGATTTTTGATGAAATCCCAAACAGTTTGCCTGATTCCCCACTCAGATTTTTGCCTCTTATTGTGACTTGGATCCTTGGTGGAGTTCCATCTTCTGATAGAAATTCTCTTCATTTAGACACTATTTTGATTCTGAGCAGTATTGATGTTGTCCCCTGTAGGATTGTCTCCCATTTGTTATGATGTTGACCTAAAACCCCCCACAGTGTTGACTTATTATTTTGAAATATATATATGTATCGCTTAGCTTGAGATGTGGATCTTCAGCATATCTCCTTTATCCTTAACATGTTTGGTTGATATTTTCAGCAATGCTTTCTTCCCCCCGCGGAGTTTGCAAGTTTGTATTTTCCTTCTCTCCCATAGAGTTTTTATTTTTAAGCAAGATTTTTATTAATCTTGGCTTATCCCCTAGCATTATCTCCTCATCTTTTGAGAGTTGAGATTGAGTCAGATTTGTTCTCTCTCTCTCTCTCTCTCTATATATATATATATATATATATATATTATATATATATATATATATATCCTCCTCTTTTGAGAGTTGAGATTGAGTCAGATTTGTTCTCTCTCTCTCTCTCTCTCTCTCTATATATATATATATATATATATATATATATATATATATTTCATTCCCTTAGAGCGCTGAGTTTTCAGCAATGTTTGGTTGGATGCATGTTCTCCATGTCTTTCCCCAGTCAGAGTTGAATTTATTTTGAGCTAGGATTTTTTTATCCTAAACGATTTATTTTCATCCCTAGAAGGTTCTCCAGTTGGTGTTTCCATCTTGTTGAGATTAGCCGAGTATCTAGTTATGATGATTCAAATCCTCATTTGTTTGTATCCTTTATGCTCATTTGTCAGCATAATCATATACATACTCATCCATATTCATGCGTAAAATATAGCATCAGATATTTCATTGTGCATTTTTGTCGCATTGACTTTTCTTCTGATCCCCTGCTTTGGTGATATTATTTCCCATGCATATTCGATGTGTTTGTCCTCCCTTAATTGTAGAGTGTCAGCCCCTTAAAAAGAAAGAGTTTATCCTTTCTTCTTCCCCACTGAGTTATTTCCTCATGGATGATTATTATTTCAGTTTTCTCCCTAGTTCATTATCTGGATGGAACCACTCCCTTTGAGTTATATCCTCATTGCGTTGAGTCTTGTTTGACCATTTCTTTCTAGTTCTTACCTAGATATGACCTGACAACACTTTAGAGTATATTTGTCAATTCTGGAGATTTCTCATAAGAAATTCATCCAATCGGAGATTCCTAACAGGGAAATTATCCAAGAGAAAAATAAATTTGAGTCTTCTTACTAGAAGATCATCCATACTACAACAATGATATTTTCTCATTAGAAAGTCTTCCATAAAAAAAACATTGGAGTCTTCTCATTAGAAGATCATCCACATAAAACATTGGAGTCTTCTCATTAGAAGATCATCCACATAAAACATTAGAGCTTTCTCATTAGAAAGTCATCCATACAAAACAAACTATGCCGATTCTTTATGAAGAAATCGATCAAAACAAACATCATCGGAGTTTTTCAACAAGAATAACATCCAAGCTTCTGGAAATTCCTTAAAATGAATAGTTACTCGTGACTTTCTAGGAACCATCAATAAAAACAGGGTAATCAAACTCTTTGTATGTGCCAACAACAATTGGACTTGGACCGTAAGCAATGGATTACAACCAGATTCTAACGGATTGGTGATAGCTTCAACTAGACTTTAAATGATGTTGGCGACAACCAAACTTCAGGTACTAATTACAATTGGAATTTCAAACAGAATGCTAGTTATAATTGGATTTTTTTTAGAGAAAGCCAACAACAATTGGATTTTAAGAACAAAGCACCAGTTACTACTGGACTTTGAATAGATACTGATGACAATGGGATTTTGAGAAGATACTAGTAGCTACTGGATTTTTGATGATTATGCCAGTAACAACTGAGTTTTAGAGACGTTAATGACAATTGAACTCTTAAAATAATACCAGTGACAACTGGATTTTAAGGGTACCAAATAACAATTGGGTTTCTAACAAGATACCAATGTCAACTGAACTTTGGATATACCAATAACAATTGGATTTGAGCTAACACTACCGTCGACTGAACTTTATAAGATGCCAATGATTGGACTTTGGATGGAGTGCTAGCGACAACCGGTCTTTGGGTCAAGGGATAACAATCAACGACGAGACCATGGATCAATGCAAAATATGCGTAAAGTACACTTTGGCTATGCATGGTTTGAATTTGCTTTTATGCATGATATATGAATGATCATGATATGCAAATGCTGACACTTATACAAATCGAGAGTTTGTAGAGACTATTTATGGAGGTCCTGATTCTTCAACACCGATAATTCGACCGAATATCTGTGATGGATGACCATTGTCAGAAGAGTATCTATTGAGATTGATAGTTATAACTAGCCAAAGTGTCATCCCATAGGATTAATAGATTGTGCTCCATGGAGATTCTTGTTGGTGATCTAGGCGTGCTACTGCAACCTTGAGACTTTCGGGAAAATAAATGATTTCCTCTTGGTCTTCACATATGTAAAAGCAAATTTGTGTGTGTGTGTGTTTTTCAATACGTTTTTTTTATAGAATTCTTTTCAAGTTTAAAAATTCCATTATTAACAAATAAATGACATTTAGCATAACAAAGAAAAACATAGAAGAACACAATTGACAGTGATTGATAGGAAAAACTTGTATTTTATTCAAGAATGGTAGCACACAAATGGCATAGCTCCATGGAATGTTACAATTTTGAAAAATGGCAATGAGGAAAGGTTTAAATTGAATTCAGTGACCACTATTATCCCTAATAACCATGATTCCCTAAAACCTCGCTTCTGAAGGGAGTAGCTGGATTGATCTTCCACCTCTGGCTCTTTTGTGTCAATCAGCTTTATCTGATGCAGTCTTGCCTTTTGTCCCTAATTTCTGTCTGGACCGTCCTTTCGGGTTTTCAATCCATCGGGATGCTCTCTTTTGCCTAATCCGCCCTTTTGGCTTTTCAGCTTAGCAAGCTATCATTTTTTTTTATCCCTAACTTTTGCTTGGACCACCCTTTTGGGTTTTCGGTCCACCGGGATACCCATTTTTGCCTAAATCACCTTTTCAGGTTTTCGATTTAGCGGGTTCTTATTAGGCGTAGTATTTTTTAAATGCATCAGCGTTCACCGGGGTGTGAGAGCTCTTCATCATTCATAGTTTTAAGAATCAAGGCACCTCTGGAGAAGGCTTTCTTTACAACATATGGGTCTTCATAATTGGGAGTCCATTTCCCACATGAGTCCTTGTGTACTGGTAAGATCTTCTTGAGCACGAGGCCTCCTTCTCTAAAATCCCGAACATAGACTTTCTTGTCAAAAGCCCTCTTGATCCGCTTCTGGTACAACTGTCCATGGTACAGAGATGTCATTCGCTTCTCATCTATGAGGTTTAACTGGTCAAATATGTTTTGGATCCATTCAGCCTCTTCTAGTTTGGTCTCCATCAAGATTCTCATTAAAGGTATCTCGACCTCGATTGGGAGAACTGCCTCCATCCCATATACTAAAGAAAATGGGGTTACCCTATTGAGGTGCGGACGGAGGTTTGATATCCATGCAGTGCAAAGGGTAGCATTTCGTGTCAATCCTTGTAGGTTTTCACCATTTTCTGCAGGATCTTCTTGATGTTTTTATTAGCGGCTTCAACAGCGCATTCATCTTTGGACGATATGGTGAAGAGTTATAATGCTCAATCTTAAAGCTTTTTCATGATTCTTTCATTTTCTTATTGTTCAAATTCATCCTATTGTCTGTAATGGTCTGGCTTGGCACTCCATAGAGGCAAATAATCTCCTTCTTGAGAAACCGTGCGACCATTTGTTTTGTCACATTAGCATAAGAGGCTACTTCTACCCATTTGGTAAAGTAATCTATGGCAACCAGGATGAAGCGGTGACCATTGGAAGCTTTAGGCTTGATGGTGACATACATGTCAATGCCCTCACATTAAGAACAGCCAGGGTGACATCAAAATGTTTAGCAACGTAGGCGACACATACACCTTGTCAACATAAATTTGGCATTTATGAAATTTTCTGGCATAATTGAAGTAGTCAGATTCCATGGTCAACCATTAATAACTAGCTCTCAAAATCTTCTTGGCCATGGCATGCCCATTGCATGGGTTCCAAAGGATCCCTCATGAATCTCTTTGATCAACAGGTCTGTTTCGTGTTTATCCACGCATCTAAGCAGAACCATGTCGTGGTTTCTCTTGTATAGTACACCATTGCTCAACAAGAACTTGGATGCTAATTTCCTCAAGGTTTTCTTGTCAATGGTTATTGCATCTACTGGATATTCTTGATTTTGCAAATAGCATTTGAAATCGTGAAACCAAGGTTTATCCATCACTCGGATTCAAAAGAACAACTCATATGCCATGCCCCGTGTAATTGGAGGAACTGAAATTCTAGTTAACAGACTTTCGATGTCACACAGGATGTTATGACATCCGATTTTGTGCAGACAGGAATGTAAACAGCAGGTAAATGTAAGTGCAGTAAATAACACAAGGAATTATTTACCCAGTTCGGTGTCACACACACCTACGTCTGGGGGCTACCAAGCCAGGGAGGAAATCCACTATTAGCAGTATTAATTCAGGCCTTAAACCACCTGTTTAATCCTATCACTTAATACCTACCCAATGCAATTTCAATCTTAAACTAAGACCAGAGTTCCTACTCACTCCCCCTCAATCACCTCAGTGATTACAACCTTTAATTAAGTTTAAAGTCAATGGTGAAGTTACACTTCAAACAACTCTTTATTGTTCTTAACAACTTTAATCAAGATACACAGCACTCATGCTTAAAAGCTTAGAGTGACACAACACTTACAACTCAATGAACACCCTAGTCCAATGCAACCATCTAGGTGATAATTGCTTGGCTCACAAGTTACACCTAATACAAGACACACATAAAAATACAGCAGTTAAGTATAATGGAATAATGAATGCTTCACGCTAAAAACCCCTGAGTTCTGAAAGAAGGATTGCCATCCTTTTATATTGCAGCACTTGGGCCTTGTACTTGTATTCCCTAAAATTAAGGATAAGCAAGTTAACCTAATTTCCACATATTAGGGTGCTAATAAATAGGCTATTTGTTAGGTTCATTAAATGTAGCTCAGTTGTTAGTTTCCTGGATTTTAGCTCAGCTGTTGGATTCCTGAAAAATAGCGTGAGAAAAATACTGAAATAGAAAAACTAACCATCCTACAATTTAGCATATGCTGTCAGGAATGAATGTCATAACATTCAGTTTGACGTCCAGAACATAAACCATATGCTAGGTCTGTTATTCTCCTGAAAAACAGACTGTACTAAATGCTGAACTGTTACAGAGAGACCAACCAGTCTATACTTCAGCATCAACTGTCAGAGATAAATGTCATAACATTCAGTTTGACATTTACACAATAGGTCCTATGTCAGGTTTTGTTATTCACCTGATAAATAGACTGGAATGAATACTGAACTGTAGCAGAAAAACCAACCTGCCTATTATTCAGTATATGCTGACAATGATGAATGTCAAAACATCCAGTTTGACATTCAGACAATAGGCCTTATGCCAGGTCTGTTATTCCCTTGATAAATAGACTGAACTAAATACTGAGTTATAACACACAACCAACTATTATATACCTCAATATCTGCTGTCAGGATGAATGTCATAACATCTAGTTTGACATTCAGTAAATCCTGTATTAGCTAAACCTGCAGCATACTACTCAAGTATGTCATGACATCAGTCAAGACATCAGAGTACAGTTAGTGTTTTAACACAAAATGCAGCCAATCAAACATCTACAAAGCATGTCATGACATCAGTCAAGACATCAGAGTACAGATAGTGTTTTAACACAAAATGCAGCCAATCAAACATCTACAAACTCCCCCTTTGGCAAATTTTTGGCTAAAACAACTTGGCATCACAACAGAGTTCACAGCAGTGGAACACACATCCAAGCAGAGAAATTAACATAGCTAATACACTCAAAACAGCCTCACACTTAGCACACATAGAAGTTAAGTAAAAACTTCAAACAGCAGCACACACAGAAGTTAAATAAAAACTTCAAACAGCAGCACACACACATAACACACATAGAAGTTAAATAAAAACTTCAACCAGCATCACACATACAGAATGCACACAACAACACACTCACACTCATCACACATAGGAGTTGAACATCAAGCTGCAGCACAACCTCTGGATTAGAGGATCTTCAATATCTGTTCAAGCACATAGCAAATCTGTTGTCCTGGGGCACCACAGGTGTTACTCCCACTTTTTGTCAAAAATGTTGCCAAAGCAACACTTAAAATTACATACCAAAATAAAACAAAATTTCACACAAATGACAGAAACACAGGAAATGACTTAATCATCTGACTCAGAGTCAGCCTCATCATCAGTGCCATCATCAGGACTGGCATCCTCTTCACCCTCTGCACTTTGCCTTGCAGCTCCTTCTGCAGCATCAGCAGCTTCACCAAGCACACCACCATCAGACATCTCCAATTTGATAATCAAATTTTCCAAAGTGAGCTTCCTTGCCTCTAGCTCCTTGCATGTCTCTCTGAGTATGATATCGCATCCGCGAAAAACAACCGGCGGAAAAAGACAAACAAACAGAGCCGCCACCGTGCGTTATTCATCCCAAAAGAGGGAAAGGAAATGCTCGAAGTAAACCTGGAAAGGAAATGGTCTTACGACCGGAGATTGCAAGGATCGGGAGTTGTTTACGCAAGGGGAAGGTATTAGCACCCCTCACGTCCTTCGTACTCGACGGGATCCACGCTCAGAAAGATAGAATAAGGTTGCTAAAACCGCTCAAAGAATGCACACACACTGGAATAAAACACAGATGGAAAGAGAGGGGAACGGGCTCGCTAGGATATCGCATCCTATGCCTACGTATCTCATCTGGAATGAGAATCAGAGCTACCGTAGTTCGGCTAACGCACGCCGAAACAAAACACACGCAAGGACGCTGAGACGTCAAAAGAAACTCGCAAACACACAAATGGAAACAGACTGCCGATGGCTGGGCTTACACCCAACTCCATAAAAGAAACGCAAATAGGAAACCGACTGCCAATCGCTGGACTTACATCAGACTCCAAACAAGCAAACACACACAGGAAACCGACTGCCAATCGCTGGACTTACGTCAGACTCCAAACAAGCAAACACACACAGGAAACCGACTGCCAATCGTTGGACTTACGTCAGACTCCAAACACACACAAGAGGGTTGAAAAGGAAAAGGGCGCCCGGAGAGATCTGCTCATCTCCTGCCTACGTACCTCATCTGGTATGAGGATCAGGGCGACGTAGTTCACCTCGCTTCGATTCCGGCTGGGAGCATTTTCCATTTTATTCAATTCTTTTCATTATTGCATGTTCTTTTTCAATTTTTATTTCATTTTTTTCATGATCTTAAAAAAATCATAACTAATTGTAAAATCATCCAATTAATTCCAGGTTTTTTGCTACTTGATCCTTGAAATATCTAGAATTTTATGGTTTTGATTTTATGATTTTTCCATTTCTGGATTTTGAATTGTGTTAGACTATGTAAACATGTATACTTTTGTGACATTGCCTTGTTCTTTCCATTGTGAAATGCTTGATATTGATCCAAATGCCATGAAATTTTGCATGATGATTCTTAACATGTTGATTGACATTTTAGGCTTGGTTTGATATTTTTCCCATGTTCCATCCCTGTTTTATGTACATGTTAATATGGTGTGACAATGCATGTCACACAATTGGATGTCCTATTCAATCATTTTCATTTCCCTATCAAAGGAGCTCCTCTGTTTATGATTTTTGGCATGCTAATTGTATTGGACATGTTGTATGCTCATGAAAATTTCCAGAATTGTTTGAGCCATTTCTGATTTAATATGCATTTTCTCATCTTGTATGTCCAATTGATGATCATGTTGTGTGCATTGCCTTCTCTTGGTTGGATCATGACCTTGCTTGATGATTTTGATTTGGCATTTTTTTATGACATATTCTCAGTTGATTGAAGTTGCTTCATGTTGAATATCAAGTTCTGTTTTGGCTTTTTGATCCACTTTTGACCCTAGGCTCTGACCTAGTGGTTTTGGACTTATATGTGAGCTTTGAATTTCAGGACCAAGCATCCAATCTCCATATTTGATGTTGCTTCACCATTTGAATGTTGATATTTGCTATTGATTGCTAACATTTGGTTGTTTTGTAGGTTGATGATAATTCACTTGATTGTTTTCCTTATGGCTTACATGTTGTACATTGGGATTGTCTGTTTATTGTTGATTGTTGTCTGTTTGCCTAGATACTGTACTGATTTGTTTAGTTGTTTACACAGGTACCTAAGTTGCTTTAAGTTCATTTGAACTTTGCTTTGCTTGTGGTTAGCATACCACTTAGGTAAATTCCTATTCTCCATGTAGTCTGGAAGACCTGTCATGTTATGTCTGCAGGCACCTGTCTGAAGCCCTCCTTAAGAGGCAATGTTTGTGGTTGTTTATCTTTGTGCCTTGTACATGTAAAGACCTCCTAAGTGAAGAGGCATTGGCAGATAAAGGGATGTGTAATCCATCCCCTGCTACTCAGTTGTGTCATTCATCTTGCTCACACCCTGTGTTTATGCACTTTGAATAAAAACCCAAAATCTTGTTGTGTCAAGTCATGTGGAATAGAGTCCCACATTCTGGACTCCCACACATTCTTTGATTCAAGCTCACCCAGGCCCGGGTTAAGAGCTATGAGGCACAACCCTCATCTCCATTTCATCTGTTCACCCTAACTCTCAATGTTAGAGGTTAAGAGCCTGACTACCCATTCCAGTATTTGGCTTGTTTGTCAAGGTCGATATGACCCCTTGACTAAAGCCCAACCTTGCTTGAGCCCCCTTGGTTGTGTATAGTGTGTGCAATTTGCTTTTGATGTTTATCTTCTTAGCTTCTCATCTCCTTTCTGTAGGAGTCGTATGATCAACTTTTGAGGAAGTTGACGTACGTAGAGATAGACTTGAGTTGACTCACTGCCTGTGTGAGTCAAACTCTTGTTAGAGACTTCAATATAGGGATCATTTGCATGACAACTTCTAGGCTCGAGTCGTAGTCCCTAGTAGTCTGTTATCTCCCTAGTCTCTGGTTAGGATAGAAGTTTTTTCCCTGTTAAGGGAACTACGTCGCCCTGATCCTCATACCAGATGAGGTACGTAGGCAGGAGATGAGCAGATCTCTCCGGGCGCCCTTTTCCTTTTCAACCCTCTTGTGTGTGTTTGGAGTCTGACGTAAGTCCAGCGATTGGCAGTCGGTTTCCTGTGTGTGTTTGCTTGTTTGGAGTCTGACAAAAGTCCAGCGATTGGCAGTCGGTTTCCTGTGTGTGTTTGCTTGTTTGGAGTCTGACGTAAGTCCAGCGATTGGCAGTCGGTTTCATATTTGCATTTCTTTTGTGGAGTCGGGTGTAAGCCCAGCCATTTGCAGTCTGTTTCCATTTGTGTGTTTGCGAGTTTCTTTTGACGTCTCAGCGTCCTTGCGTGTGTTTTGTTTTGGTGTGCATTAGCCAAACTACGGTAGCTCTGATTCTCATTCCAGATGAGATACGTAGGCATAGGATGCGATATCCTAGCGAGCCTGTTCCCCTCTCTTTCCATCTGTGTTTTATTCCAGTGTGTGTGCATTCTTTGAGCGGTTTTAGCAACCTTATTCTATCTTTCTGAGCGTGTATCCCATCGAGTACGACGGACGTGAGGGGTGCTAATACCTTCCCCTTGCGTAACCGACTCCCGATCCTTACAATCTCCGGTCGTAAGACCATCTCCTTTCCAGGTTTACTTCGAGCGTTTCCTTTCCCTCCTTTGGGATAAATAACGCACGGTGGCGGCTCTGTTTGTTTGCTTTTTCCCGTCGGTTGTTTTTCGCGTTGCGACAGCTGGCGACTCTACTAGGGAATAATTAACAATGCCTGTCAGAATCGGCAAAGAAGTGATCTTAAAAGAAAAATTCGTCTGGTACGGAGAAAGTCGGCCTGAATACCGAAACAAAATGTTGACTTGGATACCAAAATAAATGGTAACACAGGAATAACCATGGTCTGAATGCCGCATCCGCTGGGGATTATTATGATTACTTTTCTGCTTTTCTTGAACCCTGAAACTTCATATTACTCTTGCTGCCAAACAATGAACCTCGTTCTCCATTTTCTTGTGATAATTCCGTTGGCAATTCCGGAAATAACACCAACCACCACTCTGATGGCGACATATCAGAGGGTATTCGACCAGATATTTACCAACGACTGGGAAGGAACTCGACGTTTACTGACATCGAACAATGATGTTTACTGACACCAAAGAAAAGATACTCGACCAGACATTTACTGATGACTGGGAAGGAACTCGACGTTTACTGACATCAAACAATGATGTTTACTGACACCAAAGAAAGGATATTCGACCAGACATTTACTGATGACCGGAAAGGAACTCGACGTTTACTGACATCGAACAATGATGTTTACTGACACCAAAGAAAGGATATTCGACCAGACATTTACTGATGACTGGAAAGGAACTCGACGTTTACTGACATCGAACAAAGATGTTTACTGACACCAAAGAAAGGAGACATTACGGGGATCGACACGACACTTACCGGTATCGCAAGGATGACATCTACATATGTCAAAACCAGGCAGACGCTTGCCGGGGACTAACTGGGGAATGCTGTTGATCCAAAATCACGATGATGAACTCCTCAGAGTAACACCTTCCAACTTCCATCTCGCACGACAGAAATTCTTCCTCCAATATCGCACTACTGGGGGGAATGTTGTTTCTCTAACGTCATGATGCTAAACTCCTCAGAGTAACATCTTCCAACTGGCGAAACCAATCCTCAAACGGTAACCACGGCTTGAGGCTAGCTGATGCTTGCAATGCTGAGGCTGATCTTCCAACCAAATAAACTGATTCTCAAATGGTAACCACGGCTTGAGACTAGCTTATGCTTGCAATGATGATGCATGACTTTTTTCAGCGTAATGCTCCATAACTATGGAAATGCTACACAATTAGGTATGCAATATGCTATGCTTATCTAAATGATGAATGCATAAAAAGTATCCCCCTCAAGGGACTCTTCTGGGGAGCTCGAAGCACTCTGCTGAGGAACTCGATAACACTCCAACCTCCACCCTGCTGGGGAATAGCACCGCTGCTGGGGAAAGGACCACCCTCATCGGGGGTGACCTCCGATGAACCCTGATCCGTTTGGGGACTTCGCTGGGGAAGAATCCACCAACATACTCTGCGGGGAAAATAACAATCTTCGACTTGCTGGGGAAATAACAATCCTGACACTGCTTGGGGAAATAGCAACCTTCAGGCCTGGCTGCTGAGGAAACACCGATCCTGAACCCGCTGGGGAGATAACAATCCCAACCCTGCTAGGGGAAATAAGGAATATCTGGCACGGAAAACCTATCGACTTGTCGAACCCTGGTATTCACTATCTAACCACAGTGTCAGCTTTCCACTTTTGAGAGCTCCCAGACTCGTCTGGACTTTTCTGATTCATCACCTTGTGTTCTCGACTTCTCCGTACTCCACGGAGATCGAACTCCCTGGATTCACACAAACTTTCCAGTCCTTAGACTTTAAAGAGTCTTCTTGATTAATCCTCCAGGATCGTCGCACGTTTCTCGCCGCCTTTTCACCATTCTTCAATCCCTTGTCCCTGATTGGACTCCACGGGGATCCTTTGTCAAAAAGGTTTCACATCACAACCTGCAAGTAAGTGAAAATACCTAACAACACCTGCAAAAGAGATCGTTAGATAAAAACGTGCCCCAGGCGTGCCGAGATTTCAACACTTGGGTCACTCAACCTTCCGAGTAAGATTTCAAGTTTTCAATCTTATAAACATGCATTGGAAGGGATCTCCATGTCTTAAAATGCAACAATTCTTTATCAAAAATAACCGGATTTTTTTGCAATCAAAGCGGTAATGAAAACAAAAACAAAATTATTTGACTGAATATGCATTTATTGACTGGAAAAGGTGTGGCTCAAAGTTGAGCAATACACAGGAAGCAATTCTTGAAAAGAGGTAATTGCGCACAAAAGGAAAATCTATCCTAATGGCAATGTGAACCCGTGATCTCATCGAGTTCCAACTCGGTTACACCCCATATGTCCTCCGACCCTCCGTGCTTTTTGCCTTCTGAACAAGACACTTCCGATCGATCCCTACCGGGGATTATCCACGTGTCATAACCAAAGTAAACGATCATGGCGACGCAATTGTTCGTTTCAATCCCTCTTTTTCCTGGACCGCCCTTTCGGGTTTTCAGTCCGCCGGGATACCCCTTTTTGCCCAAGTCACCTTTTCAGGTTTTCGACTTACTGGGTGTACATTTTTTCCTTTTATCCCTAAGTTTTGCCCGAACCTTTTTCATTTTTTTTTGGTTCGCCGGGATGCCCATTTTTGCCTGGACTATTTTATTCTTTTCGTCCAGCGGGTCTCTTATACGAAGTATTTTTTAACTGCGTCCGCATTCACAGGGGATGGAAAATCCTTACCATCCATGGTCGTCAACAACAAGGCAGGCTCTGCCAGAGAAAACCTTCTTGACCACGAATGGACCTTCATAATTGGGTGCCCACTTGCCCCTATGATCGTTTTGAGGAGGAAGGATCCTTTTGAAGGTGAGAAAAACAAGAAAGGGGGGGTTTGAATTGTTTGGAAAAATAAGCGCTTTTCAAAATGAAAATCACACAAGGATTTTATACTGGTTCGCTTATAACACAAAGCTACTCCAGTCCACCCGGCCAAGGTGATTTCGCCTTCAACAAGGACTTAATCCACTAATCTTGAAAGATTACAAAACAACGCCTAAGAGAAAAATCTCTTAGTCCTCTCAAGTTTACAGACTACACTAAGTCACTTGAGGAAATCAACAAACAATAAATGAAAGATTTATGTAATCTAGAGTGCTTCTAAGAAAGCAAGTATTACAATATTAAGAACAAGAGTTTTTCACGTTATAAGCAAAAGCTTCGTGAAGATTTAGAGAGCAAGAAGGTTTTCTTGTGTTGATGTTTCAGTATGATTTTTCCTTGTATATGTCTTGTTGCTGAAAGTTGATTTGCAATCCTTTATATAGATCAAATGAGGTAGTAGTTGAAACTGGTGGATATTAAGATGAAGTTACGCCATCACATAATTAGCTAATGCAGGATGACTTTTTCTTCTTGAAATGACTACTTACCACAAGTAGTATTTTCTTTATTGAGATTGGAGATTAACGTCTCTTTCTCAATTAGGAAATCCATTTGCAAATCTTTTCTTGATTTAAACGTTACTCTTTCATGATTAGCAATTCCATGCTCAGAGTATTTGTGTATCTGGAGAATCTTGGAATCTTGCTTCTGATGTTTAATCTCTTGTGAGTTCTGATGGATTCTTCAGATAGTGCCAAGAGCTTCTGAAGTTAGACAAACCTTTGTTCAGAGTCAGAACTTCTAGAGCTTACTACTTGTCCAGATGCTTCTGATACTTTGATGTTTTGCTCAGAGTTAGGACTTCTTGACATTGTTTCCACTTCAGATGCTTCTGATCATTTGATATTTTGTATCTGATCTTGTTTTGTATCTGATGACATCATCAGATTTCTTCCTACTTTCTTTAGAATCCTGCACACTTAGAAACTTTTCGTTAGGGTGCCATTTTTGGTTTCATCCTTTGTTATCATCAAAATCAAGGAATCTGTTGTAGAACAATTTTTGTTCTTACAATCTCCCCCTTTTTGATGATGACAAAACAATCTTAATTAGCAGATGAAACATATAAAATATCAGATCAGATAGACAGAAGCTCCCCCTGAGATAATGCTAGGGAGTTCAGAAGTTCTTACCAGAGTTTCTTAAGTACAGAGGTTTCTGAAACTTTCTGCAATTTCTTAAGTCCAGGTTAGATAATTTTATTTATATGAAAAATATGTTGCAGAATGCTTAAGGTATTAGACAATGTTTTCATCAGAGCTAATAATTACTTCTCCCCCTTTTTTGTCAGAATCAAAAAGACAGAGTAGAAAATAAGTAAAGAGAAAATAAATAAAGAGAAAAACTGGAATTCATAGATAGAAGCACAAAGGCAACAAGAAAAAACATCAGAGTCAGAGAGATAGCAAAAACAAAGACAACAGGCAAGCAAAAAAAAAATCCTAAGTGCCTAAGGGTTCGGAGGCGGAGGCATTCTCTGAAGCAGCATTGCAAGCATATTCTGGATGTTGTCGTTGACAGTATCTTGCTTGTCCATTCTGGCCCGGAGTTCATTCTGATCTTGCTTGAGTTCTTTCAGAGTCTGAAGAACCGTAGGAATCACAGAAGATGACTCCCCTAGAGTCAGAGCTTGCTGAGCTTCAGCTTCAGCAGCAGCTTGAGCTTCTGCATCTGCCAGAGCCTTTGCTTCAGCTTCCTTTTCCCTTAGGATTTCAGCTTCCTTAGCAAGTCTTTCTTCTTCTATCCTTCTTGCTTCTTCTGCTTCTCTGGCAATTCTCTCTTCCTCCAGCCTTTTGGCTTCAGCCTCTCTGGCAAGTCTCTCCTGGAGTCTTGCCTCAGCATCTCTGATGTAGCCATTTCTGACTTGTTCAGAGATGCCCTTCAGTCTAAAGGCCTCAGATGTCATCCAGCCAATGACTCTGTTCCAGTGTGTCCTTACAGATTCAGGATCATCACTGATTTCAGAGTTAGTGACCAGAGAATCGACCTTTTGAACTGAAGCCTCTGCAATCATCAAGATGGCTTCCTTTAGGGTAGGTGTAGAAAGTTCAGGTTCAGGTTCTGGTTCAGAGGTATGAGGTGGAGGGCTGAGATTTAAGGTTTGAGGTTCAGATTCTGACTCAGGTTGGGGTTCAGATTCTGCTTCTGGTGAAGGTTCAGATGTTTGGGGTGAAGCATAAAGAGGGTTTAAATCTAAAGGTTCAGATTCTGGTTCTGGTTCAGCGGAGATGTTTGGTGGGTTGATATCAGAAGTGGGATGGTCAGAGGGTTGGTTTTCAGAAGGTATGGTGGTTGTTTGTTGTGGTGGAGGTGAAGTTGCTTCAGATTGTGGTTGTGTTTGTTGTGAAGCAAGTCTATGAGCATAAATTGTGGCTATGGTTGGGGAATCAGGTTCAGAAAATTCTGGGTCAGAAGAGAGGGAAACATATGGGGGTGATTCTGGTGCTGAGGATGATGAAGATGAAGTGCTTTGGTGAGTTAGTTTAGGTTCAGAGGGAGGTATAAATGTACGGGCTATATTTAGAACTGGTGTAGGTTGGGAGGTTCTGGTGATTGAGGGTGAAATATCAGAGGTGGTATAAATAGGTTGTGAAGAGAGAGGGTTAGAGGAAGCCATCAGAGGATTAGAGGTTACAGGAGGAACAGACTTACCAGTAGAGATATTCAGAGGCGCTGAAGATTTGCTTCCAGAAGTTTCTCCAAGTCTGGCCTTCTTTGCCTGAGATGCTACCTTCTTTTCAGAAAGACCTCTCTTGTATCTGACGAAGTCTTCTTCAGAGTCCAGACAGTCATCGAGGCTGAAATCAGAGACGTCAACACCTTCTTCCAGCAGACGATGAAGGTAGATAGCAACAGCGTCTCTGGGTTCATTCTTGAAGAATCTGGCAAGGCCATGAGGCATCTTCCTCTGATCTTTCAAACTATCCCAGGATGTATCCAGAGTTGGCCTGACTTGAATTTTCTTGATAATCCCCATACTCTTGAGGTTTCTGGCATTCAGAGGCTTCCCCACATCTATTGCCAGATCATCCATCAGCTTGGTCTTTTCCAGCTCGTCTACCAGTCCATGCTCAATGAAGACGTCAGATAGCAATCTTCCCAGAGGAATGTAGGATCTGGGCTTCATGTTGTTTCTGGTTTCTCTGACTGAATCTCTCAGATATCTGAAGAGGAGAGCAGGGAGACAGATCTTTATACCCTTCTGAATGCAGTACAGAATGCATTTCTGGTCTGCATTGATGTAATCAGAAGAGTTAGAGGCTGGACGATGGTGAATTGTTCCCAGAATAATCTTCAGCCACACTCTGAGGTTCTGGTGCAGCTCCTTGTTCTTAGAGGGGTTTCCTTCAACGTTGGGCTTGAAGATTGTTGGGTTTATCACATCTGTAATACGCTTTGACCTAGGAGGAATGTTGTAAATCCTTTTTCCTCCACTTCGCTCCATGTTCAACAAGGAGGCAATAGACCCTTCAGTAATAACAATCTTCACCCCCAGAACATATGAGACGATGAAGTTGTCATCTGCATCTGCATGTCTCCAGAACTCCTTGACGAGAAGTGGGTAAATAGGACCATAAAGTCTTTGGAAATAGTTTTCCCACCCTTGTTGACGAAGTTCTCCAGTTAGATCAACGCCATTTCTTCTTAGGTTGTCGAAATCAACAAGCGATTCGCACAACACATCCAAACCTTCAAAAGGGGTTGAAAGGTTGATATGGCGTTCACGGTCAAGAACGTGGGGTTCTTTGTAAACAGGAGTGACGGTGACGCCTGTAACCGTTGGAGTTTGAGTGTTTGAGGTTTGAGCAGTAGAAGTTGATTCCATTTGTTGTGAAAAGTTAAACACTTCTTGTTGTTGAGCGTCCATGGTGAAGAAGAAGATGAAGATTGAAGAACTTGCAGAGAATGCTTGAGAGAAGGGTTTAGGGTTTTAGAGTGAGTGAGAGTGATAAGTGTGTGAAATGTGAGAAAAGTGTTTATATACTCTAAGTAAAACACATGCAAAACGACACACATTCCAGCGTTAGCACAAAAATCAAAATAGCACGTTTGGGGGGAAAAATGATTACAGCTAATAAATGAATGTCTAATCCCAACAGTACGCACACTGCTCTAGGAGATTTCAAACGTTCTGACCTTTGATTTCTTTTGACAGTTGTCTAGAAGTTCTAGGGTTAGACGTTTAGTGCTCCACGTGTTGATGTATCTGATCTTCAGGAATACCAAAGGATTGGTTTCTGAAGATTTCTAACTCAGATATCTTCTTAACTTGGTAGAAGTATCAGAGTCAGAGGCAGAAGTACATTTGTTTACATCAGAGTCACATTTTACATTTTCAGAGCCATATTTCACTCAGGGCAATTTTTAATGTTCATATGTTCTAAGATAAAAAGAAATCTATCTTCAGCTAGAGGCTTAGTAAAGATATCTGCCCATTGATGTTCTGTATCAATGAACTTCAATGTTACTATCCCTTTCTGAACATAGTCTCTGATAAAATGATGTTTTATTTCTATGTGTTTGGCTCTGGAGTGTAGAATGGGATTCTTACTTAAACAAATAGCAGCAGTATTATCACAAAAGATAGGAATGTTACTCTCAAAGATTTGTAGATCTTCTAGCTGATGCTTCATCCAGAGCATCTGAGTTGTGCACAGTGATGCTGAGATGTATTCTGCTTCTGCAGTTGATAGAGCAATAGTTGACTGTCTTTTGCTAGCCCAGGAGATTAGATTGTTTCCCAGAAGCTGGCAATTCCCAGATGTGCTTTTTCGTTCTATTCTATCTCCTGCATAATCTGCATCACAATAACCCGAGAGTCTATACTCTGATGTTTTCTCATACATCAGGCCCAGGTTAGGAGTTCCTTTCAGATACTTAAGAATTCTCTTAACTGCTGTTAAATGAGATTCTCTAGGATCTGATTGGAATCTGGCACAAAGACAGACACTAAAGAGAATATCAGGACGAGTAGCAGTCAGATAGAGGAGAGAGCCTATCATACCTCGATAGAGCTTCTGACAAACCTTGTTGCTTACCTCTTCCTTCTCCAGAATGCAAGTTGGGTGCATGGGAGTTTTTGCAGAGTTGCATTCAGTCATGTCAAACTTCTTCAGAACGTCTTTAATGTACTTGCTTTGATGAACGTACGTGACTTCTGGAGTTTGATTAATTTGAATTCCCAGAAAGAACTTTAATTCTTGCATTAAACTCATTTCAAATTCTGCCTGCATTAACTTAGAAAATTCTTGGCAAACAGAGATATTAGCAGAACCAAAAATAATATCATCAACATAAATTTGGCATATCATGAGATCATTATTAAGGTTTTTACAGAAGAGTGTAGAATCAACTTTCCCTCTGATAAAATTTTGTTCCAGAAGAAAATTACTTAATCGTTCATACCAAGCTCTGGGAGCTTGTTTGAGTCCATATAAGGATTTCTTAAGTTTAAAAACATGTTCTGGAAAATTTGAGTTTTCAAAGCCTGGAGGTTGATTGACATACACTTCTTCTGAAATATAACCATTAAGAAATGCACTCTTGACATCCATTTGATATAATTTAATAGAATGATTAATAGCAAAAGATACAAAAAGACGAATAGATTCTAACCTCGCGACTGGAGCAAAAGTTTCATTATAATCAATACCTTCTTGTTGACTATAACCTTGAGCTACCAGTCGAGCTTTGTTTCTGACAACTTCTCCTTTCTCGTTCAGCTTGTTTCTGAAAACCCATCTGGTTCCAATGACATGAGTGCCTCTGGGTTTAGGAACGAGATCCCAGACATCATTCTTTGAGAATTGATCCAATTCTTCTTGCATAGCTGCCACCCAGTCGTTATCCTGAAGTGCTTCATCGCAAGACGTAGGCTCAATCAGAGACACTAGTCCCAGAGGAATATCTTCAGAGGTTCTGAAGGTAGATCTGGTTCTGACAAGTTCGTCCTTGTTTCCCAGAATCAAATCTTCAGATACATTAATACGACTTTTGACTTTCTTTGGGATTTCTGGAGATTTTATTTCTTCAGAGTTCTGAGTGACAGTTGCTTCTGGAGTTTTATCAGACTCTACAAGAGTGATTTCCAAATCTGCAAACTTTTCAACTAGCTTTGACTTTTCAGGGTCAAGCTTATCATCAAATCTGACATGAATTGATTCTTCCACAATTTTGGTTTCTGTGTTGTATACTCTGTAGCCTTTAGAGCGTTCTGAGTATCCTAACATAATACCTTTCTGTGCTTTGGAATCAAACTTGTTCAGATGTTCTTTAGTATTTAATATAAAACAAGAGCATCCAAAAGGATGAAAATATGAGATGTTGGGTTTTCTTCCTTTACACAATTCATAGGGAGTCTTTTCTAGAATAGGTCTTATAGAGATTCTATTCTGAATGTAACACGTTGTATTTACAGCTTCTGCCCAAAAGTGCTTTGCTATATTAGTTTCATTGATCATGGTTCTGGATATTTCTTGGAGTGTCCTATTCTTCCTCTCTACAACTCCATTTTGTTGTGGATTTCTAGGGCAGGAGAAATCATGGGATATTCCATTAGAATCAAATAATTCTTCAAAATCTTTATTTTCAAATTCTCCACCATGATCACTTCTGACTCTAATAATTTTAGAGTCAAATTCTTTTTGCACTTTGGAACAGAAACTAGTGAATACAGAGTGAGACTCACTTTTGTGCTTTAGGAATTTTACCCATGTCCAGCGACTGTAATCATCAACAATGACTAGTCCATACTTCTTTCCATTAACTGATGCTGTTTTCACAGGACCAAATAAGTCAATGTGAAGAAGTTCCAGAAGCTTAGAGGTAGAAACAACATTTTTCTTTTTAAAAGAAGTTTTTGAAAATTTTCCTTTCTGACAAGCTTCACACAGAGCATCTGAAGAAAACTTCAGTTTAGGTAGGCCTCTGACTAACTCGAGTTTAGTTAGCTGAGAAAGTTTCCTCATGCTAATGTGGCCCAAGCGTCTATGCCATACCCATTGCTCTTCGTGAACTGACATTAGACATTTAACATTTTGATCTTTTAAATCAGAAAGATTTATTTTGTAAATGTTGTTTTTCCTCTTGCCTGTGAAAAGGACAGAGCCATCGTTCTGATTAATGGCTTTACATGTTTTTTGATTGAAGATTACATCATAACCGTTATCACTTAATTGACTTATGGATAACAAGTTATGCATTAATCCTTCTACATAAAGAACATCAGATATAGAGGGAAGAGTACCATTACCCATAGTTCCGGAGCCTCTGATCCTTCCTTTCTGATCTCCTCCGAAGCCTACAAATCCAGCGTCTTTAAGTTCCAGACTTTGGAACATAGACTTTCTTCCCGTCATGTGTCGCGAGCATCCAGAGTCCAGGTACCATGACTGGTGTCTGAACTTTGCTGCATAGGATATCTGCAACATAGATAATCTTATCTTTCGGTACCCAGAATCTCTTGGGTCCTTTTAGATTAGTTTTCCCATAGTTTCTTATAACTTTGGGTCTTCTAGCATTTTTAAATTTGTATTCTTGTGTGTGTGTGTAGTGATATGAAAAAGGAGATTTAATTTGGTCATTGGTAGAAGTTTTATCTTCATTAGAATCATAACCAATTCCCCTTTTATTGTTCTGACTTACTCCATAAATCATGGATGCCATAATACTCCTATCTATCCCATTCTTCAGAAATTCTTGAAAGGCTTCTTCATATTTATAAATAATTTTATTTGAAGTTTGTGGTGCTTGAGACAACGCTTCTTCTAATTCTGAGCTTTTTGTTTTTGCTTCATCTCTTTCTAACATTAAAGATTTGATTGTATCTTCTTGTGATAGAATTGTTATCTCAAGTTCACTACACTCTTCAAATTTTGCTTTAAGACAGCCTTTAATATTTTTAAACTTTTGTTTTAATTTCTGGTAAGAGGTAAGAGTTTCTGACAAACATGATTCTAAGTCAGATCGAGAAAGTTCAGAAAATACCTCTTCAGATTCTTCATCTGAGCTGCTGGATGTGGTAGCCATAAGTGCTACGTTGGCCTGTTCATCAGAGTCAGATTCTGATGATCCAGATTCACTATCATCCCAGGTAGCCATCAGTCCTTTCTTTGTTCTGAAAGTGTTTTTCTTGAAGCTTTCTTTTCTAGGGTTGTCTTTCTTCAACTTGGGGCATTCATTTCTGTAATGACCTGTTTCTTTACATTCATAACAGGTAATATCTTTGTTAGCTTTACCTTTTGAAGTTGTCTCTGATCGATCCCCTTTGGGTCTTGGTCTTCTGAAGTTGTTGTTCCTCTTTTTCCAGAGTTGCTTAACTCTTCTGGTTAGTAGGGACAACTCTTCTTCATCATCAGAGTCTTCAGGTTCAGAGTCGTTAGTATCTTCAGTTTCTGCCTGGAGAGCTTTGGTTCTGTCAGGTTTCCGTCTTTCAGATCTGGACTTTAGCGCTACGGACTTGTTCTTTTTCTGAGGCTCATCCTCCTCTAGTTCTATCTCATGGCTTCTGAGAGAACTAACAAGTTCTTCAAGGCTGATATTGTTCAGATCCTTTGACAGCTTCAGAGCAGTAACCATAGGTCTCCATTTCTTTGGCAGACTTCTGACTATCTTCTTAACATGATCTGCAGTTGTGTATCCTTTGTCTAGCACTTTAAGACCTGCAATAAGAGTTTGAAATCTGGAAAACATAGCTTCTATAGCTTCATCATCTTCCATTTTGAAAGCTTCATATTTCTGGATAAGCGCCAGAGCCTTCGTCTCCTTGACTTGGGAGTTTCCTTCATGGGTCATCTTCAGAGAGTCAAGTATATCTTTGGCTGTCTCTCTGTTGGTGATCTTTTCATATTCGTTGTATGATATAGCATTTAGAAGTATTGTTCTGGCCTTGTGGTGATTTTTGAAGACACGTTTCTGATCTTCTGACATCTTACTTCTGGGAACTTCAGCTCCATTTAAGACTGGAGGTGTGTATCCATCTATGACAATGTCCCAGAGGTCAGCATCATAACCCAGAAAGAAACTTTCGATTCTATCTTTCCAGTAATCAAATTTCTCTCCATCAAAAACAGGAGGCTTAGCATTGTAAGAATCTCTTTCATTTGAGTGGGCCATTGTTTTTCTCGTACTGGATCTCTCTACACGGTTAAGTGTTTGATTAGAAAATCAATAACAGAGCCGGAGCTCTGATACCAATTGAAGGTGAGAAAAACAAGAAAGGGGGGGTTTGAATTGTTTGGAAAAATAAGCGCTTTTCAAAATGAAAATCACACAAGGATTTTATACTGGTTCGCTTATAACACAAAGCTACTCCAGTCCACCCGGCCAAGGTGATTTCGCCTTCAACAAGGACTTAATCCACTAATCTTGAAAGATTACAAAACAACGCCTAAGAGAAAAATCTCTTAGTCCTCTCAAGTTTACAGACTACACTAAGTCACTTGAGGAAATCAACAAACAATAAATGAAAGATTTATGTAATCTAGAGTGCTTCTAAGAAAGCAAGTATTACAATATTAAGAACAAGAGTTTTTCACGTTATAAGCAAAAGCTTCGTGAAGATTTAGAGAGCAAGAAGGTTTTCTTGTGTTGATGTTTCAGTATGATTTTTCCTTGTATATGTCTTGTTGCTGAAAGTTGATTTGCAATCCTTTATATAGATCAAATGAGGTAGTAGTTGAAACTGGTGGATATTGAGATGAAGTTACGCCATCACATAATTAGCTAATGCAGGATGACTTTTTCTTCTTGAAATGACTACTTACCACAAGTAGTATTTTCTTTATTGAGATTGGAGATTAACGTCTCTTTCTCAATTAGGAAATCCATTTGCAAATCTTTTCTTGATTTAAACGTTACTCTTTCATGATTAGCAATTCCATGCTCAGAGTATTTGTGTATCTGGAGAATCTTGGAATCTTGCTTCTGATGTTTAATCTCTTGTGAGTTCTGATGGATTCTTCAGATAGTGCCAAGAGCTTCTGAAGTTAGACAAACCTTTGTTCAGAGTCAGAACTTCTAGAGCTTACTACTTGTCCAGATGCTTCTGATACTTTGATGTTTTGCTCAGAGTTAGGACTTCTTGACATTGTTTCCACTTCAGATGCTTCTGATCATTTGATATTTTGTATCTGATCTTGTTTTGTATCTGATGACATCATCAGATTTCTTCCTACTTTCTTTAGAATCCTGCACACTTAGAAACTTTTCGTTAGGGTGCCATTTTTGGTTTCATCCTTTGTTATCATCAAAATCAAGGAATCTGTTGTAGAACAATTTTTGTTCTTACACCTTTTCAACACTAAATCTCCCACATGATATACCCGAGGTCGCACCTTTCGGTCAAAAGCACGCTTCATCCGCTGCTGGTACAACTGCCCATGACAAATGGTTACTAGCCTTTTTCTCAATTAGGCCCAACTCTTCATACCGAGTCTCTATCCACTCAGCCTTTTCCAATTTCACATCCATCAGGACTTCTTACTGACGGAATCTGGGCCTCAACTGGCAACACGGCTTATATCCCATACACGAGCGAGAACGGCGTTGCCCCAGTAGATGTATGCGTCGAGGTTCGGTACCCAGGGTACACACTTTGCACTCAGCCACCATTGTTGGTGCATTCAAATGTTATCCGGGCAACAAAAGGAACGTGGGATCCCTTTGGCGTAACCAAAACATCACCAACTTCACTATCATTCATATTAACAACCCCATCAGACATCAGAATCCGTTCGGATTCAAGGTCAGGCCCCTCCTCCGGGATCGGTTCCTCACAATCTTTTGATTTGAGAACCTCGATGTCCTCATCAGGGAATTCAAACTTCATTGGTTGATCATCCTCAATGGGTTGCTGGGCGAGGTAATCAGACAGTACACTCCCCTTTATTGCTTTCTGAGAGGTATGCTGTATATCAAAATCAGTCAAAGTCATTTACCATCTCGCAACTCGTCCGGTCAGTGTTGGCTTCTCAAACATATACTTGATCGGATCCATCTTGGAAATCCACAAAGTGGTATGAACCAACATATACTGTCTCAGTCGGTGAGCAGCCTATGCCAAAGTACAACAAGTTTTCTTGAGCAGTGAATATTTTGTTTCACAGTCGATAAACTTTTTGCTAAGGTAAATTGCATGCTCTTTTCGACCAGACTCGTCATGCTGCCCCAGTACACACCTCATAGACCCCTCGAGGGATGTCAAGTACGGAATTAATGGTCGTCCCTCCACGGGAGGTACCAGAATCGGAGGCTCCTGCGAATATTCTTTTATTTTTCAATGCCCCTTGGCAATCATTATTTCACCTGACCGTTTGATCTCTTTTTTTCCAACAGTTTGAGTGGGTTCACACGTGGCTGTTAGATGAGATATGAACCATGAAATGTAGTTCAATCTACCTAAGAAACCACGAACCTCCTTTTCTGTTCTCGGTTCAGGTATTTCTCGTATTACTTTTTTTTAGTAGGATCAACCTCGATTCCTCTTTCGCTTACAATAAGCCTAAGCCACTGACCGGACCGCACTCCGAAAGTGCGCTCACTCGGATTCAACCTCAGTTTGAATTGTCTCAACTAGTCAAACAGCTTGGCCAGATCTACCAGGTGCCCCTCTTCTGTTTGGGACTTTGCTATCATGTCATCCACATAGCATTCGATTTCATGATGAATCATATCATGAAACAAAGTCACCATGACTCTCTGACACGTGGCACCGACGTTCTTGAGACTGAATGGCATCACCTCCACTCTTGTCACTCGCCTCCAAGGCGGCCCCAACCTTTATTTCCTTTTAGACCTCCTCGGTGCCTGGATTGACAATCTCAACTCGCTCCTCGTGCGGTTGAATCACCTTCTCCTCTTGTCTCAACAACCTGGCTAATCTTCCAGCAGATCACGATCTTCTTCGCCTCCTTCTTCGGCATGATAGATCGAATTGTCGAAGTCATACAAAGGTGTAACTGAATTGTTATTAATGAGATCAGGAGAGTAGTCGCATCTACATGAATGCGGATTCATGCATTGCTTTTGAGGTCGGAACGAGACAAATCAAAAGGAAAGAGAATGAAAATAAAAATTGCCATTTTTTATTTTTAAAACTGCAAAAATAAATGAAAAACAGGGAACACCGCTTTTAATGTGAAAAACATCCATTTATTAATGATGCAAAATGTTGCACAATGAAACACATGAGGTGGCACTTACAATGGACCATTACGTTTCGGGCAAAACGTACGGCTTTCATGCAAACAGAATTGAAAAACAGGAAATATTACTCTTCACGTAGAGTGACAGTGATGATCTTTTCGGCCTTCCAGTTCTGGACTTCCATCCCTGGTACGCACGGTTTTATCCAACCATCGAGCTCGCAGTCACTATCAGTCTCTTCCCCCACCGCTCAGACGTGACCTGAATCTTCATCAATTACACCCACCATCACCTGACCATGCGCCGGCATGGGGTTAGCATTAACATTCGGAGATGGTGCAAAATTGATGGCCTTGGAGTCTACCAAGTCTTGGACAACATGCTTAAAAGCTCTACAACCCTCAATGTTATGCCCTGGTGTACCATAATGGAATTCACACTTGGCGTTCTCATCATAGTTAAGAGGCCTCTGATCTGGTCTTACTGGAGCCATTGTCCTCGGCTGAACCAACCCAAGATCCATCAACTTCTTAAACAGAAAAGCGTATGTCACGGGTGGCTTATCAAACTGACGATCAATCCCCTTTCCTCTCACTTGGTACCCAGCTCTCTGTGCTCTCTGTTGAGGTGGCTGATGTTGCTGTTGTACCGATTGATTACCAGCAGGAATGGTTACCGCAGCAGCGTGCTGGTAGTAACGATCCCTACCGTGTCCCCTTTGGGCATACACAACACTCGATTCACCCTCATTCTTGCGCTGACCGTTCCCAAATGGCTTCTTTACTCCAGATGACGGAGCATTTCCCTGTATTTTCCCTATTCTCAGTCAGCTTTCAATTCTCTCACCAGCCACTACTATGTCTGCAAAGCCAGTGACGGGACAACCCACCATCCTTTCAGCAAAAATCCCCTACAGGGTACCCATGAACAGATCAGACATCTCCCGATCCACCAGCGGAGGTTGAACTCTGGCAGCCAACTCCCTCCATCTTTGTGCATATTCTTTAAACCCTTCGTTTGGCTTCTGAGACATACCCTGTAGCTGGGTACGACTAGGAGCCATGTCAGCATTGAATTGATATTGTTTAAAGAAAGCATCTCCAAGATCCTGTCAGCTCTTGATATCGGATGACTTCAACTTGGTATACCATTCCAGAGACCCACCAGACAAGCTGTCCTGGAAGAAATACATCCATAGCTTCTGATCCATTGTATAAGCAGAAATCTTTCGGACGAAAGCCTGGAGATGAGTTTCCGGGCAAGAACTCCCATTGTATTTGTCAAACGTGGGCACTTTAAACTTTTGCGGGATCACAATCCCCTCAACCAGCCCCATGTTTGTCATATTGATAGCCCCAGGAGTAGCATGGCTTTCCAGAGCCCTGATCTTCTCTACCAGCACTTGAATTTCCTTATTTGGCGGCGGAACACCGTACTGACCAAATTGCTCATTTAGCACAGAGAACTGGTCTTCCTCTCTATCCTCCTCAACCCCAAAGAAAGGAGGAAACTGCTCATCCTTCAGATTATTGCCCATAGGACCTGGTATACCGCCTGCAGCGAAACCAAAACCTCCCCTATTGTTGATCACTACACCAGCAGTAGTTGCCTTCTGTAGCACCTCAAATTTGCACCTATCATTGTACATACATTCTCATATTAGGTCATAACATAACATGGTCCACTGCATAGCATTGCATTGTCCTTTTGCCCCAAGTGCAAGATCATCAGACAGATTAGGTCAAACTGGTCAGGAGATCAGTCAGTCAAGCAAGCCAGTGCATTTTTCATTGAGCCAAGGCCCTAGGGTTGGTCCAACATGTTCACATGACCTAGGGGTCCTCTTGAAGTGTCTTGGTCAAGGTTTGATGGTTCAGAAGTCACCAGTCAATGCACAGTCAGTCAGAAACCCTAAAAAGTCAAACTTGTTCAACTGGGCCTGATTTTATGGTTTTGATGGTTGGATTTGGTTTGAGAGAGCTCATTCATGTCCAAATAGGCCTCATATATCATGTCAAACACTATCATGGAAGAATTTGAAGCCAGATCAGAAATTTCCAAAAATAGAAAGTTGACTTGTAATTGGAATTTGCCAAAAATGGAAACTTCTTGATCCTAAACTTACATCATGATACAAGCTTCAAATGAATTTTTGCCCAACATGAAAGTTGAAGATCTTGTTCTCCCATTTCCAAAAAGTCCAAGAACTCTCAATTCCCATGTATGGTTGGCAAGTTATGATCAAATCATTCTAAAAAATTCTTGAACTTCAAAAGGCCATATCTCTCAAACCATTTGGCCAAATTGGGTGGGGTTTTTTCCAACAAGTCACATTTGACCTCATCTTTCCAAATATGTAACCATCATGCATCAAAACATTACCAATCAAAATGGCCTTTTTGCACTTACATGAATTATTTTCAAGAGAGGTGAAAAAGTGAATTTTCCAAATAACCATTTTTAATCCATTTTGCCATTTGAATATGTTCTGAAATGTTGTTTAAGACTTGTGGGAGGCCCATTTTCGTGCAACACATACACCCATTACCAACTTGGTTGAAAATTAGCAAAAACACAAAAATCACAAATTGCCAATTACCAAGTTCTTTAATCATGGTTAGCAACTTAAACAGAAGTATAAAGATCATTTTTCTGCTCATTGGCAACCCTAGCAGCCTCACATACCAAACAGAAAATCATTTTTCTCTCCATTCTTCATTTTGCATTTTGAAAATTTTCTGGAAGAAATCTCAAAGGGCACAATTATTGCTTGCTTATTCCATCATTCATCAGACATTTGGAAGCATTTTCAAACATCTTTTCCCAACTGTAATCAAAGAAAAGCATACTGTTCCATCAAGCTTCACTAATGGCAGATCTGGATTGGAGTAAAACCAAGCATCCTTGAGCCAAACTTCCATCACCAGTCATCTTTTGGAAGTTATTGGAGCAACTGTTTCGAACCAAAACCACCAAACAACAACTATATCACAGTTGCTCTTCACTTTTGGTAAGTTTTCGACTCTCACTATTTGCTAAACCATGCTATGCATTAGATAGATCTCCTTGCCATGAATATGTTGAGCTTTGAAACACTGAAAATGGTTGGCTATTTTGAAAGTTATGCTGTTTTGAAGTTTGATGTTGAAATAAGTTTTTGCTCGATTCATGTTGATTAGCTCGATTCCATGGAAATTATTGTTGGATTTGTGTTAGTTATGCTTGGCTGGTTCGAATGGTATGATTAATTTCCATTTCTGGGCACATTTTTTTGTCACGATTTTTTTGGAGAAGATGAAGTGCACTGTAGCTCGATGAACCCTAAATGCATTTTCCAGATTTCCTGTTCACGTGTGCATGTTACTGTTTCATCCATCAGCCAATCACGTTATTTCCTTTCCATTGCCCAAAGCGCAGCGTTTTGATTAGTGGCATAGGTTATTACAAAATTGCCACGCCGTGTTACAATATCCATTAATCCATTTATTTTCTTCAATTTTTATTTCATTTTGATGCATCATCTTGCAAAATTCATAACATCTTCATTTTAAATCCAAAATTGATGGGATATTTTGCATTTGATTCATCTGGATCTCTACTTATTTATCATATTTTTTCCTGATTTTTTTGATGGATGGTTTTTAATTGGTATTAGGGTTTGTGACATGTGACAATATTTTGTACCTTTTACCAAATCATTTGTGAAATAGTGACACTTTATCCATTGGCCTTGAAATTTTTTATGCATAAACTAGACACATCCATGGTGATTTTGGTATAAAGTTCATGAATTTCTCATATCTGGTCATTGAGTTATGATTTTTTGAAGTAGGGTGTGACAACTTGTGTCACACCATTGATGTGCAACTTGATGATTTTCTATACCATGCTTCTTGACCTCAAATTGCTTTGAATTTTTGCATGCATGTACTCTTGAATGTCTAGTTTACATGTGATTTTTCTTGGAATTGTTTGTGACATTTCCTAATTGATTGAGATTTTTGTCCCCTGTTTGGTCTTGTGTTGACTTTTTGTGACACATGTTCCCATTTGTTTTGTGAAATGCTCATACTTTATTAGATGGACATGAAATTTGATATGTGATTACTAGACATCTTAAGCTTTGCCATGGTTTTAGTCCCATTCATTTATCATATGCCATCCCTGATTTATGATTTTTCTAAGTTGATGCATGTCTGTTTGACTTCTTTGAGCATGTTCAAAATTGCATTGCCTTTCTGATTTTCATTGACTACCTTCTACTTGTCCAAATGAGATGAAATTTGACATGCTTACCATGCTGTGGATTGTGATTGATCATGATTTATTTGATGATTTTTGGAATTGTTTATGATTGGTTTTGATTCAAGTCTTGCTGTTGGCTTCTATGAGCTTCCATATGTCATGCCTTGACCTAATTTGTAGGGTGCTTGACTCACATGCTTGAGCCTTTTGCATTACACATTTAACTGCTTGTGTTGACTGTTGATATCTGTCCCATTTTGATTTAACTTTGACTTGTATACTAACTGTGCTTGACTGATTTCAGGTACTTTAGTTGCTTTTAGTTCCTTGTGAACTTTGCTTTGCTTTGCTTAATAGCAATTTGCATTGAGGTATAACTTCTTTACTTCATGTAGTCTGGAAGACCTGGCCTGTTACTTGGCCAGGCAACTGTCTGAAGTCCTCCTTAAGAGGCAATGTTTGTGATTGTTTACATTTGTCCTTGTATAGAGTAAAAGACCTCCTAAGTGAAGAGGCAATTGGCAGAACCCAAGGGATATGCAACCTATCCCCTGCTATTCTGTGTGTCATCTGCTTTGCTCACACCATTGTGTTGATGCATTGCAGATACAAACCAAGATCTTGTACAGTTGTACAGTTGAGTCAGTATCAAATGTGTAGAAGGGTTCCCACTTTCTGAACCCACACATTCTTGTCTTAAGCTCTCCCAGGCCAGGGATAAGAGCTGTGAAGTCTTATCTTCACTCACCTTTCATCTGCTTCACCTTAGCCCCTCAATGGCAAGGTTAAGAGCTAACACTACCCAGTTCCAGTGGTTTGTTTGTTGAGGTTGATATGACCCCTCAACTAAAACCTAGCCTTGATGTTTGAGCCCCTTGTTGGTGTGTTTATTTCATGCTGTATGTGCTTGTGTGGTGTGATTGTATCCCCTAGGTTTGTTAGACTCCGCGTAGTCTCGTTTGCATGTCAATTAAGGTAGCACGGTTCCTTCGTATAGGACTTCCTTTCTTGCTTGAGCTTTCCTAAAACACAAACAAACATTATCCCCTCTTAAGGATACGTTAACTCCTTCTACTACAGGTGAGTAAGTCTCCAAAGGTCGAGCATCAGGTAGATTGCGCAGTGACGTTGTCCGCTTAAAAAACACAAACCAACGGGAATAGTTTAGCCGAACTACGGCAACTCTGATTCTCATGTCCAGATGAGATACGTAGGCACGAGATGCGATGTCTTGTCGAGTTTGACTAACAACTAACACTAATTCTCTTCTCTCGCCCTCGTTGCGATTGAGACCTCCCCTTTCTCTTGCCCTAGTTGCAATCGAGACCCTTCTTCTTCCTGTGCAAGTCATGTTTAGGATAGGCTTGCTTCCTGTGCAAGTTAGCTAGAAACCTTAACTTAGGGACGACTTTGCATGACAACATCTAGGCTCGAGTCGTAGTCTCCCTAGTGTTGTGTCTCCCTCTGTTATCTGGTTAGGCTAGTCCTTTTTCCCTGCGTAGGGGAACTACGTCGCCCTGATCCTCATACCAGATGAGGTACGTAGGCAGGAGATGAGCTGATCTCTCCGGGCGCCCTTTTTCTTTTTCAACCTTTGTGTCTTAACCACCCTTGCGTGTGTTTTGGTTCGGAGGCTGATGTAAGTCCAGTGATTGGCATTCGGGCTCCACGTTCGCCCTTTTGTTTGGTTTGTGTGTTTCCTGTGTGTGTTTGTTGGTTCGGATGCTGATGTAAGTCCAGTGATTGGCATTCGGGCTCCACGTTTGCCTTTGTCTGTTTGTGTGCGTGTCAGCCGAGCTACGAATGCTCTGATTCTCCTTTGTCCAAAGGAGATACGTATGCATAGGATGCGATATCCTAGCGAGCATGTGTCGTTTCCCCAGTCCGAACTACTTCGACTCTGATGTCTATGCCTGATAGACTAAGTAGGCCCAGGATGCGATATCCTGCCGAGTTCGTCTTGTCAGTTTTCTTGTGTCTCTTTCAGCCAGTGTGTGTGTGTGTTTGAGCAGTGTTTTAGCAACCATTTTCCTTTCTATTGTGCGTGGATCCCGTCGAGTACGACGGATGCGTAGGGGTGCTAATACCTTCCCTTCGCATAACCGACTCCCGATCCCATTCTCTTTGGTCGCGAGACCATGTCTTTTCCAGGTTTACTCTGAGCGTTTCCTTTCCCTCTTTTGGGATAAATAACGCACGGTGGCGGCTCTGTTGTTCTTGTTTTTCCGCCGGTTTTTTCGCGTAACGCGACAGCTGGCGACTCTGCTGGGGATAAGAGAGAAGTTGACCTGTGCTGGTCCGTCTTCCCCGAGCGAGTCTCTCCTAGCGCTCTCTAGGTTAGGGCTTTGGTTGCTTTATTTATTGCATTCATTTGTATATATTTGCATTTACTGTTTGCATTTATTGTTTGCATTAATGTTTGCATTCATTCATATTCATCTGCCGGTTGTCTGTTTGTTGGGATGGGATATTTTGTGAGAAATAAGCCCACTACCCAGGCTTGAGTGTACACATAGGTGTTAGAGTGGATAGTCATGAGGCTTGCATGGCATGTTGCTATGATAAGTCGTTCATGAGACCCACATTCCAGACGAGGTTTCTGTTGGATATATTTTGTCCTATGGGTGTTCCATAACGACAAATATTCCTTTAGAAATCGTCGACTCTGGTGACCATTTCCCGAGAACTCAGTCGAGGCCTCTCCTCCGAGACGTGATTATGTTAGCTCTGGTGGGCGCATTCTCGCTGCTCAATCCGAGGACCCCGAGACTGGGAACTTGCTTTAGGATATCCTGTTGAGGGGAGTCAGCAAAGGTCTTTTATCTCGTAATAATGCCAAACCTTCAATGGTAAACGTATTATTCTCGACTGAAGGGCTGAAGCTGACAAACTTCTGTTCTTAGAACCTACCAGTGAGGGGAGGGTTTGATCTCTACAGATACAGTTTCTGCCAGTAATGCCATGTTGATGATCTTGAGTCGGATTTATGGATCGTTATTTCTGGACGCCGGAGGTTTGACCCTGGTATTGATCGGAGGGTTCCGTTTATTTCGGATCCCTGGGCTGAATTTGAGGGTACTCGCTCATATAGTGTTTTGGCTCCTCAGAATGGGTTCAAATGCCAGTTGATCAGATTGACTTTGGGTTTCAGAGGAATTGCGACTCCGAGTTCAAGCCGAAGCTTCGATCCGGTGTTCTGAGATGCACAGCCTGCCAGTCTTGGCTCCATCATTTGCATCATAGCATGTTTATTTTCCAAAAAAATAAATAATAATAATAGTGCATGAAAAAGAAAAAAAAAGTTAACTCACATATGCATATCCTTTTCAGGATCATTCATGATAAAATAGCATCCGCATCATACGCATATCATGCACATGTGATCCTTGCATTGCAGACATGCTTGGGAGAGACTTCTCACTTTGGTTCCTGACTGAGACAGGATTGTTGATCGTCGTCCGCACCGCTACTCAACCAGATTGAATCAACAGAGGAGTATGGATCAGGTTCAAGCAGAATTGGCCGAGATGAGGGCAAACATGGCCCAGTTCATGACAATGATGCAAGGAGTTGTTCAGGGGCAAGAGGAGCTGCGTGCCTTAGCCCAGAGACTGGAAGCCATGATTCCACCAGTCCACCGTGCTTCACCAGTGGGTGTGCCCCTTCATGAGAATGCTGCTGTCACTATTCTCGTCAATGATCATGCCGTGGGCGATGAATTGAAGGGGATCAGAATCAGTGAACAGCCTCTTGCTGCAGAGACTGTTAATGTCAGAGCAACCCGCGCTCCGGTTCGCCATCCTGGCTCTTCAAGTTCTTCCGGTTCTAAGAAGACATACTCTGGGGCACCCAAAAGGGGAGAGAGTGAAACAAATGCTGTGCACCGTCGGAGGAGTGCAAAAAGAGGACAGAATCGTCAGGTTGCTGCTGTGACTATTCCAGCTACTCAACCCCAACGGCAGAGAAGGCCAACTCAGCAATATCAGCATCAACAACATCGTCCTCAGCAGCAGGCTTCCCAGCAAGCCAGTACGAGTAATGAGAGGAAGAAGATCATTTTTGATCCAATCCCCATGTCCTACGCCGAACTGTATCCCTCTCTATTAGAGCGGAACTTGATTACTCCCAGAGACCCGCCGCCCATACCCGTCAACCCTCGGTGGTGGTATAGGCCTGAACAGCAGTGTGTGTATCATTCGGTTGCTCCTGGTCATGATGTGGATAGTTGTTTCCAGCTGAAGATGAAGGTTCAAGACCTTGTGAGGTCAGGTATTCTGATCTTGGAGGATTTAGGTCCCCGTGTTAATCAAGCTTGAAGACGGCAAGTCCCGGGCTGGCGATAGTTGTTTTTCTGAGTTTTCAACAAAGAGGTTTGTTCAAGAACAGAAGCTGCTGATGCAAAAGATACTGACAGTTGTCATCCCCGGTGGGATCTATCACAATTGGGTCACTGTGGGCTTTCCTACAGTTGTTCATACGTCAGAGTAATAATCACTTTGTTTAAAAACCCTTCTCCCATGCCAAAAGGAGAAGTGATGACATTGTTGGTAACATTTTGTGCAATGATATTTTCATTCAAATAAATTCATGTTTGAACATTTGTTTTTCCATTTGTTTTCCCTTTTCGCTTTTTGCATGAAATTGGTGATCACAAAAAACCCTAAAAAAAAAGAATAAAAGCAATCTTTTCATCTGCATAACGATTGTCTTGTTTGATTTTCAAAGAGCTTTTCATATCAAAATCTGTATGCAGGTTGTTTCTCAAACTCATTGAATGTAATGATCGGACGTCATCTCCCAATTTTGAATTCCCTGTATTCGAAGCGGACGAAGATGATGTTGAAGGGATTCCTGACGGTATTTCCCGACTTCTTGAGCAAGAAAGGAAGATCACTCAGCTGCATCTCGAGAATCAACAGAACAGCCAACTGGGGCATCAAAAAAAAAAGAAGAAGAAGAAAAAAAAAAGAGAAAAGAAGAAAGAAGAGGGTGCAAAATCAAAAGAAATCTGAATCAAAAGAAAGAAAAAGAAAGAAAGAAACAAAAGAAAAATAGCACCCTCAAAGTCCTAAGTTGGCTGATGCTGAATTCAATCGAAAAGAAGAGATCAACTACCATGTGTCATGGTCAGTCATATCAGCAGAGAGTGAAAAAGCATTCAACAAGAAGGTCAAGCCTCGTGTGTTCCGAGAATGTGACCTTGTGCTCAAGAAGGTCTTGTCTTTCGTGCCCGATTCCAGGGGCAAGTGAACCTCAAACTGTGAATGTCCATATGTTGTCAAGAGAGCCTTTCCAGGCAGTGTTTTGACACTTACAACAATGGATGGAGAAGTTCACTCGTCCTGTGAATCCAGATGCAGTCAAGAAATACTTCGCCTAAGATAAAAAAAAACAAAAAAAAAAAGCAAAACAGCTCGCTAAGTCGAACACCCCAAAGGGCGACTTAGGCAAAAAGGAGCGTCTCGGTGGATTGAAAACCCGAAAGGGCGATCCAGGCAAAAGTTAGAGACATTAAAAAAAAAAAAAAAAGAATTTGCATCCCGCTAGATTGATCACCTCACACTGGGGCAATCTAGGCAAAAATTAGGGATTTGGCAAGTAACTGCATCTTGACAAGACTGTGCTCTATATCTGTCATCCGTCAGGGATTCTCGATTCGTCGTCGACTGAAGCTCTGAATACATCGAAAATTCAGAATGGTAGAGGAAAGGTCATTATGTTCAATGTAGCCCTCTCCAATATATATCACCGATTTCAAACTTGTACAGATCTACGGAGTCTCGCCCTTTGTAGACTACCATTCCATCGCATCAATTTGAGCTTTTATCCAATTATTTGCACTCTTATTTGTTTCAACTCAACAAATGTTTTGCATGTTTTAATTGATAAAGTATCATTGTTTTCAAAATAAACAAATTTTTCAAAAATTGTTCTTAAACAAAGTGAACATTCACGATGATGGAAGGATACTTAGGAGATCCGCAGTGCTCTCCCGAGGGTGGTATGATTACCAACAGGTAAGACAATTGTTCGTATCTCGAGCATGACTGTATCTTTTTCCTGCAGAACATTTTCATGGTTTCTCCTCAGCGAGGTTGCTCAGTGCAATGTTGGTTGAAGTTGTTTATCTTCATGTTCCCGGCAGTACAACATTCTTCCTCCAAGTCCCTGTTAGCCCTATTGTGGGGCATCTCCAGTATAGGTTTGTTTGAGCCCTACCGAGGGGCATTCCCAGCAAGGTTGCTTTTGAAATACTTTTGTGGGGCAGTTCCCCAAGCAGAGTGTTTGCTGAAGACGTTAGCGTTCGTCTCTCCAGCAGAGCGGTCTTCTCCTCTCCCCGCAGGATGGTGTTGTTCCCTGATATCCCGGTTTCCAGCAGATCGCGTTTGCTCTCTGGTGTTTTTGGCCTTCCCTATGAAAGAAGAGTAGTACCGGGTGGTTGATTCCTGGACCTGCGTGTTGAGCATGTCTGTTTGTCAGCATTCATCATATATTTTAGGTAGAATGCATACATGCATAATCATAGCATTTGGATACTCATGATGCAGCTGTTGTCGTGTATCTGTTGATGGTTGCCTCCTGCTATTTGTTGATACAGATCTCTCCAGTAGATCCTCCCTAGCAGATATGGGTGTGTCTGATCTCTCCATATAGAGCCACCCCCTTAAGCAGAAAGTGTCTATCCTTTCCTACCATTTCCCCACTGAGATACATCCTCGTGGATGACGGTTGTTTCCGTTCCCTCCCTACACGGGATGGGTTTTCCCTATTGAGTTCTTTCCTCATTAGGATGAGTCCTGTTTCAGTCTGCCTTTTGGATCAATCCTAAATTGGCTTCCTGTTGGCTGTCTCCCGTGCTTCCCTGGGGCATAAATGAATAGTCGCTCACTAACCGGCACTCATTCATCTCATCCTCAGCGGAATTTGTGGCTTCTACCTACAAACCGGTAGTTGTAAGTCCTATCGTCGTGGTTTTCTACCTACAAGCCGGTAGTTGTAAAATCCCACTTTCACCCCCTAGCAGAGGTAACCTTTGTGGTTCATTCTGTTTGTTGGCTTCTACCAACAAACCGGTAGCTGTAAGTCCTATCTTTGTGGTTTTCTACCTACAAGCTGGTAGTTGTAAAATCCCACTTTCCTCCCCTTGTTGGAGTTAACCCTTTGTGCTCATCCTATCGATGACTGGTTACTTTTCCGTGGTTTTCTGCCTACAAACCGGTAGATGTAATCCCCTCTTTGCGGTATTGGTATTCTTTCCCCTTTGGATACTTGCTTTGATCAAGCAGTATTGTCCCCATTGGGTCTACCCTTTCTTTTTGGATACTTGCTCCGAGTTAACAACTTTATCCTCTTTTGATTGGTCATCTTTTGCATACCTAGTCCTGGTACCCTGATGCCTTTCTTTTCGGTCGTTTATCCATCTCACAACCTACAACCCGGTTATGGATAATCTTCCATGCGAGTGTATTATCTACGTTTTGACGGCTATAGATAATATGACTTATGAATTTTCCGGTATTCAGACCGAAGAAGTTTCCGACGATCAGGTCGATGTACTTATGAATTTTCCGGTATTCAGACCGAAGAAGTTTCCGACGATCAGGTCGATGTACTTATGAATTTTCCGGTATTCAGACCGAAGAAGTTTCCGACGATCAGGTCGATGTACTTATGTTTTTCCGGTATTCAGACCGAAGAAGTTTCCGACGATCAGGTCGATGTACTTATGGCATTCAGGCCAATTTTCCGGTATTCAGACCGAAGTGGCGTTCAGGCCAATTTTCCGGTATTCAGACCGAAGAAGTTTCCGACGATCAGGTCGATGTACTTATGGCACTCAGGCCAATTTTCCGGTATTCAGACCGAAGAAGTTTCCGACGATCAGGTCGATGTACTTATGAATTTTCCGGTATTCAGACCGAAGAAGTTTCCGACGATCAGGTCGATGTACTTATGAATTTTCCGGTATTCAGACCGAAGAAGTTTCCGACGATCAGGTCGATGTACTTATGTTTTTTCCGGTATTCAGACCGAAGAAGTTTCCGACGATCAGGTCGATGTACTTATGGCATTCAGGCCAATTTTCCGGTATTCAGACCGAAGTGGCGTTCAGGCCAATTTTCCGGTATTCAGACCGAAGAAGTTTCCGACGATCAGGTCGATGTACTTATGGCACTCAGGCCAATTTTCCGGTATTCAGACCGAAGAAGTTTCCGACGATCAGGTCGATGTACTTATGGCATTCAGGCCAATTTTCCGGTATTCAGACCGAAGTGGCGTTCAGGCCAATTTCCGATTTTCAGATCGAAGAAGTATTCCTCCTCTCCGTTGGTGTCGATAAACGTCGAGTTTTTCCCAATCATCCGTTGATGATTTGGTTGTGTTCACTCTCCCCAGTAGAGTTTCCTCCTCTCCGTTGGTGTCGATAAACGTCGAGTTTTTCCTAGTCATCCGATGATGTCTAGTTGTACCCCTCTCCATGCAGAGTTACCTCTCCGTTGGTTTCGATAAACGTCGAGTTTTTCCTATGCGTCCGTTGGCGTATAGTTGATATCTTTCCCCGCAGGGTCGTCCCCAGTTAATCCTCCTCTCCGTTGGTGTCGATAAACGTCGAGTTTTTCCTAGTCATCCGATGATGTCTAGTTGTACCCCTCTCCATGCAGAGTTACCTCTCTGTTGGTTTCGATAAACGTCAAGTTTTTCCTATGCGTCCGTTGGCGTATAGTTGATATCTTTCCCCGCAGGGTCGTCCCCAGTTAATCCTCCTCTCCGTTGGTGTCGATAAACGTCGAGTTTTTCCTAGTCATCCGATGATGTCTAGTTGTACCCCTCTCCATGCAGAGTTACCTCTCCGTTGGTTTCGATAAACGTCGAGTTTTTCCCGATCATCCGTTGATGATTTGGTTGTGTCCTTCTTCCCTAGTGAAGTATTCCTCCTCTCCGTTGGTGTCGATAAACGTCGAGTTTTTCCTATGCGTCCGTTGGCGTATAGTTGATATCTTTCCCCGCAGGGTCGTCCCCAGTTAATCCTCCTCTTCGTTGGTGTCGATAAACGTCGAGTTTTTCCCAATCATCCGTTGATGATTTGGTTGTGTTCTGTCTCCCCAGCAGTAGTCCTCCTCTCCGTTGGTGTCGATAAACGTCGAGTTTTTCCTGGTCGTCCCCAGTTGGTTACCTCTCTGTTGGTCTTGGTAAACGTTGAGTTTTTCCCATTTCGTCCGTTGACGTATGGTTGTATCTCTTCCAGTCATTCATTAATGTCTGGTTACCTCTCCGTTGGTCTTGGTAAACGTTGAGTTTTTTCCTAGTTGTCCGTTGGCATCTAGTTGTGATTTCTTTTCCCAGTCATCGTCGTTGTGATGTCTGGATGTAGCCGTACCCTTTGAAAACAAAAAAACAAAAAAAAAAATACCCAGTAATAAGTATCAAATCCTAGTGGACGTTCCCATTGTTGGATCCCTGTATTGTGCAAATTCTACGGTTCTTAGTATTCAATCCCTGTTTACCCTGAAAGTCTGACAGCCGCTGCTATCATCCGTTCGGGTTCCCAGCTGATTGAATAGGGGCAGCTGTAGCACCTCAAATTTGCACCTATCATTGTACATACATTCTCATATTAGGTCATAACATAACATGGTCCACTGCATAGCATTGCATTGTCCTTTTGCCCCAAGTGCAAGATCATCAGACAGATTAGGTCAAACTGGTCAGGAGATCAGTCAGTCAAGCAAGCCAGTGCATTTTTCATTGAGCCAAGGCCCTAGGGTTGGTCCAACATGTTCACATGACCTAGGGGTCCTCTTGAAGTGTCTTGGTCAAGGTTTGATGGTTCAGAAGTCACCAGTCAATGCACAGTCAGTCAGAAACCCTAAAAAGTCAAACTTGTTCAACTGGGCCTGATTTTATGGTTTTGATGGTTGGATTTGGTTTGAGAGAGCTCATTCATGTCCAAATAGGCCTCATATATCATGTCAAACACTATCATGGAAGAATTTGAAGCCAGATCAGAAATTTCCAAAAATAGAAAGTTGACTTGTAATTGGAATTTGCCAAAAATGGAAACTTCTTGATCCTAAACTTACATCATGATACAAGCTTCAAATGAATTTTTGCCCAACATGAAAGTTGAAGATCTTGTTCTCCCATTTCCAAAAAGTCCAAGAACTCTCAATTCCCATGTATGGTTGGCAAGTTATGATCAAATCATTCTCAAAAATTCTTGAACTTCAAAAGGCCATATCTCTCAAACCATTTGGCCAAATTGGGTGGGGTTTTTTCCAACAAGTCACATTTGACCTCATCTTTCCAAATATGTAACCATCATGCATCAAAACATTACCAATCAAAATGGCCTTTTTGCACTTACATGAATTATTTTCAAGAGAGGTGAAAAAGTGAATTTTCCAAATAACCATTTTTAATCCATTTTGCCATTTGAATATGTTCTGAAATGTTGTTTAAGACTTGTGGGAGGCCCATTTTCGTGCAGCACATACACCCATTACCAACTTGGTTGAAAATTAGCAAAAACACAAAAATCACAAATTGCCAATTACCAAGTTCTTTAATCATGGTTAGCAACTTAAACAGAAGTATAAAGATCATTTTTCTGCTCATTGGCAACCCTAGCAGCCTCACATACCAAACAGAAAATCATTTTTCTCTCCATTCTTCATTTTGCATTTTGAAAATTTTCTGGAAGAAATCTCAAAGGGCACAATTATTGCTTGCTTATTCCATCATTCATCAGACATTTGGAAGCATTTTCAAACATCTTTTCCCAACTGTAATCAAAGAAAAGCATATTGTTCCATCAAGCTTCACTAATGGCAGATCTGGATTGGAGTAAAACCAAGCATCCTTGAGCCAAACTTCCATCACCAATCATCTTTTGGAAGTTATTGGAGCAACTGTTTCGAACCAAAACCACCAAACAACAACTATATCACAACTGCTCTTCACTTTTGGTAAGTTTTCGACTCTCACTATTTGCTAAACCATGCTATGCATTAGATAGATCTCCTTGCCATGAATATGTTGAGCTTTGAAACACTGAAAATGGTTGGCTATTTTGAAAGTTATGCTGTTTTGAAGTTTGATGTTGAAATAAGTTTTTGCTCGATTCATGTTGATTAGCTCGATTCCATGGAAATTATTGTTGGATTTGTGTTAGTTATGCTTGGCTGGTTCGAATGGTATGATTAATTTCCATTTCTGGGCACATTTTTTTGTCACGATTTTTTTGGAGAAGATGAAGTGCACTGTAGCTCGATGAACCCTAAATGCATTTTCCAGATTTCCTGTTCACGTGTGCATGTTACTGTTTCATCCATCAGCCAATCACGTTATTTCCTTTCCATTGCCCAAAGCGCAGCTTTTTGATTAGTGGCATAGGTTATTACAAAATTGCCACGCCGTGTTACAATATCCATTAATCCATTTATTTTCTTCAATTTTTATTTCATTTTGATGCATCATCTTGCAAAATTCATAACATCTTCATTTTAAATCCAAAATTGATGGGATTTTTTGCATTTGATTCATCTGGATCTCTACTTATTTATCATATTTTTTCCTGATTATTTTGATGGATGGTTTTTAATTGGTATTAGGGTTTGTGACATGTGACAATATTTTGTACCTTTTACCAAATCATTTGTGAAATAGTGACACTTTATCCATTGGCCTTGAAATTTTTTATGCATAAACTAGACACATCCATGGTGATTTTGGTATAAAGTTCATGAATTTCTCATATCTGGTCATTGAGTTATGATTTTTTGAAGTAGGGTGTGACAACTTGTGTCACACCATTGATGTGCAACTTGATGATTTTCTATACCATGCTTCTTGACCTCAAATTGCTTTGAATTTTTGCATGCATGTACTCTTGAATGTCTAGTTTACATGTGATTTTTCTTGGAATTATTTGTGACATTTCCTAATTGATTGAGATTTTTGTCCCCTGTTTGGTCTTGTGTTGACTTTTTGTGACACATGTTCCCATTTGTTTTGTGAAATGCTCATACTTTATTAGATGGACATGAAATTTGATATGTGATTACTAGACATCTTAAGCTTTGCCATGGTTTTAGTCCCATTCATTTATCATATGCCATCCTTGATTTATGATTTTTCTAAGTTGATGCATGTCTGTTTGACTTCTTTGAGCATGTTCAAAATTGCATTGCCTTTCTGATTTTCATTGACTACCTTCTACTTGTCCAAATGAGATGAAATTTGACATGCTTACCATGCTGTGGATTGTGATTGATCATGATTTATTTGATGATTTTTGGAATTGTTTATGATTGGTTTTGATTCAAGTCTTGCTGTTGGCTTCTATGAGCTTCCATATGTCATGCCTTGACCTAATTTGTTCATGAAATGATGATGATGAATGATATGAATGTGAAACCAATTGGGTTTGTTTCTTGATTGTTTGAACTTGATTTTGGACACTTGCCATTTGCTGTTTTAATCTTTTCATCCCCTTTTGACCCTAGGCTTGTCCTAGTGGTCCTGTTACTTATGTTTGAGTTCATTTTTTCAGGTTAAGCAACAATTACCCAATGAGACCAATACAAATTGATTGAGTGTGCTTGTTTATCATGACTAATCTATTTGTTTTGTAGGGTGCTTGACTCACATGCTTGAGCCTTTTCCATTACACATTTAACTGCTTGTGTTGACTGTTGATATCTGTCCCATTTTGATTTAACTTTGACTTGTATACTAACTGTGCTTGACTGATTTCAGGTACTTTAGTTGCTTTTAGTTCCTTGTGAACTTTGCTTTGCTTTGCTTAATAGCAATTTGCATTGAGGTATAACTTCTTTACTTCATGTAGTCTGGAAGACCTGGCCTGTTACTTGGCCAGGCAACTGTCTGAAGTCCTCCTTAAGAGGCAATGTTTGTGATTGTTTACATTTGTCCTTGTATAGAGTAAAAGACCTCCTAAGTGAAGAGGCAATTGGCAGAACCCAAGGGATATGCAACCTATCCCCTGCTATTCTGTGTGTCATCTGCTTTGCTCACACCATTGTGTTGATGCATTGCAGATACAAACCCAAGATCTTGTACAGTTGTACAGTTGAGTCAGTATCAAATGTGTAGAAGGGTTCCCACTTTCTGAACCCACACATTCTTGTCTTAAGCTCTCCCAGGCCAGGGATAAGAGCTGTGAAGTCTTATCTTCACTCACCTTTCATCTGCTTCACCTTAGCCCCTCAATGGCAAGGTTAAGAGCTAACACTACCCAGTTCCAGTGGTTTGTTTGTTGAGGTTGATATGACCCCTCAACTAAAACCTAGCCTTGATGTTTGAGCCCCTTGTTGGTGTGTTTATTTCATGCTGTATGTGCTTGTGTGGTGTGATTGTATCCCCTAGGTTTGTTAGACTCCGCGTAGTCTCGTTTGCATGTCAATTAAGGTAGCACGGTTCCTTCGTATAGGACTTCCTTTCTTGCTTGAGCTTTCCTAAAACACAAACAAACATTATCCCCTCTTAAGGATACGTTAACTCCTTCTACTACAGGTGAGTAAGTCTCCAAAGGTCGAGCATCAGGTAGATTGCGCAGTGACGTTGTCCGCTTAAAAAAACAAACCAACGGGAATAGTTTAGCCGAACTACGGCAACTCTGATTCTCATGTCCAGATGAGATACGTAGGCACGAGATGCGATGTCTTGTCGAGTTTGACTAACAACTAACACTAATTCTCTTCTCTCGCCCTCGTTGCGATTGAGACCTCCCCTTTCTCTTGCCCTAGTTGCAATCGAGACCCTTCTTCTTCCTGTGCAAGTCATGTTTAGGATAGGCTTGCTTCCTGTGCAAGTTAGCTAGAAACCTTAACTTAGGGACGACTTTGCATGACAACATCTAGGCTCGAGTCGTAGTCTCCCTAGTGTTGTGTCTCCCTCTGTTATCTGGTTAGGCTAGTCCTTTTTCCCTGCGTAGGGGAACTACGTCGCCCTGATCCTCATACCAGATGAGGTACGTAGGCAGGAGATGAGCTGATCTCTCCGGGCGCCCTTTTTCTTTTTCAACCTTTGTGTCTTAACCACCCTTGCGTGTGTTTTGGTTCGGAGGCTGATGTAAGTCCAGTGATTGGCATTCGGGCTCCACGTTCGCCCTTTTGTTTGGTTTGTGTGTTTCCTGTGTGTGTTTGTTGGTTCGGATGCTGATGTAAGTCCAGTGATTGGCATTCGGGCTCCACGTTTGCCTTTGTCTGTTTGTGTGCGTGTCAGCCGAGCTACGAATGCTCTGATTCTCCTTTGTCCAAAGGAGATACGTATGCATAGGATGCGATATCCTAGCGAGCATGTGTCGTTTCCCCAGTCCGAACTACTTCGACTCTGATGTCTATGCCTGATAGACTAAGTAGGCCCAGGATGCGATATCCTGCCGAGTTCGTCTTGTCAGTTTTCTTGTGTCTCTTTCAGCCAGTGTGTGTGTGTGTTTGAGCAGTGTTTTAGCAACCATTTTCCTTTCTATTGTGCGTGGATCCCGTCGAGTACGACGGATGCGTAGGGGTGCTAATACCTTCCCTTCGCATAACCGACTCCCGATCCCATTCTCTTTGGTCGCGAGACCATGTCTTTTCCAGGTTTACTCTGAGCGTTTCCTTTCCCTCTTTTGGGATAAATAACGCACGGTGGCGGCTCTGTTGTTCTTGTTTTTCCGCCGGTTTTTTCGCGTAACGCGACACCTTCCTTCTGGGATCACCACCGTCCCTAGAACCACCAAGACCATGGTTGGAGACACCCTCTAAGTTAATACCACGGTTAGCAGCCGAAGCCCGCTCGAGCTTTTCCACCTTCTCAACCAATGCCTTCTGCCCCAAGGCGAACCCTTGCATAACATTGATCAGCTCTCCCATCTTCTCTTTCAGCTCGAGAATATCTGCGTTGGATGTATCCATCAGCTTGGGTCTGTTGCGTCTGGTAGGGTATCTATGCGGACGAGCTACGTGCAAGGGAATGATTCGGCGTGCGCGAGCAATGATTCCTGAGTCAATCAAAACATGTTAGAACTGACACCCGCAAAACAGAAGACAGGTTATTATGACTCACGCATGAATGCAATGTCTATCCGTATGAGGAACATTCTGTCCTTTGGTTCTGGCTTCATCGAGACGGATAATAATTTGACAATAACATTCTGACATCAGGATGTCTCTCAACCAGGATCTCAATCAAAAATGGACCCTGAGTACGGATAGACATGGGTTGGATGCGGATGAATGCAAAATGTGAATGATGCTGATGTATGAATGCAATGCACTGTGCCATCCTCCAAGTCATCTGAACATTCACTGCACTGAGTTACAGCCTCTGAACTGATCACAACCATTTGAGGGAACGAGTAACCACAATTCCGACTCGGGGTTCCGAAATAAACGGAACCGGAGAATACGTCAGTGTCATCACCAAAAAGTCCTCTGAACAGATAACCACAAGACCCTCTGAACCAGCCCAGGGAATCCTGAAATAAACGGATCCCCACTGATATATATACCACGGACAAAATTCCGGCGTCTCAGAAATAAATATCCATAAATCCGACTGAACCATAGTCACCATCAAAGTCACCATCAGAACATGCATCTGTAAGAATCAACCCTTCCCTCACAGGTGAATTCTAATCAGGTCATCGTAAGGCGGATAATGGTCTCGACAATCAGATAAGATACTCAACGGGTTTGCCCTTTCGGGTGTGCCGTTGCAGCTCTCATAAGATCGTCTAAACCAAAGATCCGGGAATGAACGGTCACCGAAGTCAACAGCTCAGATGAAGTGACTCAACCAAAGTGGATACTCCACAAAGGAAGAGCTCCCTCAAAAGAACCTCGTTCGGCTTGTGGTATGTCACGTCGCCCAAAACATGTTGACCTAACATGAGAGGCAACATGAGACCACGTTAATCCTAGGTGTATACTCGGGCCTGGGTTTTAGCCCCACTCAGAACACCCACCCCAAATCAGAGGAACCAAACCTGTACAGAGTCCAGCATAATGATAATATGATGCATGCAAACATATATGCAAATGTATACAAACAGAGTATAATAATCATAAATGCAATAAATAGAACAGTAAAAGCAACCAAAACTATCCTAGAGATCGCTAGGAATGACTCGCTTAGGGAAGATGGACCAGCAAGAGGTCAACTTCTTAGTCCCCAGCAGAGTCGTCAGCTGTCGCATCCGCGAAAAACAACCGGCGGAAAAAGACAAACAAACAGAGCCGCCACCGTGCGTTATTCATCCCAAAAGAGGGAAAGGAAACGCTCGAAGTAAACCTGGAAAGGAAATGGTCTTACGACCGGAGATTGCAAGGATCGGGAGTCGGTTACGCAAGGGGAAGGTATTAGCACCCCTCACGTCCGTCGTACTCGACGGGATCCACACTCAGAAAGATAGAATAAGGTTGCTAAAACCGCTCAAAGAATGCACACACACTGGAATAAAACACAGATGGAAAGAGAGGGGAACGGGCTCGCTAGGATATCGCATCCTATGCCTACGTATCTCATCTGGAATGAGAATCAGAGCTACCGTAGTTCGGCTAACGCACACCGAAACAAAACACACGCAAGGACGCTGAGACGTCAAAAGAAACTCGCAAACACACAAATGGAAACAGACTGCCAATGGTTGGGCTTAAACCCGACTCCATAAAAGAAACGCAAATAGGAAACCGACTGCCAATCGTTGGACTTACGTCAGACTCCAAACAAGCAAACACACACAGGAAACCAACTGCCAATCGCTGGACTTACGTCAGACTCCAAACAAGCAAACACACACAGGAAAGCGACTGCCAATCGTTGGACTTACGTCAGACTCCAAACACACACAAGAGGGTTGAAAAGGAAAAGGGCGCCCGGAGAGATCTGCTCATCTCCTGCCTACGTACCTCATCTGGTATGAGGATCAGGGCGACGTAGTTCACCTCGCTTCGATTCCGGCTGGGAGCATTTTCCATTTTATTCAATTCTTTTCATTATTGCATGTTCTTTTTCAATTTTTATTTCATTTTTTTCATGATCTTAAAAAAATCATAACTAATTGTAAAATCATCCAATTAATTCCAGTTTTTTTGCTACTTGATCCTTGAAATATCTAGAATTTTATGGTTTTGATTTTATAATTTTTCCATTTCTGGATTTTGAATTGTGTTAGACTATGTAAACATGTATACTTTTGTGACATTGCCTTGTTCTTTCCATTGTGAAATGCTTGATATTGATCCAAATGCCATGAAATTTTGCATGACGATTCTTAACATGTTGATTGACATTTTAGGCTTGGTTTGATATTTTTCCCATGTTCCATCCCTGTTTTATGTACATGTTAATATGGTGTGACAATGCATGTCACACAATTGGATGTCCTATTCGATCATTTTCATTTCCCTATCAAAGGAGCTCCTCTGTTTATGATTTTTAGCATGCTAATTGTATTGGAAATGTTGTATGCTCATGAAAATTTCCAGAATTGTTTGAGCCATTTCTGATTTAATATGCATTTTCTCATCTTGTATGTCCAATTGATGATCATGCTGTGTGCATTGCCTTCTCTTGGTTGGATCATGACCTTGCTTGATGATTTTGATTTGGCATTTTTTATGACATATTCTCAGTTGATTGAAGTTGCTTCATGTTGAATATCAAGTTCTGTTTTGGCTTTTTGATCCACTTTTGACCCTAGGCTCTGACCTAGTGGTTTTGGACTTATATGTGAGCTTTGAATTTTAGGACCAAGCATCCAATCTCCATATTTGATGTTGCTTCACCATTTGAATGTGATATTTGCTATTGATTGCTAACATTTGGTTGTTTTGTAGGTTGATGATAATTCACTTGATTGTTTGCCTTATGGCTTACATGTTGTACATTGGGATTGTCTGTTTATTGTTGACTGTTGTCTGTTTGCCTAGATATTGTACTGATTTGTTTAGTTGTTTACACAGGTACCTAAGTTGCTTTAAGTTCATTTGAACTTTGCTTTGCTTGTGGTTGGCATACCACTTAGGTAAATTCCTATTCTCCATGTAGTCTGGAAGACCTATCATGTTATGTTGGCAGGCACCTGTCTGAAGCCCTCCTTAAGAGGCAATGTTTGTGGTTGTTTATCTTTGTGCCTTGTACATGTAAAGACCTCCTAAGTGAAGAGGCATTGGCAGATAAAAGGGATGTGTAATCCATCCCTTGCTACTCAGTTGTGTCATTCATCTTGTTCACACCCTGTGTTGATGCACTTTGAATAAAAACCCAAAATCTTGTTGTGTCAAGTCATGTGGAATAGAGTCCCACATTCTGGACTCCCACACATTCTTTGATTCAAGCTCACCCAGGCCCGGGTTAAGAGCTATGAGGCACAACCCTCATCTCCATTTCATCTGCTCACCCTAACTCTCAATGTTAGAGGTTAAGAGCCTGACTACCCATTCCAGTATTTGGCTTGTTTGTCAAGGTCGATATGACCCCTTGACTAAAGCCCAACCTTGCTTGAGCCCCCTTGGTTGTGTATAGTGTGTGCAATTTGCTTTTGATGTTTATCTGCTTAGCTTCTCATCTCCTTTCTATAGGAGTCGTATGATCAACTTTTGAGGAAGTTGACGTACGTAGAGATAGACTTGAGTTGACTCACTGCCTGTATGAGTCAAACTCTTGTTAGAGACTTCAATATAGGGATCATTTGCATGACAACTTCTAGGCTCGAGTCGTAGTCTCCCTAGTAGTCTGTTATCTCCCTAGTCTCTGGTTAGGATAGAAGTTCTTTCCCTGTTAAGGGGAACTACGTCGCCCTGATCCTCATACCAGATGAGGTACGTACGCAGGAGATGAGCAGATCTCTCCGGGCGCCCTTTTCCTTTTCAACCCTCTTGTGTGTGTTTGGAGTCTAACGTAAGTCCAGTGATTGGCAGTCGGTTTCCTGTGTGTGTTTGCTTGTTTGGAGTCTGACGTAAGTCCAGCGATTGGCAGTCAGTTTCCTATGTGTGTTTGCTTGTTTGGAGTCTGACGTAAGTACAGCGATTGGCAGTCGGTTTCCTATTTGCGTTTCTTTTGTGGAGTCGGGTGTAAGCCCAGCCATTGGCAGTCTGTTTCCATTTGTGTGTTTGCGAGTTTCTTTTGACGTCTCAGCGTCCTTGCGTGTGTTTTGTTTCGGCGTGCGTTAGCCGAACTACGGTAGCTCTGATTCTCATTCCAGATGAGATACGTAGGCATAGGATGCGATATCCTAGCGAGCCTGTTCCCCTCTCTTTCCATCTGTGATTTATTCCAGTGTGTGTGCATTCTTTGAGCGATTTTAGCAACCTTATTCTATCTTTCTGAGCGTGGATCCCGTCGAGTACGACGGACGTGAGGGGTGCTAATACCTTCCCCTTGCGTAACTGACTCCCGATCCTTGCAATCTCCGGTCGTAAGACCATTTCCTTTCCAGGTTTACTTCGAGCGTTTCCTTTCCCTCCTTTGGGATAAATAATGCACGGTGGCGGCTCTGTTTGTTTGCTTTTTCCCGCCGGTTGTTTTTCGCGTTGCGACATATGGCAATGACAGCAGCTTTACCTAGTTGATTGCAAACACTTGATGTCTCTCATGTTGTCATGGCAATGTCAGGGACATGCTTACCTAGGAATAGTTTATGATTGAAGGCCAAAGGACTCTCTCTTCTTTTCACAAAATCATTCTCTGTCAATATGTTTGGAAATTGATTCAACACAATACCACATATGAGGGAAGGAAAGGCTATGGGCCTCTTTACACTGAAGCTTCCTGCATGCTTCATGGTTTGATAAAAAATGTAGGTTCCATAGTCAAACTTGGCTTTGGTTCCAACAGCATATATGAACTTTCCAAGCATCACAGCCACTGTAGATTTGTGATTGGTCGGCACCTAGTTGGCAGCTCCAATTTTATGCAGCATAGCATACTTGACACTGAGTTTGCTGGCCACCAACTTACCTTTTAGAGGCCACTTCCTAACTTGATTAGTAGTGATGACTTGACAGATTTTGTTGTCAGTCACCTCAAGCTCAGGTTGAACTACATCAGGTCTTCCCAAATACATGTTGATTACTAAGGGAGAGAAGTTCACACACTTGCCTCGCACATATACTTTCCTGAATTCCCTAGACTTACCATCAGCACATTCCTCAGACACATTGACAATAAACTCCTTTACTAAAGTCTCATAGAACTTTGAGAGCTGAGTTACAGTTTTCATTAACCCTGCCTCTTGAATCAGGTCTACAATCTCCTTACATTCCAGGACATTCTGAGCCAGTTCCCTTTCTAAAGCCAGCCTCTTGTGATAAACATACTTCCACCTGTTCACACAGAAGCAAAATGGAATGATATGTTGTCAATAGGTACCTCAGGAACACTAGCTGCCAGCTTGCTAGTGGTTGGCTTCTTCTTTGACAGAGATGTTGTGACATCACATGGGACATCTAAGTCAGACTCCACAACAACAGACTTGGTCTTCATTTTCTTGGGCACCTCTTTGCTCCAAGATTTTGTTAGACCATGCCCTTTCCTCTTGAGGGAACTTTCTGCCACCTTTGGATTGGGAGAATTTGGCACATCAATCTTCTTTCTGGGGGACCTTTGTACCACTGTTTTCTTTTCTCTCCTAGTCCTAACCCTTTTGGCTATGCTAGGGACAACTGAGGTCAACAGTTCATTATCAGAGAATTCTTCCAGATTAACTGTGTCAGCTTTAGGGTTGTCACTGACATCATGAGTGACACGGACTGCCTCACTACCCACATTCTCTAAGGGTTTGTCAATATTTGACCCCTCATGAGAATCATTTTGCTCAGCCTCATCAGACACATTCTTTGCTAAGGAAACTGTATTTTCTTGACAAGCAGCATTTTCTGGTACAATCTTGTTTAGGGGAACTGAGACCCCAAGAACCTTATGATTACCAGACAAAATTTCAGTTACCAAAGTTGCAATGGAATTGTGAACATACCTGGAGCCTTCTCTGGTTTGTTCATCAAGCGCGAGTGCTGAGGAGAAGCCTGAGACCGTTTCTTTAGGTCTTCTTGCATGAGAGGTATTTGCAGAGTCAGACACAGGATATTCCCTGTTAGGGTTGCATGATTCGGAGCTAGAGGAATCAGACATGGTCGTGTAGGAAGATGAGTCAGATTGGTGCGACATGATGAATATCTCAGAGGAGAGATGAACAGTTTCTTTGAGAGAAAGCTTGCAAGACTGAAAGTTGAAACGATGGAATAGGTAACGCTTGTTGTACGAGCAGTATCTATTATTTGTTGACCAATCAGAGAGAACTATCACATGTTTAATAGGTTGACTTATTAAACAGTAAATAACTAACATCATTAGTTGCAATAATTTCTCAGAGGAACACATTCCCACTTTGCCCTTTAATTGGTCACACTGAGTAACATTCAATGCCATGACATTTTGAGTGACATTGTACTCAGTCTGTATCTGTTTCATCCATACCAGTTGGGAACAACTGCTACCAGATGCTAGGTACTTAGCTTCTGCAGTGGATAATGATACACCATTTTGTTTCCCTTGCAACTACATCATTTTGATGAGGACTCATAGGTGAGGACAACTCATAACTTTCAATCTGCATGGGTACCATTAAGTGCATGGGCACAGGTTCCAGAAGTTTGGAAGAATCTGGATGTCCCATCTTGGGATATGACCTCTTGGTTAGCTTGCCCTCCTCTGACATTTTCCACATCCTTTTCTTTCATCCATAAGCAAATTTGGGATTCCTCTAACTGGTTCCTTGGAAATGATCTTCTTCATTCCTCTTAAATGAAGTTGTCCAAGTCTTCCATGCCACATCTTCACTTCCTGCTCTTCCTTGGCTAAGGGGCACTTTGAGGAGTAGTGTGAGACTTTAGATTCCCATAGATAACAATTATCTTTGGATCTGGCTCCTCTCATAACTTCCTGATTGCAACCATTCATCACCGCACATCCTTCCTTAGGGAACTGTACATTGAAGCCTTGATCACATAGTTGGCTTATGCTGATGAGATTAGCAGTTAGTCCTTTTACTAACAGCACATTACTCAGTTTTGGAACTCCAGGACAGTCCAGCTTACCAACACCTTTGATTTCTCCTTTAGCTCCATCACCAAATGTCACATACCCGGTAGCATGAGGTTGTATATCCACCAATAAGTTGCTCATCCAAGTCATATGTCTTGAGCAACCACTATCAAAATACCAGTCTTGTCTGGTAGATTCCCTTAGAGATGTGTGAGCTAGTTTAGCAACCCATTGTTGTTTCTTAATGGGGGCATTATGCTTAGATGACTTCTGCTTAGGTCTGACTTGATGTGTCTGGTTAGCAACCCATTGTTGTTTCTTAATGGGGGCATTATGCTTAGATGCCTTCTGCTTAGGCCTAACTTGAGGGGTCTGGTTAGGATAACCATGCAACCTGTAGCAGAAGGGTTTTATGTGACCAAATCTACCACAGTAGTGACATCTCCATCTCTGAAATTTCTTCTTCTGATGGTTACTCCTCCTGGGCATCAGTAAAAGATCAAAATATGAAGAAAAGGTCACCCAAGGCAAGGGAATCCAGTGCCATGGATGTGAAGGTTTTGGTCACATTAGAGCTGAATGCCCTACCTTCCTCAAGATGCAAAAGAAGGGGCTATCTGTCATCTGGTCTGAAGGAGAGTCTGAGAGTGAATCTGAAGGAGAATCTGCTAAACATGTCATTGCACTAACTAGTGTTTGTGCCTCTGATGATGACTCAAGTGGAGATGAACTTACCTTTGATGAACTTCCTGCTTCATATAAAGAGCTATGTGTCAAAAGTGCAGAAGTATGCATCCAAGGAGAAGAGCAGAAGAAACTCATTAAGGAGCTGGAAGCTGAGAAACAGAAGCATCTGACAGTCATAGATGGCCTAAATTGTGAGATAGCTTTGTTGACATCTAAGCTAGAACAAATGCCAAAATCCATCAGAATGCTGAATAAAGGAACTGACACCTTGGAAAAGATTCTAAAGGTAGGACAGAAGTCAGGAACCATGTCTGGTTTAGGCTTTGTTGAGAAATCCTCAACTGAACTCAAAAGCTCAAAGGCTGAAGTTCAGAATTTCAAGCAGAAGTCACAACCAATGTCTCAACATCAGGGAACCAGGAGGAGTAACCATCAGAAGAAGAAATTTCAGAGATGGAGATGTCACTACTATGGTAGATTTGGTCACATAAAACCCTTCTACTACAGGTTGCATGGTTATCCTAACCAGACCCCTCAAGTTAGGCCTAAGCAGAAGGCATCTAAGCATAATGCCCCCATTAAGAAACAACAATGGGTTGCTAACCAGACACATCAAGTCAGACCTAAGCAGAAGTCATCTAAGCATAATGCCCCCATTAAGAAACAACAATGGGTTGCTAAACTAGCTCACACATCTCTAAGGGCATCTACCAGACAAGACTGGTATTTTGATAGTGGTTGCTCAAGACATATGACTTGGATGAGCAACTTATTGGTGGATATACAACCTCATGCTACCAGGTATGTGACATTTGGTGATGGAGCTAAAGGAGAAATCAAAGGTGTTGGTAAGCTAGACTGTCCTGGAGTTCCAAAACTGAGTAATGTGCTGTTAGTAAAAGGACTAACTGCTAATCTCATCAGCATAAGCCAACTATGTGATCAAGGCTTCAATGTACAGTTCCCTAAGGAAGGATGTGCGGTGATGAATGGTTGCAATCAGGAAGTTATGAGAGGAGCCAGATCCAAAGATAATTGTTATCTATGGGAATCTAAAGTCTCACACTACTCCTCAAAGTGCCCCTTAGCCAAGGAAGAGCAGGAAGTGAAGATGTGGCATGGAAGACTTGGACAACTTCATTTAAGAGGAATGAAGAAGATCATTTCCAAGGAACCAGTTAGAGGAATCCCAAATTTGCTTATGGATGAAAGAAAAGGATGTGGAAAATGTCAGAGGAGGGCAAGCTAACCAAGAGGTCATATCCCAAGATGGGACATCCAGATTCTTCCAAACTTCTGGAACCTGTGCCCATGCACTTAATGGTACCCATGCAGATTGAAAGTTATGAGTTGTCCTCACCTATGAGTCCTCATCAAAATGATGTAGTTGCAAGGGAGAAACAAAATGGTGTATCATTATCCACTGCAGAAGCTAAGTACCTAGCATCTGGTAGCAGTTGTTCCCAACTGGTATGGATGAAATAGATACAGACTGAGTACAATGTCACTCAAAATGTCATGGCATTGAATGTTACTCAGTGTGACCAATTAAAGGGCAAAGTGGGAATGTGTTCCTCTGAGAAATTATTGCAACTAATGATGTTAGTTATTTACTGTTTAATAAGTCAACCTATTAAATATGTGATAGTTCTCTCTGATTGGTCAACAAATAATAGATACTGCTCGTACAACAAGCGTTACCTATTCCATCGTTTCAACTTTCAGTCTTGCAAGCTTTCTCTCAAAGAAACTGTTCATCTCTCCTCTGAGATATTCATCATGTCGCACCAATCCGACTCATCTTCCTACACGACCATGTCTGATTCCTCTAGCTCTGAATCATGCAACCCTAACAGGGAATATCCTGTGTCTGACTCTGCAAATACCTCTCATGCAAGAAGACCTAAAGAAATGGTCTCAGGCTTCTCCTCAGCACTCGCGCTTGATGAACAAACCAGAGAAGGCTCCATGTATGTTCATAATTCCATTGCAACTTTGGTAACTGAAATTTTGTCTGGTAATCATAAGGTTCTTGGGGTCTCAGTTCCCCTAAACACGATTGTACCAGAAAATGCTGCTTGTCAAGAAAATACAGTTTCCTTAGCAAAGAATGTGTCTGATGAGGCTGAGCAAAATGATGCTCATGAGGGGTCAAATATTGACAAACCCTTAGAGAATGTGGGTAGTGAGGCAGTCTATGTCACTCATGATGTCAGTGACAACCCTAAAGCTGACACAGTTAATCTGGAAGAATTCTCTGATAATGAACTGTTGACCTCAGTTGTCCCTAGCATAGCCAAAAGGGTTAGGACTAGGAGAGAAAAGAAAATAGTGGTGCAAAGGTCCCCCAGAAAGAAGATTGATGTGCCAAATTCTCCCAATCCAAAGGTGGCAGAAAGTTCCCTCAAGAGGAAAGGGCATGGTCCAACAAAATCTTGGAGCAAAGAGGTGCCCAAGAAAATGAAGACCAAGTCTGTTGTTGTGGAGTCTGACTAAGATGTCCCATGTGATGTCACAACATCTCTGTCAAAGAAGAAGCCAACCACTAGCAAGCTGGCAGCTAGTGTCCCTGAGGTACCTATTGACAACATATCATTCCATTTTGCTTCTAGTGTGAACAGGTGGAAGTATGTTTATCACAAGAGGCTGGCTTTAGAAAGGGAACTGGCTCAGAATGTCCTGGAATGTAAGGAAATTGTAGACCTGATTCAAGAGGCAGGGTTAATGAAAACTGTAACTCAGCTCTCAAAGTGCTATGAGACTTTAGTAAAGGAGTTTATTGTCAATGTGTCTGAGGAATGTGCTGATGGTAAGTCTAAGGAATTCAGGAAAGTATATGTGTGAGGCAAGTGTGTGAACTTCTCTCCCTCAGTAATCAACATGTATTTGGGAAGACCTGATGTAGCTCAACCTGAGCTTGAGGTGACTGACAACAAAATCTGTCAAGTCATCACTGCTAATCAAGTCAGGAAGTGGCCTCTAAAAGGTAAGTTGGTGGCCAGCAAACTCAGTGTCAAGTATGCTATGCTGCACAAAATTGGAGCTGCCAACTGGGTGCCCACCAATCACAAATCTACAGTGGCTGTGATGCTTGGAAAGTTCATATATGTTGTTGGAACCAAAGCCAAGTTTGACTATGGAACCTACATTTTTTATCAAACCATGAAGCATGCAGGAAGCTTCAGTGTAAAGGGGCCCATAGCCTTTCCTTCCCTCATATGTGGTATTGTGTTGAATCAATTTCTAAACATATTGACAGAGAATGATTTTGTGAAAAGAATAGAGAGTCCTTTGGCCTTCAATCATAAATTATTCCTAGGTAAGCATGTCCCTGACATTGCCATGACAACGGGAGAGACATCAAGTGTTTGCAATCAACCAGGTAAAGCTGCTGTCATTGCCATACTCAGAGAGACATGCAAGGAGCTAGAGGCAAGGAAGCTCACTTTGGAAAATTTGATTATCACATTGGAGATGTCTGATGGTGGTGTGCTTGGTGAAGCTGCTGATGCTGCAGAAGGAGCTGCAAGGCAAAGTGCAGAGGGTGAAGAGGATGTCAGTCCTGATGATGGCACTGATGATGAGGCTGACTCTAAGTCAGATGATTAAGTCATTTCCTGTGTTTCTGTCATTTGTGTGAAAGTTTGTTTTATTTTGGTCTGTAATTTTAAGTGTTGCTTTGGCAACATTTTTGACAAAAAGGGGGGGTAACACCTGTGGTGCCCCAGGACAACAGATTTGCTATGTGCTTGAACAGATATTGAAGATCCTCTAATCCAGAGGTTGTGTTGCAGCTTGATGTTCAACTCCTATGTGTGATGAGTGTGAGTGTGTTGTTATGTGCATTCTGTATGTGTGCTGCTGGTTGAAGTTTTTATGTAACTTCTATGTGTGTTGTATGTGTGTGCTGCTGTTTGAAGTTTTTATTTAACTTCTGTGTGTGCTGTTGTTTGAAGTTTTTACTTAACTTCTATGTGTGCTAAGTGTGAGGTTATTTTGAGTGTATTAGCTATGTTAATTTCTCTGCTTGGATGTGTGTTCCACTGCTGTGAACTCTGTTGTGATGCCAAGTTGTTTTAGCCAAAAATTTGCCAAAGGGGGAGTTTGTAGATGTTTGATTGGCTGCATTTTGTGTTAAAACACTATATGTACTCTGATGTCTTGACTGATGACATGACATGCTTTGTAGATGTTTGATTGGCTGCATTTTGTGTTAAAACACTAATTGTACTCTGATGTATTGACTGATGTCATGACATACTTGAGTAGTATGTTGCAGGTTTAGCTAATACAGGATTTACTGAATGTCAAACTAGATGTTATGACATTCATCCCTGACAGCAGATACTGAGGTATAGAATAGTTGGTTGTCTGTTATAACTCAGTATTTAGTTCAGTCTATTTATCAAGGGAATAACAGACCTGGCATAAGGCCTATTGTCTGAATGTCAAACTGGATGTTTTGACATTCATCATTGTCAGCATATACTGAATAATAGGCAGGTTGGTTTTTCTGCTACAGTTCAGTATTCATTCCAGTCTGTTTATCGGGTGAATAACAAAACCTGACATAGGACCTATTGTGTAAATGTCAAACTGAATGTTATGACATTTATCTCTGACAGCTGATGCTGAAGTATAGACTGGTTGGTCTCTCTGTAATAGTTCAGCATTTAGTACAGTCTGTTTTTCAGGAGAATAACAGACCTAGCATATGGTTTATGTTCTGGACGTCAAACTGAATGTTATGACATTCATTCCTGACAGCATATGCTAAATTGTAGGATGGTTAGTTTTTCTGTTTCAGTATTTTTCTCAGGCTATTTTTCAGGAATCCAACAGCTGAGCTAAAATCCAGGAAACTAACAACTGAGCTACATTTAATGAACCTAACAAATAGCCTATTTGTTAGCACCCTAATATGTGGAAATTAGGTTAACTTGCTTAACCTTAATTTTAGGGAATACAAGTACAAGGCCCAAGTGCTGCAATATAAAAGGATGGCAATCCTTCTTTCAGAACTCAGGGGTTTTTAGCGTGAAGCATTCATTGTTCCATTATACTTCACTGCTGTATTTTTATGTGTGTCTTGTATTAGGTGTAACTTGTGAGCCAAGCAATTATCACCTAGATGGTTGCATTGGACTAGGGTGTTCATTGAGTTATAAGTGTTGTGTCACTCTAAGCTTTTAAGCATGAGTGATGTGTATCTTGATTAAAGTTATTAAGCACAATCAAGAGTTGTTTGAAGTGTAACTTCACCTTTGACTTTAAACTTAATTAAAGGTTGTAATCACTGAGGTGATTGAGGGGGAGTGAGTAGGAACTCTGGTCTTAGTTTAAGATTGAAATTGCATTGGGTAGGTATTAAGTGATAGGATTAAACAGGTGGTTTAAGGCCTGAATTAATACTGCTAATAATGGATTTCCTCCCTGGCTTGGTAGCCCCCAGACGAAGGTGTGTGTGACACCGAACTAGGAAAAACAATTCCTTGTGTTATTTACTACACTTACATTTACATGCTGTTTACATTCTTATCTGCACAGAATCGGATGTCATAACATCCTGTGTGACATCGAAAGTCTGTTAACTAGAATTTCAATACTTCTTAAATGCTCCGTATGAAGTCCTTTGCAGGAACTAGGGCTCCTTCCTTAGCAGAAGGCTTATAACCCAAACCGAAACAATCCTTTTTCTCGCTGACATGACTTGCCCCCAACCCGCGGGGCCTCCACTTTCAATTGTTGGCTTCACTCTTTTCAAAGATGCAAATGACAAACTGGCTTTCTCAATAGGATCCTTTACTTCCGCAAGTGTGGCATTGGCTATCTCAAGTGCTTGGAAAGAAGTCTCAAAGGCATCTTCATCAGCCTCGATGTAACAGAAAGAGAAGAGTTGACTAATGATGAAATCTTCTTCACTTGAGACAATGATGAGCTTATTGTTGACGACAAACTTCATTTTCTGATGCAAAGTAGAAGTCACTTCCCCAACATCATGTATCCACGGACGTCTCAAAAGGAAGCTATAAGCGGAATTGATGTCCATGACTTGGAAAGTGATGGGGAATACATACGTGCCGATTTGGATGGGTAGCTCTACCTCCCCAATCGTTGTCCTCCGAGAACTGTAAAATTCTTTTACCACCAGCTCACTGGGTTTTAACTCTGACCCTAGGTAAGACAACTTAGAAAGTGCCCTTTTTGGTAGGACATTGAGGGAATATCCAGTGTCAACTAAAACCCTAGCTAGAGCATCTTCTTGGCATTTTATGGACATACGTAAAGCGCCATTGTGATTTTATCCTTCCTTAGGCAACTCTTCATTGCTAAAACTTAGAGTGTTGCAAGCGGTGATATTGGTGACCACTCCATCGAATTGGCTAACTGTTATATCTTGAGTAACATGAGCTTGGGCAAGTACTTTCAGTAGAGGCTCCCTATGAGCTTGGGAGTTCAGAAGCAAGGATAAGATATATATTTTTGATGGTGTTTGATGTAGTTGATCGACTATCTTGTAGTCTCTTTTCTTTATCATTTTCAGAAATTCACATGCTTCACCTAATGGCAACGCTGACTGTACCACTCCAGATTCTTTGGCAGGAACTGCGGTCGTAGCTTCCTTTGTTGGTGCTTGAGGGGTTATATTGAAATCGGGAGTATAAATCCGACCATTGCGGGTCATTCTGCTTGTCCCTGCGATGTTTGTGACATTGGCACTAACATCCTCCAGGCTCTTCTCACATTCAACATCTTCAAGCTCTCCATCTAAAACAGTTATGTCATACTTCTAAGGTACGACCTTAGTGCTTTCGAAAGGAAAGGAGACTAGAATACAGACTACTACAGGTGATGGATGAACAACTTCCCTTCTTCGATAGGTTATCTCAACAGGTTCTGGTAGATTGAAAAAAGGTTCAATCACCGAAATTTCCTCATTTGTTGTAGGACCACAAACTTGTATTACGCCTTGATCCATCAAGTTTTGAATATAGGCCCGTACCAATTTACACCCTCTTGGGTAAATGGCACACTCTTCATAGTTATCATGACAGGTATCAACCAGGCCAACTCCCACCAATCTTGCATGGATTGCTAGCCATGGAGTTTTGACATCTTCAACACTTTTTTATTATACAAACATCAGATACATCTTCAATGGCATTAACAGCATCATGTGCAACCAAAGGATTATTCTTTACGTTGGGTCCAACATCTCTGAATAAAAGGATCGTCTTCTCAACCAATACTCGCACTATATGCTTCAAAGCATATAAACCTTCCAAATCATGCCTCGGAGCACCCTCATAGAAAGGATAGTGGGAATTTTGGTTGTACCATTGAGGCAAAGGCTCAGGTGGAGGACCCAAAGGTCTAGGAGTGACCAACCCTTTTTGCAGCAATGATGGGTATAACTCAGTGTACGTCATAGGGATCAGAGCGAAATGAGGTTTACCTCTATGTACCTGATTCTGATTTGGAAGATTTTACGGACACGGAGCTTGTGCCCTTGGCTGTTGATAAACGGATGTCATAGGTGCTTGTTAGTATACTGGTGCTTGTTGAATAGGTTAATAGATAAGAGATTGTAGTTGGCTGAAACCCGGTGTGACCGCTGCTACATACGGTTGTTGGATATAATGCACTAGATAAGTTGGTTGTTGTTGGGAAACTTGTTGTTGCTGCTTCTTCCACGAGTGACTCCTTCTTTGATTGGTTGACATTGCGTTTGTTTCACCCTCCTTTTTTCTTTAAAAACCTTTGGAAAACTTTTTGACATTATTACTAGATGTTTCAGTGGTGGTTATCATTTTTCCATTTTTCAATCCAAGCTCAACCTTTATGCCTACGGCAACCATGTTAGAGAAACTTGCTAATACACTACTCATCATCCTTTCCTAGAATATAGGCTTTATTGTATCCATGAACCAGTCTACTAACTGTAGCACCTCAAATTTGCACCCATCATTGTACATACATTCTCATATTAGGTCATAACATAACATGGTCCACTGCATAACATTGCATTGTCCCTTTTGCTCAAGTGCAAGCCAGTCAAGAGAATTAGGTCAAACTGATCAGGAGATCAGTCAATCAAGCAAGCAAGTGAGTTTTTCATTGAGCCAAGTCCCTAGGGTTGGTCCAACATGTTCACATGACTTGGGGATCCATTTGAAGTGTTTAGGTCAAAGATTGGATGCTCAGAGGTCATCATTCAATGCACAATCAGTCAGAAACCCTAAAAAGTCAAACTTGGTCAACTGGGTTTGATTTTATGGTTTTGATGGATGGATTTGGTTTGAGAGAGCTTATTCATGTCCAAATAGGCCTCATATATCATGGCAAACATCATCATTGAAGAATTTGAAGCCAAATCAGAAATTTCCAAAAATAGAAACTTGACCTGTAATTGAAACTTGCCAAAAATGGAAACTTCTTGAGCCTAAACTTACATCATGATACAGGCTTCAAATGAATTTTTTCCCAACATGAAAGTTGAAGATCTTGTTCTCCCATTTCCAAAAAGTCCAAGAACTCTCAATTCCCATGTATGGTTGGCAAGATATGATCAATTCATTTTCAAAAATTCTTGAACTTCAAAAGGCCATATCTCTCAAACCATTTGGCCAAATTTGGTGAGGTTTTTTCCAACAAGTCATATTTAACCTCCTCTTTCCAAAAATGTAACCTTCATGTACCAAAACTCTATGGATCAAAATGGCATTTTTCACTATCATGTTTTAATTTCAAGTGTGGTGCAAAAGTGATTTTGTGAAATAACCAATTTTAACACATTTGGCCAATTGGAATAGGTCTGAAATGATATTTGAAACTTGCCCAAGGCCCATTTTCGCAGCATTTGCTCATGTACCATGCCCTTAGGCCAAAATGCTCCAATTAGCAAAATTGCCCATTTAACCAAATGTTGATTAACACTTACTTAGCCAACACTAAACAGCTAATATAAGGCTCATTTTCTGTCAATTCCAATCCTAGCCGCCACAATTAGAAACAGAAAAACCCTTTGTTCTCTCACTTTCTCGTTTTGCTCATGGAACTTTTTCTCTGAAAATTGCCAAAGCACACGATTTCTGCTTGCTTGTTCCATCATCCATTAGCCATTTGGAAGCACTGTTGAGCCTCATATCCCAACTGTAATCAAAGACCCTGCTGCTGCTACATGAAGCTACATCAATGGCAGATTTTGGTTCAAGCCATCTCATGCTTTCTTGAGCTAAAGTAACTTCATCATCCATCATTTGAAGCTTGGAGCAACGACTGTTTTGAGCATTTGGAACCAAATCATCACTGTTCCACTCTTTTCTTCAAAATCAAGTAAGTTTTCGAGTTTCATCATTTACCAAACCATGATATGCTTCTTAAAGATCTCCTTGCCATGAGTATTATGAGCTTTAAATCACATGAAATGGTTGAGTATTTGTGAAGTTATGTTGTGTTAAAGTTTGATGTTGCATATTGTTCTTGCTCGATTCATGTTGTGTGAGATGATTTAGTGAAATCTATGGCTGGATTATGTATGTATGATGCTTGCTGGTTACAATGATATGCTTGATTTCATGTTCTGGGCGAATTAATTTTGCACGATTTGTGAAGAAGATGAAGTTACTGTTGCTGCAAACCCTAATTCTTCATTTCCCAGAATTTTCACGTGTTTTGCATGAATGGGGTACTGTTCCATTGAACGGACCAATCACAAAACGCCGCGTTTCAATAACCGGTGCAAGTTATTACCAAAATGCCATCCCCGGTTTTATTAATTCAATTAAAATCATTTCATTTCAATTTTTATTTCACTTTGTTACACAATCTTACAAAAATTATAACTCATCCATTTGTGATCCAAATTTCATGAAATTTTTTGCATTATGCTCTGCTTGATCTCTATTATTTTATCATGATTTTTCCTGATTTTTTGCATGAGTGGATTTTAATTGGTATTAGGGTTTTGTTCATGTATCCATTTTTTGTACCCTTTGCCAAAACCTTTGTGAAATGATGATGCATTATCCAATGGCCTTGAAAATTTTTGTGCTTAAACTAGACACATCCATGGTGATTTTGGTATAGAGTTTGTGAATTTATCTTATCTGGTTTGTGAGTTATGAATTTTTGAATTAGGGTGTGACAATTTGTGTCACACCATTGATGTGCAACTTCATGATTTTTGATACCATGCTTCTTGACCTCCAATTGCTCTGAATTTTTGCATGAACCTACTCTTGGATGTCTAGTTTACATGTGATTTTTCTTGGAATTATTTGTGGCATTTCCCAATTGTTTGAGATTTTCTCCCCTGTTTGACCAAAATGTTGACTTGTGTGACACTTATGCCCATTTGTTTTGTGAAATGCTCATACTTTATTAGATGGACATGAAATTTTACATGAGATTACTAGACATCTTAAGCTTTGCCATGGTTTTAGTCCCATTCATTTATCATATGCCATCTCTGATTTATGAATTTTTCAAGTTGATGCATGATTGGTTAACTTCTTTGAGCATGTTCAAAATTGCCTTACCTTTCTGATTTTCATTGACTGCCTTCCACTTGTCCAAATAAGATGAAATTTGACATGCTTACCATGCTATGTGTTAGGATTGATCATGATTTATTTGGTGATTTTTGAAAATGTTTGAGTTTGCTTTTGATGCAAGTCTTTCTGTTGACTCCTATGAGCTTCTGTTTGCTATACCTTGACCTAAGTTGTTCATGAAATGATGATAATGATTGATATGCATGTGAACCCAATTGGTTATGTTTCTTAATTGTTTGAACATGATTTTGGATGCTTGCCCTTTGCTGTTTTGACTTTTTCATTCCTTTTTGACCCTAGGCTTGCCCTAGTGGTCCTGTTACTCACCTTTGAGTTCATGTTTTCAGATTGACCAACAAATGACCAATGAGACCAATTCTTTTTGATTGAGCTTGCTTGAATATCATTGTTTAACTTGTTTGTTTTGTAGGTGGCTTGGCTCACATGCCTTGAGCCTTGTGCCTTGCACATTCACTTGCTTATGATTAACTGTTGATGTTTGTTTCCTTTTGCTTTGTTTTGAAGTTGCATACTAATGTCTGCTTGACTATTTCAGGTGCTTTTAGTTGCTCAGTTCCTTGTGAACTTTTGCTTTGCTTTACTTGTATAAGCAATTTGCATTGAGGTATACTTCTAATCTTCATGTAGTCTGGAAGACCTGGCCTGCTACTTGGCCAGGCAACTGTCTGAAGTCCTCCTTAAGAGGCAATGTTTGTGTATGTTTAATTTTGTCCCTGTACATAGTCAAAGACCTCCTAAGTGAAGAGGCAATTGGCAGAACCCAAGGGATATGCAACCTATCCCCTGCTATTCTGTGTGTCATCTGCTTTGCTCACACCACTGTGTTGATGCATTGCAGATACAAACCCAAGATCTTGTACAATTGTACAGTTGAGTCAGTTTCAAATGTGTAGAAGGGTTCCCACTTTCTGAACCCACACATTCTTGTCTTAAGCTCTCCCAGGCCAGGGATAAGAGCTGTGAAGTCTTATCTTCACTCACCTTTCATCTGCTTCACCTTAGCCCCTCAATGGCAAGGTTAAGAGCTAACACTACCCAGTTCCAGTGGTTTGTTTGTTGAGGTTGATATGACCCCTCGACTAAAACCTAGCCTTGATGTTTGAGCCCCTTGTTGGTGTGTTTATTTCATGCTGTATGTGCTTGTGTGGTGTGATTGTATCCCCTAGGTTTGCTAGACTCCGCGTAGTCTCGTTTGCATGTCAATTAAGGTAGCACGGTTCCTTCGTATAGGACTTCCTTTCTTGCTTGAGCTTTCCTAAAACACAAACAAACATTATCCCCTCTTAAGGATACGTTAACTCCTTCTACTACAGGTGAGTAAGTCTCCAAAGGTCGAGCATCAGGTAGATTGCGCAGTGACGTTGTCCACTTAAAAAACACAAACCAACGGGAATAGTTTAGCCGAACTACGGCAACTCTGATTCTCATGTTCAGATGAGATACGTAGGCACAAGATGCGATGTCTTGTCGAGTTTGACTAACAACTAACACTAATTCTTTTCTCTCGCCCTCGTTGCGATTGAGACCTCCCGTTTCTCTTGCCCTAGTTGCAATCGAGACCCTTCTTCTTCCTGTGCAAGTTAGCTAGAAACCTTAACTTAGGGACGATTTTGCATGACAACATCTAGGCTCGAGTGTAGTCTCCCTAGTGTTGTGTCTCCCTCTGTTATCTGGTTAGGCTAGTCCTGTTTCCCTCCGTAGGGGAACTACGTCGCCCTGATCCTCATACCAGATGAGGTACGTAGGCAGGAGATGAGCTGATCTCTCCGGACGCCTTTTTTCTTTTTCCGCCCTTTTTCTTTTTCAACCTTTGTGTCTTAACCCCTTTGCGTGGGTTTGGTTCGGATGCTGATGTAAGTCCAGTGATTGGCATTCGGGCTCCACGTTTGCCTGTGTGTGTCTTGTTTTGTTTGTGTGCGTGTCAGCCGAGCTACGAATGCTCTGATTCTCCTTCGTCCAAAGAAGATACGTATGCATAGGATGCGATATCCTAGCGAGCATGTGTCGTTTCCCCAGTCTGAACTACTTCGACTCTGATGTCTATGCCTGATAGACTAAGTAGGCCCAGGATGCGATATCCTGCCGAGTCAGTTTCAGTCTGTTTCCTTGTGTCTCTTTCAGCCAGTGTGTGTGTGTGTTTGAGCAGTGTTTTAGCAACCATTTTCCTTTCTTTTGTGCGTGGATCCCGTCGAGTACGACGGATGCGTAAGGGTGCTAATACCTTCCCTTCGCATAACCGACTCCCGATCCCATTCTCTTTGGTCGCGAGACCATGTCTTGTTCCAGGTTTACTCTGAGCGTTTCCTTTCCCTCTTTTGGGATAAATAACGCACGGTGGCGGCTCTGTTGTTCTTGTTTTCCCGCCGGTTTTTCGCGTAATGCGACAGCTGGCGACTCTGCTGGGGAAAAAGTGGTTGACCTGTGCTGGTCCATCTTCCCCGAGCGAGTCTCTCCTAGCGCTCTCTAGGTTAGGGCTTTGGTTGCTTTGTGCTGCTTTATTTATTGCATTCATTTGTATATATTTGCATTTACTGTTTGCATTTATTGTTTGCATTAATGTTTGCATTCATTCATATTCATCTGCTGGTTGTGCTGTGTTTCTCTGTTTGGGGGTGGGAGTTACTCGAGGTAAAAGGCCCAATACCCAGGCTATGAGTGAAATCTAGGATACCTAGGAATAGAGTGATTCATGGGAAGCGGGTGGTATTGCGCCACTCAGCGGAACATTGATATCACGAACAGTTCAGACCCTGGTGGGATATTGTCTTTGCATACTTCAGGTGTGTATATGATGATATTCTGCGAAAGGTTATTTATGCTGTGTTTCTCTCGACCTTACCCTGGCCTAGACTACACCTGTGAGTGGGGAAGGGTTGATCATTATTACAGGTACAGTTGGTGACTCCCGGTACTGATGGTGACTATGAATTCTGGACATTTATTTCTGGGACGCCGGAGTTCTGTCCGTGGTTTATCAGCGGTTTCCGTTTATTTCGGATCCCCGGGTTGAATTTGAGAGTACCTGTTCAGAGGAGCTGGCTGTCATCCGTTCAGTGGATGTTCCTGTGATGATAGTGATGTAATCTCCAGTTTCGTTTATTTCGGAACTCCCCAAGTCGGATTTATGGTGACTTGGTTCCTCAGATTGGTTTCAGATGCCAGTTGATCAGATTGACTTTGGGTTTCAGATGTTTGTGATCAGAGTTCAAGCCGAAGCTTTGACCCTGTGCCTTGAGACGCACAGCCTGACCAGTCATGTTCACATCATTTGCATCATAGCATATTTATGTTCAAAAATAATAATGCATGAAAAAAGAAAAAGTTAACTCGCATACGCATATCCTTTATCAGGATCATTCATATTAAAATAGCATCTGCATCCGTATCATGCATATCATGCACATAACATCCTTGCATTGCAGACATGTTTGGGAGAGACTTCTTGTAACACCCCAAATAAAGTAAAAGAATTATTTAATTAAGTTGATAATATTATTTTATTAATTTAATTAAATAAAATGGAATTATTGGATTATTATTATTATTAATTGGAATAATAATTATTGGAAAATATATAAGTTGGGATAAGAGAAAGATTCTCATTTTTGGAACAGAAGAGTTTCACGTGAAGTTGGAAAGAGCTGTAGAGCGAAGGTCGAAGAACGGAAAAGCTGAAGCTTGGAGAGTGCTCAGAACTTCCTTCAATCCAAAGAGGTAAGGGGTCTGAACCTTATTAAACAATGATATGCGAGCAATTGTATGACATCTGTTGAATTGTTGATGAATTTTGGGGATTTTAGGGAGATTGGGAAAGTTGGGGTTTTGATGGAAAATCCTCTGATTTGTGAGTGTTGTTGTGTTATATGCATCGTAATCGAAGTATGTTGCGTATATGTGTCTGTTAAATGTCGATTTTGGTTTGCTAGCTGTGGGGTACGGGTTATGGCGAGTAGAGAAGCGAAGCTGCGCTGAATTCTGCAGCAGAGGGTTCTGGTTGCGCGCGATTCGCGGCGCGAAGCCTAGTTCGCGGCGCGAACTGGGCAGGATTTAGAGGGATTCTGTAATTCGTTGTTCGCGACGCGAACCCTGCTTCGCGGCGCGTACTGAAGCGAAATAAGTCGTTCGCGACGCGACCCTTCGTTCGCGGCGCGAACTGTGTTGAGTTGGAGAGTTCGCGGCGCGTCCCTATGTTGGCGGCGCGAACTGGTGAAATGCAGAAGCTAATGTTGGTGGGTTTTGAGTACGTTGAGTTGCGAGACTCTTAGTAAGTCGCTGTAGTTGTACTATAAACAATTAATAGTGATTATATGATTTGTATGAGGTGTCATGATGAGGATATGTTGAATTTACGTGTTTAATTATGAATGTGTTATGTGACGATGTGATATCGTTATGATGTTGTTGTTGTTTTGTTGAGTTGTATGTCATGATATTAATGATGATGATAACATGACTATATGATGTTGTTGTTGCGATGATGATTATGATGCATGTTTGATGTGCATGCATTCATGAAAGGCCGATGCCTAGTGATGAACGGACATGAGTTCCAATGATGTTGTTGACTCCGGGCTTGTTGAGAGGCTTGGTTCCTTACGGGGGACTCGGATTCTATGGTGATGAATCTGGGAGTGGTGATCCTGTAGTGATCACAAAAATGGGTATACCGAGTCGTGTTGAGTCATGCATGGGTGTGTACATTGCATTTGATGTGTCGTGTTGTTGGTGTTCATGAGTTATTGATTATGATGATTAGGATGAATTGTGTTGGCATATGTGAAACATATTTATGTTTATATTTCTGTCGTTATATTATTATTTAATAATGTAATTCTCACCCCTTCTGCATGTGTTTATGTTCATCTATGATGAGCAATGTGCAGATAAAGAGGAGTAGCTATTGTTGAGGTTCGAAGAATAAGTGTAGGGTCATTCTACAGAGTCGAGTCAAATGCTCTGGTCATGTGACACCGGGGATTATGGGATCCGATAGCTATATTATTGTTATTTACGTTGTTTGTGATGAATGATTTGTTGAGATGTTTTGTTGAGATCATGTTGGCACATTATGATAATAATTATGTTGTTGTCCGCTGCGAAGATTTAATAAATAAATAATATGTTTTATGTTGTGATGCGATGGATGATATGTTGTATGAAATGTAAACTCTTCTACATGTTGTACTCTGATATTATATATAAATATGTCGTTTGGGTAGAAGGGTGTTACATTAGTGGTATCAGAGCATGGTCAGTCCAGTCGAGTCGTAGTGTGAGGTTTTCCCTGTTGGTCGATTAGTGTGGATGACACTGTCGATATTTAACGGTTGTGGTTGTGTTGTGCAGAGTATGGCTGGAGAAAATGACCGTGCGATTGCTGAGGCTTTGACTGCTATGGCGCAGGCTATGCAGGCGCAGCAGAATCCGCCGGTCGACGAGTTTAGGAATTTGGGAAGGTTTCTGAAGAATAACCCTCCTACATTCAAAGGGCGCTATGATCCAGATGGTGCTCAGATTTGGCTGAAGGAAATTGAGAAGATTTTCCGGGTGATGACGTGTACTGAAGCACAGAAGGTGCAGTTTGGTACGCATATGTTATCTGAAGAGGCTGAGAACTGGTGGGATAACACTCGCCAGAGGATTGCGGTACCAGGTGCTGAGATGACTTGGGAAAGGTTCAAGACGGCCTTTCTGGAGAAATATTTTCCTGCTGATGTGCGATGTAAGAAGGAGATGGAATTTCTAGGACTGAAGCAAGGTAACATGTCTGTTGCTGATTACGCTTCGAAGTTTGAGGAGCTGGTGCAGTATTGTCCTCATTATAATGATGCTGATGCTGAGGAATCCAAGTGTGTCAAGTTTGAGAACGGGTTGCGTCCCGAGATCAAACAAGGCATTGGTTACCAGGAGATTCGTAGGTTTCCTACACTGGTTAATAAGTGCAGGATATTTGATGAAGATAGCAAGGCTAGGACTGCTCATTACAAGAGTCTTAGTGAGAAGAAGAATAAGGATCGTGGTAGTCCTTATGCATCTCCGAATGGTAAAGGTAAGCAGAAAGTGGTAGATGAGAAGAAGTCAAGTGGGGGAGGATCTCCCATAGCTGGTAAATGTTTCAAGTGTGGCGAGCCAGGCCACCGTGCTGATAGCTGTACCAAGAAAGTGCTGAGATGTTTCCGATGCGGTCAGGCTGGTCATAGAGTTACGGAATGTAAGGATGCTGGTCCGACATGTTTTAATTGTGGCGAGAAAGGCCATATCAGTTCGCAGTGCTCGAAACCGAAGAAGGCGGCTACTGCAGCTCATACTACTGGTAGGGTGTTTGCTCTGAGTGGGGCTGAAGCTCCTAAAGAGGATAATCTGATTAAAGGTACTTGCTTGATTAATAATGTTGAATTGCTTGCTATTGTTGACACTGGTGCTACCCATTCGTTTATTTCGTATGAGTGTGCGACTAGGATTGGTGTGATTATGTCGTCCCTAGACGGAAGCATGGTGATAGATACTCCTGCTAATGGTTCTGTGCAGACTTCTGTTGTCTGTCGAGGTTGTCATTTGACGATCTTTGGGAGAGAGTTCGTGGTTGATTTGGTGTGCTTACCCTTGCACCAAATTGATATCATTCTGGGAATGAATTGGCTAGAATTCTATGGCGTGTTTATCAACTGCTATAGTAAGACGGTGAGGTTTTCTGAAGTTGGCGAGAATGATGAGGCAAGATTTCTATCTGCTAGGCAGGTGGGGGAATTTGTGAAAGATGAAGCTCAGGTATTCGCTTTATTTGCGTCTCTGCAAGCGGATAAGAAAGTGGTGAGTGTAGATTTGCCTATTGTCTGTGAATTTCAGGATGTGTTTCCGGGGGATGTAAGTGAATTACCTCCAGAACGCGAAGTTGAATTTGCCATTGACTTAGTACCAGGTACGAGTCCAGTGTCGATGTCTCCTTATAGAATGTCGGCGACTGAATTAGTTGAATTGAAGAAGCAACTTGAAGAATTGCTTGAGAAGAAGTTTGTGCGTCCAAGTGTTTCTCCTTGGGGTGCACCAGTATTGTTAGTAAAGAAGAAAGAAGGTACGATGAGGTTGTGTGTCGATTATCGGCAGTTGAATAAGGTGACTATCAAGAATCGGTATCCATTGCCGAGGATTGATGATTTGATGGATCAGTTGGTTGGAGCTCATGTTTTCAGTAAGATTGATTTGCGGTCAGGTTATCATCAGATCCGAGTGAAGTCAGATGATATTGCGAAGACTGCTTTCCGTACGAGGTATGGTCATTATGAATACACTGTGATGCCGTTCGGTGTGTCTAATGCTCCAGGTGTGTTTATGGAATATATGAATCGTATATTTCATCCGTACCTTGATAATTTTGTTGTGGTGTTCATAGATGATATATTGATATATTCTAAGACGGAAGAAGAGCATGCAGGACATCTGAGAATTGTTTTGCAGGTGTTAAGAGAAAAGAAATTATATGCAAAGTTATCTAAATGTGAGTTCTGGTTGAAGGAAGTGAGTTTCCTTGGCCATGTGATCTCGAGCGGTGGGATTTCGGTCGATCCTGCTAAAGTTGTTGCTGTATTACAGTGGGAGACTCCGAAGTCTGCTACCGAGATACGCAGTTTTCTGGGGTTAGCTGGTTATTATCGCAGATTTATTGAGGGCTTCTCTAAGTTGGCATTGCCGTTGACGCAGTTGACTAAGAAGGGTCAAGTGTATGTGTGGGATGCAGCTTGTGAAGCGAGTTTTGTTGAGTTGAAGAGGCGGTTGACCAGTGCTCCAGTGTTGGTCTTGCCTAATCCTGGTGAGTCCTTCGTTGTTTATTGTGATGCTTCTTTGATGGATCTTGGTGGTGTTTTGATGCAGAACGGTAAAGTTGTAGCTTATGCTTCTAGACAGTTGAAAGTTCATGAGAGGAATTATCCTACGCATGATCTAGAACTTGCAGCTGTTGTATTTGTGTTGAAAATGTGGAGGCATTATCTGTATGGTTCCAGATTCGAAGTGTTCAGTGATCACAAGAGTCTGAAGTATCTGTTTGATCAGAAAGAGTTAAATATGAGACAGAGAAGGTGGTTAGAATTACTGAAGGATTTTGACTTCGAATTGAGTTATCATCCTGGTAAGGCTAATGTAGTTGCAGATGCGCTGAGTAGAAAGTCTCTACATATGTCTATGATGATGGTTCGGGAGCTTGAGTTGATTGAACAGTTCCGTGATATGAGTTTGGGTTGTGAGGTTTTCGCTGATAGTGTAAAGTTGGGTATGCTGAAGTTGACTAGTGGAATTCTGGAAGATATTCGGAATGGTCAGCAAGTTGACGTCGCTCTAGTTGATCATATTACTATGGTTAACCAGGGTAATGGTGGTAATTTTGAGATTGATGAGAATAGTATCCTGCGATTTAAAGGTAGAGTTTGTGTTCCTGAGGTGTCTGAATTGAAAAAGAGTATTCTTGAAGAGGGCCATAGGAGTGGATTGAGTATCCATCCAGGTGCAACTAAAATGTATCAAGATTTGAAGAAATTGTTTTGGTGGGCTGGTATGAAAAGAGATGTTGCTAAGTTTGTGTATGCCTGTTTGACTTGTCAGAAGTCAAAGATTGAACATCAGAAACCGACAGGTATGATGCAACCTTTGAAGATTCCTGAATGGAAGTGGGATAGCATTTCCATGGATTTTGTGACGGGACTGCCGAGGACGGTGAAAGGTAATGATTCTATTTGGGTGATTGTGGATCGATTGACTAAGTCGGCGCATTTCTTGCCGATGAAGATTAATCACTCTTTAGAGAAGTTGGCAGAGTTGTATATTGAGGAGATAGTGAGGCTGCATGGTATTCCATCCAGTATTGTGTCTGATAGAGATCCCAGATTTACTTCTAGATTTTGGGAAAGTTTGCAGGAAGCGTTGGGGACTAAGTTGAGGTTGAGTTCAGCTTATCATCCTCAGACTGATGGCCAAACTGAAAGAACTATCCAATCCTTGGAGGATTTGTTGAGAGCTTGTGTGTTGGAGCAGAGTGGTTCTTGGGATAGTTATTTGCCGTTGGTGGAGTTTACTTATAATAATAGTTTTCATGCTAGTATCGGTATGGCTCCATATGAAGCATTGTATGGTAGGAGGTGTAGAACTCCATTGTGTTGGATGATATCCAGGTGAGAGATAATTTGACCGTTGAGGTGTTGCCAATTCGGATAGATGACCGAGAAGAGAAGACCCTGAGAGGTAAGAAGATTGCTCTAGTGAAAGTTGTTTGGGAAGGTCCAGCTGGTGAGAGCTTGACTTGGGAGCGTGAAGATCAGATGAAGAAGTCGTATCCGGCTCTATTTGCTTGAGGTATGTTTTCGAGGACGAAAACTTCTAAAGTGGGGGAGAGTTGTAACACCCCAAATAAAGTAAAAGAATTATTTAATTAAGTTGATAATATTATTTTATTAATTTAATTAAATAAAATGGAATTATTGGATTATTATTATTATTAATTGGAATAATAATTATTGGAAAATATATAAGTTGGGATAAGAGAAAGATTCTCATTTTTGGAACAGAAGAGTTTCACGTGAAGTTGGAAAGAGCTGTAGAGCGAAGGTCGAAGAACGGAAAAGCTGAAGCTTGGAGAGTGCTCAGAACTTCCTTCAATCCAAAGAGGTAAGGGGTCTGAACCTTATTAAACAATGATATGCGAGCAATTGTATGACATCTGTTGAATTGTTGATGAATTTTGGGGATTTTAGGGAGATTGGGAAAGTTGGGGTTTTGATGGAAAATCCTCTGATTTGTGAGTGTTGTTGTGTTATATGCATCGTAATCGAAGTATGTTGCGTATATGTGTCTGTTAAATGTCGATTTTGGTTTGCTAGCTGTGGGGTACGGGTTATGGCGAGTAGAGAAGCGAAGCTGCGCTGAATTCTGCAGCAGAGGGTTCTGGTTGCGCGCGATTCGCGGCGCGAAGCCTAGTTCGCGGCGCGAACTGGGCAGGATTTAGAGGGATTCTGTAATTCGTTGTTCGCGACGCGAACCCTGCTTCGCGGCGCGTACTGAAGCGAAATAAGTCGTTCGCGACGCGACCCTTCGTTCGCGGCGCGAACTGTGTTGAGTTGGAGAGTTCGCGGCGCGTCCCTATGTTGGCGGCGCGAACTGGTGAAATGCAGAAGCTAATGTTGGTGGGTTTTGAGTACGTTGAGTTGCGAGACTCTTAGTAAGTCGCTGTAGTTGTACTATAAACAATTAATAGTGATTATATGATTTGTATGAGGTGTCATGATGAGGATATGTTGAATTTACGTGTTTAATTATGAATGTGTTATGTGACGATGTGATATCGTTATGATGTTGTTGTTGTTTTGTTGAGTTGTATGTCATGATATTAATGATGATGATAACATGACTATATGATGTTGTTGTTGCGATGATGATTATGATGCATGTTTGATGTGCATGCATTCATGAAAGGCCGATGCCTAGTGATGAACGGACATGAGTTCCAATGATGTTGTTGACTCCGGGCTTGTTGAGAGGCTTGGTTCCTTACGGGGGACTCGGATTCTATGGTGATGAATCTGGGAGTGGTGATCCTGTAGTGATCACAAAAATGGGTATACCGAGTCGTGTTGAGTCATGCATGGGTGTGTGCATTGCATTTGATGTGTCGTGTTGTTGGTGTTCATGAGTTATTGATTATGATGATTAGGATGAATTGTGTTGGCATATGTGAAACATATTTATGTTTATATTTCTGTCGTTATATTATTATTTAATAATGTAATTCTCACCCCTTCTGCATGTGTTTATGTTCATCTATGATGAGCAATGTGCAGATAAAGAGGAGTAGCTATTGTTGAGGTTCGAAGAATAAGTGTAGGGTCATTCTACAGAGTCGAGTCAAATGCTCTGGTCATGTGACACCGGGGATTATGGGATCCGATAGCTATATTATTGTTATTTACGTTGTTTGTGATGAATGATTTGTTGAGATGTTTTGTTGAGATCATGTTGGCACATTATGATAATAATTATGTTGTTGTCCGCTGCGAAGATTTAATAAATTAAATAATATGTTTTATGTTGTGATGCGATGGATGATATGTTGTATGAAATGTAAACTCTTCTACATGTTGTACTCTGATATTATATATAAATATGTTGTTTGGGTAGAAGGGTGTTACACTTCTCACTCTGGTTCCTGACTGAGACAGGATTGCTGATCGTCGTCCGCACCGCTACTCAACCAGACTCAATCATCAGAGGATTATGGATCAGGTTCAAGCAGAATTGGCCGAGATGAGGGCAAGCATGGCCCAGTTCATGACAATGATGCAAGGAGTTGTTCAGGGGCAAGAGGAGCTGCGTGCCTTAGCCCAGAGACTGGAAGCCGTGATCCCACCAGTCCACCGTGCTTCACCAGTGGGTGTACCCGTTCATGAGAATGCTGCTGTCACTATTCTCGTCAATGATTATGCCGTGAGTGATGAATTGAAGGGGATCAGAATCAGTGAACAACCTCTTGCTGCAGAGACTGTTAATGTCAGAGCAACCCGCGCTCCGGTTCGCCATCCGGGCTCTTCAAGTTCTTCCGGTTCTAAGAAGCCATCCTCTGGGGCACCCAAAAGGGGAGAGAGTGAAACAAATGTTGTGCACCGTCGGAGGAGTGCAAACAGAGGACCACATCATCAGGTTGCTGTTGTGACTATCCCAGCAACTCAACCTCAACAACAGCAGAGAAGACCAGTTCAGCAATGTCAACGTCAGCAACATCGTCCGCAACAGCAGGCTTACCAACCTCCCAATGATAATCAAGCTGGTACAAGTAATGAGAGGAAGAAGATCATTTTTGATCCAATCCCCATGTCCTACGCCGAACTGTATCCCTCTCTGTTAGAGCGGAACTTGATTACTCCCAGAGACCCGCCGGCTATACCCATCAACCCTCGGTGGTGGTATAGGCCTGAACAGCATTGTGTGTATCATTCGGGTGCTCCTGGTCATGATGTGGATAGTTGTTTCCAGCTGAAGATGAAGGTTCAAGACCTTGTGAGGTCAGGTATTCTGATCTTGGAGGATTTAGGTCCCCGTGTTAATCAAGCTTGAAGATAGCAAGTCCTGGGCTGGCGCCGACTTTTCTTCAGAAGGGTTGTTCAGAAAGCAGAAGATGTTGATGCAAAGGATACTGAGAGTTGTCATCCCCGGCGGGATCTATCACAATTGGGTCACTGTGGGCGTTCCTACAGTTGTTCATAAGTCAGAGTAGTAATCACTTTGTTTAAAAACCCTTCTCCCATGCCAAAAGGAGAAGTGATGGCATTGTTGGCAACATTTTGTGCAATGATATTTTCATTCAAATAATTCATGTTAAACATTTGTTTTTCCATTTGTTTTCCCTTTTCGCTTTTTGCATGAAATTGGTGATCACAAAAAAACCTTAAAAACAAGAATAAAAGCAATCTTTTCATCTGCATAACGATTGTCTTGTTTGATTTTCAAAGAGCTTTTCATATCAAAATCTTTATGCAGGTTGTTTCTCAAACCCATTGAACATAGTGATCAGACGTCATCTCCCAATTTTGAATTCCCTGTATTCGAAGCGGAAGAAGATGATGTTGAAGGGATTCCTGACGAGATTTCCCGACTTCTTGAGCAAGAAAAAAAGATCACTCAGCTGCATCTCGAGAATCAGCAGAACAGCCAACTGGGGCATAACAAAAAAAAACAAACAATAAAACAAAAAAAAACAAAGAAAGAGAGGGTGCAAAATCAAAAGAAATCAAAAGAAAGAAAAAGAAAGAAAAAAACAAAAAAGAAAATAGCACCCTCAAAGTCCCAAGTTGACTGATGCTGAATTCGATCGAAAAGAAGAGATCAACTGCCATGTGTCATGGTCAGTTATATCAGCAGAGAGTGATGAAAGCATTCGACAAGAAGGTCAAGCCTCGTGTGTTCCGAGGGACCTTGTACTCAAGAAAGTCTTGTCTTTCGTGCCCGATTCCAGGGGCAAGTGGACTCCAAACTATGAATGTCCATATGTTGTCAAGAGAGCCTTTTCAGGCAATGTTTTGACACTTACAGCAATGGATGAAGAAGTTCACTCGTCCTGTGAATTCTGATGCAGTCAAGAAATACTTCGCCTAAAAAAAAAAAAAAAAAAACACAAAACAGCTCGCTAAGTTGAACACCCCAAAGGGCGACTTAGGCAAAAAGGAGCGTCTCGATGGATTGAAAACCCGAAAGGGCGATCCAGGCAAAAGTTAGAGACATTGAAAAAAGAATTTGCATCCCGCTAGATTGAACACCTCACACTGGGGCAATCTAGGCAAAAATTAGGGATTTGGCAAGTAACTGCATCTTGACAAGACTGTGCTCTATATCTGTCATCCGTCAGGGATTCTCGATTCGTCGTCGACTGAAGCTCCGAATACATCAAAAATTCGGAATGGTAGAGGAAAGGTCACTATGTTCAATGTAGCCCTCTCCAACATATATCACCGATTTCAAACTTGTACAGATCTATGGAGTCTCACCCTTTGCAGACTACCATTCCATCACATCAATTTGAGCTTTTATCCAATTATTTGCACTCTTATTTGTTTCAACTCAACAAATGTTTTGCATGTTTTTAATTGATAAAGTATCATTGTTTTCAAAATAAACAAATTTTTCAAAAAAAATTGTTCTTAAACAAAGTGAACATTCACGATGATGGAAGGATACTTAGGAGATCCGCAGTGCTCTCCCGAGGGCGGTATGATTACCAACAGGTAAGACATTTGTTCGTATCTCGAGCATGACTGTATCTTTGTCCTGCAGAACATTTTTGGTTTCTCCTCAGCAAGGTTGCTCAGTGCAGTGTTGGTCGAAGTTACCCGGCAGTACAACATTCTTCCTCCAAGTCCCTGTTAACCCTATTGTGGGGCATCTCCAGTATAGGTTTGTTTGAGCCCTACCGAGGGGCATTCCCAGCAAGGTTGCTGTTGAAATACTTTTGTGGGGCAGTTCCCCAAGCAGAGTGTTTACTGAAGACGTTAGCGTTCGTCTCTCCAGCAGAGCAGTCTTCTCCTCTCCCCGCAGGATGGTGTTGTTCCCTGATATCCCGGTTTCCAGCAGATCGCGTTTGCTCTCCGGTGTTTTTGGCCTTCCCTATGGAAAGAGAGTAGTACCGGGTGGTTGATTCCTGGACCTGTGTGTTTACATGTCTGCTTGTCAGCATTCATCATACATTTTTTAGGTAGAATGTATACATGCATAATCATAGCATTCGGATACTCATGCTGCAGTTGTTGCCGTGTATCTGTTGATGGTTGTCTCCTGCTATTTGGTGATACAGATCTCTCCAGTAAATCCTCCTAGCAGAGTTGGGTGTGTCTGATCTCTCCATGTAGAGCCAACCCTTAAGCAGAAAGTGTCTACCATTTCCTTCTGCCATTTCCCCACTGAGGTACATCCTCGTGGATGACGGTTTGTTTCCGTTCCCTCCCCACACATAACGGGATGGGTTTTCCCTATTGAGTTCTTTCCTCATTAGGATGAGTCTTGATTCAGTTTGCCTTTTTGGATTGATCCTAAATTGGCTTCCTGTTGGCTGTCTCCTGTGCCTCCCTGGGGCATAAATGAATAGTCGCTCACTAACCGGCACTCATTCATCTTATCCTCAGCGGAATTTGTTGGCCTCTACCTACGACCCGGTAGCTGTAAGTCCTTTCTTTTTGGTCTTCTACCCACTACCCGGTAGTTGTAAACCCTCTTTCTCACTCTGTCTCTCAGCAGATCGTTTGTTGGCTTCTACCTACAAACCGGTAGTTGTAAGTCCTGTCTTTGTGGTTTTCTACCTACTAGCTGGTAGTTGTAAAATCCCACTTTCATCCCCTTGTGGGAGTTAACCCTGTGTGCTCATCCTATCGATGACTGGTTACTTTTCCGTGGTTTTCTACCTACAAACCGGTAGATGTAATCCCCTCTTTGCAGTTATCAGTATCCGGTTTGCGGTATTGATAATCTTTTCCCCTTTGGATACTTGCCTTGATCAAGCAGTATTGTCCCCATTGGGTCTTCCCCTTCTTTTTGGATATTTGCTCCGAGTTAGCAACTTTATCCTCTTTTGATTGGTCATCTTTTGCATACCTAGTCCTGGTACCCTGATGCCTTTCTTTTCGGTCGATTATTCATTTAACAACCTACAACCCGGTTATGGATAATCTTCCATGCGAGTGTATTATCTACGTTTTGACGGCTATAGATAATATATCTCATGCACTCTTTGGTCAATCTTTCGATTGTTATCTCCAGCAGAGTAGGATTCGTATTCCTTGTGGAATCGAATGTTCATCCTTTAACAAGTTTGCCTTCACTCTCTTCAGGATGATGTCGGTCGATTATTCATTTAACAACCTACAACCCGGTTATGGATAATCTTCCATGCGAGGTTATTATCTATGTTTTGACGGCTATAGATAATATATCTCATGCACTCTTTGGTCAATCTTTCGATTGTTATCTCCAGCAGAGTAAGATTTGTATTCCTTGTGGAATCGAATGTCCATCCTTTAACAAGTTTGCTTTCGCTCTCTTCAGGATGTTTTCGGTCGTTTATCCATTTAACAACCTACAACCCGGTTATGGATAATCTTCCATGCGAGGTTATTATCTACGTTCCGACGGCTATAGATAATATATCTCATGCACTCTTTGGTCAATCTTTCGATTGTTATCTCCAGCGGAGTAAGATTCGTATTCCTTGTGGAATCGAATGTTCATCCTTTAACAAGTTTGCTTTCGCTCTCTTCAGGATGTTTTCGGTCGTTTATCCATTTAACAACCTACAACCCGGTTATGGATAATCTTCCATGCGAGGTTATTATCTACGTTCTGACGGCTATAGATAATATGTCTCATGCGCTCTTGGGTCGAAGTCGTCCTCCCCAGTCGAGTAAGATTCGTATTCCTGGTGGAATCGAATGTCCATCCTTTAACAAGTTTGCTTTTCTAGCCCTCTTCAGGATGTTGAGTGTTTTGGAACACAAACCAATTCACGCTTTGGCACTCAGGCCAATTTTTCCGGTATTCAGACCGAAGAAGTTTCCGACGATCAGGTCGATGTACTTATGTTTTTTCCGGTATTCAGACCGAAGAAGTTTCCGACGATCAGGTCGATGTACTTATGTTTTTTCCGGTATTCAGACCGTAGAAGTTTCCGACGATCAGGTCGATGTACTTATGTTTTGCCGGTATTCAGACCGAAGAAGTTTCCGACGATCAGGTCGATGTACTTATGTTTTTGCCGGTATTCAGACCGAAGAAGTTTCCGACGATCAGGTCGATGTACTTATGTTTTTCCGGTATTCAGGCCGAAGAAGTTTCCGACGATCAGGTCGATGTACTTATGTTTTTTCCGGTATTCAGACCGAAGAAGTTTCCGACGATCAGGTCGATGTACTTATGTTTTTCCGGTATTCAGGCCGAAGAAGTTTCCGACGATCAGGTCGATGTACTTATGTTTTTCCCGGTATTCAGACCGAAGGAGTTTCCGACGATCAGGTCGATGTACTCATGGCACTCAGGCCAATTTTCCGGTATTCAGACCGAAGAAGTTTCCGACGATCAGGTCGATGTACTTATGTTTTTCCGGTATTCAGACCGAAGAAGTTTCCGACGATCAGGTCGATGTACTTATGTTTTTCCGGTATTCAGACCGAAGAAGTTTCCGACGATCAGGTCGATGTACTTATGTTTTTTCCGGTATTCAGACCGAAGAAGTTTCCGACGATCAGGTCGATGTACTTATGTTTTTCCGGTATTCAGACCAAAGAAGTTTCCGACGATCAGGTCGATATACTTATGTTTTGCCGGTATTCGGACTGAAGAAGTTTCCGACGATCAGGTCGATGTACTTACGGCGCTCAAGCCATGGTTATCCTTGTGTTACCATTTATTTTGGTATCCGGGTCGATGTTTTCTGTTTCGGTATTCAGGCCGATTTTCTTTTCTCCATTCCTGACGGATTTTTTCTTTGCCGATCCTGACAGGCATTGTTTTTATTTTCCCAGCAGAGTGCAAATTTCTACGGTTCTTAGTATTCAATCCCTGTTTACCCTGAAAGTCTGACAGTCGTTGCTCTCATCCATTCGGGTTCCCAGCTGATTGAATTGGGGCAGCTGTAGCACCTCAAATTTGCACCCATCATTGTACATACATTCTCATATTAGGTCATAACATAACATGGTCCACTGCATAACATTGCATTGTCCCTTTTGCTCAAGTGCAAGCCAGTCAAGAGAATTAGGTCAAACTGATCAGGAGATCAGTCAATCAAGCAAGCAAGTGAGTTTTTCATTGAGCCAAGGCCCTAGGGTTGGTCCAACATGTTCACATGACTTGGGGATCCATTTGAAGTGTTTAGGTCAAAGATTGGATGCTCAGAGGTCATCATTCAATGCACAATCAGTCAGAAACCCTAAAAAGTCAAACTTGGTCAACTGGGTTTGATTTTATGGTTTTGATGGATGGATTTGGTTTGAGAGAGCTTATTCATGTCCAAATAGGCCTCATATATCATGGCAAACATCATCATTGAAGAATTTGAAGCCAAATCAGAAATTTCCAAAAATAGAAACTTGACCTGTAATTGAAACTTGCCAAAAATGGAAACTTCTTGAGCCTAAACTTACATCATGATACAGGCTTCAAATGAATTTTTTCCCAACATGAAAGTTGAAGATCTTGTTCTCCCATTTCCAAAAAGTCCAAGAACTCTCAATTCCCATGTATGGTTGGCAAGATATGATCAATTCATTTTCAAAAATTCTTGAACTTCAAAAGGCCATATCTCTCAAACCATTTGGCCAAATTTGGTGAGGTTTTTTCCAACAAGTCATATTTAACCTCCTCTTTCCAAAAATGTAACCTTCATGTACCAAAACTCTATGGATCAAAATGGCATTTTTCACTATCATGTTTTAATTTCAAGTGTGGTGCAAAAGTGATTTTGTGAAATAACCAATTTTAACACATTTGGCCAATTGGAATAGGTCTGAAATGATATTTGAAACTTGCCCAAGGCCCATTTTCGCAGCATTTGCTCATGTACCATGCCCTTAGGCCAAAATGCTCCAATTAGCAAAATTGCCCATTTAACCAAATGTTGATTAACACTTACTTAGCCAACACTAAACAGCTAATATAAGGCTCATTTTCTGTCAATTCCAATCCTAGCCGCCACAATTAGAAACAGAAAAACCCTTTGTTCTCTCACTTTCTCGTTTTGCTCATGGAACTTTTTCTCTGAAAATTGCCAAAGCACACGATTTCTGCTTGCTTGTTCCATCATCCATTAGCCATTTGGAAGCACTGTTGAGCCTCATATCCCAACTGTAATCAAAGACCCTGCTGCTGCTACATGAAGCTACATCAATGGCAGATTTTGGTTCAAGCCATCTCATGCTTTCTTGAGCTAAAGTAACTTCATCATCCATCATTTGAAGCTTGGAGCAACGACTGTTTTGAGCATTTGGAACCAAATCATCACTGTTCCACTCTTTTCTTCAAAATCAAGTAAGTTTTCGAGTTTCATCATTTACCAAACCATGATATGCTTCTTAAAGATCTCCTTGCCATGAGTATTATGAGCTTTAAATCACATGAAATGGTTGAGTATTTGTGAAGTTATGTTGTGTTAAAGTTTGATGTTGCATATTGTTCTTGCTCGATTCATGTTGTGTGAGATGATTTAGTGAAATCTATGGCTGGATTATGTATGTATGATGCTTGCTGGTTACAATGATATGCTTGATTTCATGTTCTGGGCGAATTAATTTTGCACGATTTGTGAAGAAGATGAAGTTACTGTTGCTGCAAACCCTAATTCTTCATTTCCCAGAATTTTCACGTGTTTTGCATGAATGGGGTACTGTTCCATTGAACGGACCAATCACAAAACGCCGCGTTTCAATAACCGGTGCAAGTTATTACCAAAATGCCATCCCCGGTTTTATTAATTCAATTAAAATCATTTCATTTCAATTTTTATTTCACTTTGTTACACAATCTTACAAAAATTATAACTCATCCATTTGTGATCCAAATTTCATGAAATTTTTTGCATTATGCTCTGCTTGATCTCTATTATTTTATCATGATTTTTCCTGATTTTTTGCATGAGTGGATTTTAATTGGTATTAGGGTTTTGTTCATGTATCCATTTTTTGTACCCTTTGCCAAAACCTTTGTGAAATGATGATGCATTATCCAATGGCCTTGAAAATTTTTGTGCTTAAACTAGACACATCCATGGTGATTTTGGTATAGAGTTTGTGAATTTATCTTATCTGGTTTGTGAGTTATGAATTTTTGAATTAGGGTGTGACAATTTGTGTCACACCATTGATGTGCAACTTCATGATTTTTGATACCATGCTTCTTGACCTCCAATTGCTCTGAATTTTTGCATGAACCTACTCTTGGATGTCTAGTTTACATGTGATTTTTCTTGGAATTATTTGTGGCATTTCCCAATTGTTTGAGATTTTCTCCCCTGTTTGACCAAAATGTTGACTTGTGTGACACTTATGCCCATTTGTTTTGTGAAATGCTCATACTTTATTAGATGGACATGAAATTTTACATGAGATTACTAGACATCTTAAGCTTTGCCATGGTTTTAGTCCCATTCATTTATCATATGCCATCTCTGATTTATGAATTTTTCAAGTTGATGCATGATTGGTTAACTTCTTTGAGCATGTTCAAAATTGCCTTACCTTTCTGATTTTCATTGACTGCCTTCCACTTGTCCAAATAAGATGAAATTTGACATGCTTACCATGCTATGTGTTAGGATTGATCATGATTTATTTGGTGATTTTTGAAAATGTTTGAGTTTGCTTTTGATGCAAGTCTTTCTGTTGACTCCTATGAGCTTCTGTTTGCTATACCTTGACCTAAGTTGTTCATGAAATGATGATAATGATTGATATGCATGTGAACCCAATTGGTTATGTTTCTTAATTGTTTGAACATGATTTTGGATGCTTGCCCTTTGCTGTTTTGACTTTTTCATTCCTTTTTGACCCTAGGCTTGCCCTAGTGGTCCTGTTACTCACCTTTGAGTTCATGTTTTCAGATTGACCAACAAATGACCAATGAGACCAATTCTTTTTGATTGAGCTTGCTTGAATATCATTGTTTAACTTGTTTGTTTTGTAGGTGGCTTGGCTCACATGCCTTGAGCCTTGTGCCTTGCACATTCACTTGCTTATGATTAACTGTTGATGTTTGTTTCCTTTTGCTTTGTTTTGAAGTTGCATACTAATGTCTGCTTGACTATTTCAGGTGCTTTTAGTTGCTCAGTTCCTTGTGAACTTTTGCTTTGCTTTACTTGTATAAGCAATTTGCATTGAGGTATACTTCTAATCTTCATGTAGTCTGGAAGACCTGGCCTGCTACTTGGCCAGGCAACTGTCTGAAGTCCTCCTTAAGAGGCAATGTTTGTGTATGTTTAATTTTGTCCCTGTACATAGTCAAAGACCTCCTAAGTGAAGAGGCAATTGGCAGAACCCAAGGGATATGCAACCTATCCCCTGCTATTCTGTGTGTCATCTGCTTTGCTCACACCACTGTGTTGATGCATTGCAGATACAAACCCAAGATCTTGTACAATTGTACAGTTGAGTCAGTTTCAAATGTGTAGAAGGGTTCCCACTTTCTGAACCCACACATTCTTGTCTTAAGCTCTCCCAGGCCAGGGATAAGAGCTGTGAAGTCTTATCTTCACTCACCTTTCATCTGCTTCACCTTAGCCCCTCAATGGCAAGGTTAAGAGCTAACACTACCCAGTTCCAGTGGTTTGTTTGTTGAGGTTGATATGACCCCTCGACTAAAACCTAGCCTTGATGTTTGAGCCCCTTGTTGGTGTGTTTATTTCATGCTGTATGTGCTTGTGTGGTGTGATTGTATCCCCTAGGTTTGCTAGACTCCGCGTAGTCTCGTTTGCATGTCAATTAAGGTAGCACGGTTCCTTCGTATAGGACTTCCTTTCTTGCTTGAGCTTTCCTAAAACACAAACAAACATTATCCCCTCTTAAGGATACGTTAACTCCTTCTACTACAGGTGAGTAAGTCTCCAAAGGTCGAGCATCAGGTAGATTGCGCAGTGACGTTGTCCACTTAAAAAACACAAACCAACGGGAATAGTTTAGCCGAACTACGGCAACTCTGATTCTCATGTTCAGATGAGATACGTAGGCACAAGATGCGATGTCTTGTCGAGTTTGACTAACAACTAACACTAATTCTTTTCTCTCGCCCTCGTTGCGATTGAGACCTCCCGTTTCTCTTGCCCTAGTTGCAATCGAGACCCTTCTTCTTCCTGTGCAAGTTAGCTAGAAACCTTAACTTAGGGACGATTTTGCATGACAACATCTAGGCTCGAGTGTAGTCTCCCTAGTGTTGTGTCTCCCTCTGTTATCTGGTTAGGCTAGTCCTGTTTCCCTCCGTAGGGGAACTACGTCGCCCTGATCCTCATACCAGATGAGGTACGTAGGCAGGAGATGAGCTGATCTCTCCGGACGCCTTTTTTCTTTTTCCGCCCTTTTCTTTTTCAACCTTTGTGTCTTAACCCCTTTGCGTGGGTTTGGTTCGGATGCTGATGTAAGTCCAGTGATTGGCATTCGGGCTCCACGTTTGCCTGTGTGTGTCTTGTTTTGTTTGTGTGCGTGTCAGCCGAGCTACGAATGCTCTGATTCTCCTTCGTCCAAAGAAGATACGTATGCATAGGATGCGATATCCTAGCGAGCATGTGTCGTTTCCCCAGTCTGAACTACTTCGACTCTGATGTCTATGCCTGATAGACTAAGTAGGCCCAGGATGCGATATCCTGCCGAGTCAGTTTCAGTCTGTTTCCTTGTGTCTCTTTCAGCCAGTGTGTGTGTGTGTTTGAGCAGTGTTTTAGCAACCATTTTCCTTTCTTTTGTGCGTGGATCCCGTCGAGTACGACGGATGCGTAAGGGTGCTAATACCTTCCCTTCGCATAACCGACTCCCGATCCCATTCTCTTTGGTCGCGAGACCATGTCTTGTTCCAGGTTTACTCTGAGCGTTTCCTTTCCCTCTTTTGGGATAAATAACGCACGGTGGCGGCTCTGTTGTTCTGTTTTTCCCGCCGGTTTTTCGCGTAATGCGACAGCTGGCGACTCTGCTGGGGAAAAAGTGGTTGACCTGTGCTGGTCCATCTTCCCCGAGCGAGTCTCTCCTAGCGCTCTCTAGGTTAGGGCTTTGGTTGCTTTGTGCTGCTTTATTTATTGCATTCATTTGTATATATTTGCATTTACTGTTTGCATTTATTGTTTGCATTAATGTTTGCATTCATTCATATTCATCTGCTGGTTGTGCTGTGTTTCTCTGTTTGGGGGTGGGAGTTACTCGAGGTAAAAGGCCCAATACCCAGGCTATGAGTGAAATCTAGGATACCTAGGAATAGAGTGATTCATGGGAAGCGGGTGGTATTGCGCCACTCAGCGGAACATTGATATCACGAACAGTTCAGACCCTGGTGGGATATTGTCTTTGCATACTTCAGGTGTGTATATGATGATATTCTGCGAAAGGTTATTTATGCTGTGTTTCTCTCGACCTTACCCTGGCCTAGACTACACCTGTGAGTGGGGAAGGGTTGATCATTATTACAGGTACAGTTGGTGACTCCCGGTACTGATGGTGACTATGAATTCTGGACATTTATTTCTGGGACGCCGGAGTTCTGTCCGTGGTTTATCAGCGGTTTCCGTTTATTTCGGATCCCCGGGTTGAATTTGAGAGTACCTGTTCAGAGGAGCTGGCTGTCATCCGTTCAGTGGATGTTCCTGTGATGATAGTGATGTAATCTCCAGTTTCGTTTATTTCGGAACTCCCCAAGTCGGATTTATGGTGACTTGGTTCCTCAGATTGGTTTCAGATGCCAGTTGATCAGATTGACTTTGGGTTTCAGATGTTTGTGATCAGAGTTCAAGCCGAAGCTTTGACCCTGTGCCTTGAGACGCACAGCCTGACCAGTCATGTTCACATCATTTGCATCATAGCATATTTATGTTCAAAAAATAATAATGCATGAAAAAAGAAAAAGTTAACTCGCATACGCATATCCTTTATCAGGATCATTCATATTAAAATAGCATCTGCATCCGTATCATGCATATCATGCACATAACATCCTTGCATTGCAGACATGTTTGGGAGAGACTTCTTGTAACACCCCAAATAAAGTAAAAGAATTATTTAATTAAGTTGATAATATTATTTTATTAATTTAATTAAATAAAATGGAATTATTGGATTATTATTATTATTAATTGGAATAATAATTATTGGAAAATATATAAGTTGGGATAAGAGAAAGATTCTCATTTTTGGAACAGAAGAGTTTCACGTGAAGTTGGAAAGAGCTGTAGAGCGAAGGTCGAAGAACGGAAAAGCTGAAGCTTGGAGAGTGCTCAGAACTTCCTTCAATCCAAAGAGGTAAGGGGTCTGAACCTTATTAAACAATGATATGCGAGCAATTGTATGACATCTGTTGAATTGTTGATGAATTTTGGGGATTTTAGGGAGATTGGGAAAGTTGGGGTTTTGATGGAAAATCCTCTGATTTGTGAGTGTTGTTGTGTTATATGCATCGTAATCGAAGTATGTTGCGTATATGTGTCTGTTAAATGTCGATTTTGGTTTGCTAGCTGTGGGGTACGGGTTATGGCGAGTAGAGAAGCGAAGCTGCGCTGAATTCTGCAGCAGAGGGTTCTGGTTGCGCGCGATTCGCGGCGCGAAGCCTAGTTCGCGGCGCGAACTGGGCAGGATTTAGAGGGATTCTGTAATTCGTTGTTCGCGACGCGAACCCTGCTTCGCGGCGCGTACTGAAGCGAAATAAGTCGTTCGCGACGCGACCCTTCGTTCGCGGGCGCGAACTGTGTTGAGTTGGAGAGTTCGCGGCGCGTCCCTATGTTGGCGGCGCGAACTGGTGAAATGCAGAAGCTAATGTTGGTGGGTTTTGAGTACGTTGAGTTGCGAGACTCTTAGTAAGTCGCTGTAGTTGTACTATAAACAATTAATAGTGATTATATGATTTGTATGAGGTGTCATGATGAGGATATGTTGAATTTACGTGTTTAATTATGAATGTGTTATGTGACGATGTGATATCGTTATGATGTTGTTGTTGTTTTGTTGAGTTGTATGTCATGATATTAATGATGATGATAACATGACTATATGATGTTGTTGTTGCGATGATGATTATGATGCATGTTTGATGTGCATGCATTCATGAAAGGCCGATGCCTAGTGATGAACGGACATGAGTTCCAATGATGTTGTTGACTCCGGGCTTGTTGAGAGGCTTGGTTCCTTACGGGGGACTCGGATTCTATGGTGATGAATCTGGGAGTGGTGATCCTGTAGTGATCACAAAAATGGGTATACCGAGTCGTGTTGAGTCATGCATGGGTGTGTACATTGCATTTGATGTGTCGTGTTGTTGGTGTTCATGAGTTATTGATTATGATGATTAGGATGAATTGTGTTGGCATATGTGAAACATATTTATGTTTATATTTCTGTCGTTATATTATTATTTAATAATGTAATTCTCACCCCTTCTGCATGTGTTTATGTTCATCTATGATGAGCAATGTGCAGATAAAGAGGAGTAGCTATTGTTGAGGTTCGAAGAATAAGTGTAGGGTCATTCTACAGAGTCGAGTCAAATGCTCTGGTCATGTGACACCGGGGATTATGGGATCCGATAGCTATATTATTGTTATTTACGTTGTTTGTGATGAATGATTTGTTGAGATGTTTTGTTGAGATCATGTTGGCACATTATGATAATAATTATGTTGTTGTCCGCTGCGAAGATTTAATAAATTAAATAATATGTTTTATGTTGTGATGCGATGGATGATATGTTGTATGAAATGTAAACTCTTCTACATGTTGTACTCTGATATTATATATAAATATGTCGTTTGGGTAGAAGGGTGTTACATTAGTGGTATCAGAGCATGGTCAGTCCAGTCGAGTCGTAGTGTGAGGTTTTCCCTGTTGGTCGATTAGTGTGGATGACACTGTCGATATTTAACGGTTGTGGTTGTGTTGTGCAGAGTATGGCTGGAGAAAATGACCGTGCGATTGCTGAGGCTTTGACTGCTATGGCGCAGGCTATGCAGGCGCAGCAGAATCCGCCGGTCGACGAGTTTAGGAATTTGGGAAGGTTTCTGAAGAATAACCCTCCTACATTCAAAGGGCGCTATGATCCAGATGGTGCTCAGATTTGGCTGAAGGAAATTGAGAAGATTTTCCGGGTGATGACGTGTACTGAAGCACAGAAGGTGCAGTTTGGTACGCATATGTTATCTGAAGAGGCTGAGAACTGGTGGGATAACACTCGCCAGAGGATTGCGGTACCAGGTGCTGAGATGACTTGGGAAAGGTTCAAGACGGCCTTTCTGGAGAAATATTTTCCTGCTGATGTGCGATGTAAGAAGGAGATGGAATTTCTAGGACTGAAGCAAGGTAACATGTCTGTTGCTGATTACGCTTCGAAGTTTGAGGAGCTGGTGCAGTATTGTCCTCATTATAATGATGCTGATGCTGAGGAATCCAAGTGTGTCAAGTTTGAGAACGGGTTGCGTCCCGAGATCAAACAAGGCATTGGTTACCAGGAGATTCGTAGGTTTCCTACACTGGTTAATAAGTGCAGGATATTTGATGAAGATAGCAAGGCTAGGACTGCTCATTACAAGAGTCTTAGTGAGAAGAAGAATAAGGATCGTGGTAGTCCTTATGCATCTCCGAATGGTAAAGGTAAGCAGAAAGTGGTAGATGAGAAGAAGTCAAGTGGGGGAGGATCTCCCATAGCTGGTAAATGTTTCAAGTGTGGCGAGCCAGGCCACCGTGCTGATAGCTGTACCAAGAAAGTGCTGAGATGTTTCCGATGCGGTCAGGCTGGTCATAGAGTTACGGAATGTAAGGATGCTGGTCCGACATGTTTTAATTGTGGCGAGAAAGGCCATATCAGTTCGCAGTGCTCGAAACCGAAGAAGGCGGCTACTGCAGCTCATACTACTGGTAGGGTGTTTGCTCTGAGTGGGGCTGAAGCTCCTAAAGAGGATAATCTGATTAAAGGTACTTGCTTGATTAATAATGTTGAATTGCTTGCTATTGTTGACACTGGTGCTACCCATTCGTTTATTTCGTATGAGTGTGCGACTAGGATTGGTGTGATTATGTCGTCCCTAGACGGAAGCATGGTGATAGATACTCCTGCTAATGGTTCTGTGCAGACTTCTGTTGTCTGTCGAGGTTGTCATTTGACGATCTTTGGGAGAGAGTTCGTGGTTGATTTGGTGTGCTTACCCTTGCACCAAATTGATATCATTCTGGGAATGAATTGGCTAGAATTCTATGGCGTGTTTATCAACTGCTATAGTAAGACGGTGAGGTTTTCTGAAGTTGGCGAGAATGATGAGGCAAGATTTCTATCTGCTAGGCAGGTGGGGGAATTTGTGAAAGATGAAGCTCAGGTATTCGCTTTATTTGCGTCTCTGCAAGCGGATAAGAAAGTGGTGAGTGTAGATTTGCCTATTGTCTGTGAATTTCAGGATGTGTTTCCGGGGGATGTAAGTGAATTACCTCCAGAACGCGAAGTTGAATTTGCCATTGACTTAGTACCAGGTACGAGTCCAGTGTCGATGTCTCCTTATAGAATGTCGGCGACTGAATTAGTTGAAACACTACTAGGAGCAAAAACCAAAGATCTTCACACTCTCTCAAACCTCACCTTGCTATTTCCTTTGCATTTCAAACTTTCTGTCAAACACCACAGACCAAAACACTTGTCCTCTTATTTCTCTCAAGCCTCAATCCTTGCATTTACCAAGTCAGTCCAAACTCACAAAAGCAACCTAGCCTGGCCCTGTTTGATACAATCCAAACTGCATTTCCTGTCACTAACAAACTCTGCAGCCAACCTAACCAACAAACGCAAACCAATTTCACTCATTCATTCAAACTCATCTTACTTGCATTTACCAAAACTGTCAAAAACTCAAAAAGTGGCCAAGCCTTGCATTGTATTTTGACCATCCATTCACCATTGCCAAACACTGCTAGCAGCCACTTGGTCAAGAGAAAAAACACAAAAACTCACTCAAAGCCAACTTCATCATTCATCATCTACACAAAAACTCACTCCATGGCAGAAGTTGCTTGAGACCATTTCAATCTACACAAGCCAAAGCCAACTTCATCATTCATCATCTGGGACCCTAAGGTGCAACTGTTGCACTTCAGTAACATCAAACAACATCAAGAACACAACTGCCCTTCAATTTTGGTATGAATTCGACCTCCCTATTTTGTCAAATTGATACATGCTTTGGATAGGTCCTTTTATGCTGAGTTTAGTGATGCCTTTATTTTTGAAAATGGTTGTGTATTCATGAAGATGTGATGAGATGAAGTTTGATGCTCGAAAATGTTTCCATTGATTTCTTGTTGTGTAGTTCAAATTAATGAAAACCAATGTTGGATTCATGTTGTATGTTGTTTGATGAACACAATGGTATAGCCAATTGCAATTTCTGAGCATCTTTTAAAAATTCGATTGAAAGAGGGATGAAGGTTTGAAACCCTAGAAAATGCATTCCCCAGATTTCCTTCATTTTCACGTGCATGGCCCTTTCTTCCTCCAACCAATAGAAACATTTCAATTTTATGGCCAAAACGACCGTGTTTAATTAAGTGAATCAGGGAATTACAAAAATGCCATTCTTGCTTCATTTATTCCATTTTAATTTCACATTTTTATAACCAATCTTGCAAAAATCATAACTTGCTCATTTTTGATCCAAATTCAATGGGATTTTTTGTGTTGTGTTCATAATGATCTCTACTTTTTTATCATAATTTTTCCAGAATTTTGTGATCAATGGATTTTAATTTGTATGAGGGTTTGTGACATGTATGCACATTTTGTACACTTTGCCAAAACATTTGTGAAATGGTGATACTTTATCCAATGGCTCCCAAATTTTTTGTGATTAAACTAGACACACTCATGGTGATTTTGGTGTAGAGTTTGTGAATTTATCATTTGTGGTTTGTGAGATATGATTTTTTGAATTAGGGTGTGACAATTTGTGTCACACCATTGATGTCCAATTTGCTGATTTTTGTATCCATGCTTCTTGACCTCCAATTGATCTGATTTTTTGCATGAGCCTACTCTTGTATGTCTAGTTTACATGTGAATTTTCTTGGAATTATTTGTGGCATTTCCTAATTGTTTGAGATTTTCTCCCCTGGTTAGTCAAATGTTGACTTTGTGTGACACATGTTCCCATTTCATTTGTGAAATTCTCATACTTTATTGGATGGACATGGAATTTTACATGAGATAACTAGACATCCTCATCTTTGCCATGGCTTTAGTCCCATTCATTTATCATACACCATTCTTGACTTATGATTTTTCCAAGTTGATGCATGTTTGGTTGACTTCTTTGAGCATGTTCAAAATTGCTTTGACTTTCTGATTTTCATTGACTGCCTTCCACTTGTCCAAATGAGATGAAATTTGACATGCTTACCATGCTATGTGTTAGGGTTGATCATGTTTTATTTGGTGATTTTTGGAAATGTTTAAGATTGCTTTTGAGTTAAGTCTTGCTGTTGACTTCTATGAGCTTCTGTTTGCCATACTTTGACCTAAATGGTTCATGAAATGATGATGATGATTGATATGAATGTGAACCCAATTGGTTTTGTTTCCTAATTGTTTGAACATGATTTTGGATACTTGCCCTTTGCTGTTTTGACTTTTTCATTCATTTTTGACCCTAGGCTTGCCCTAGTGGTCCTGTTACTCACTTTTGAGCTTGTGTTTTCAGGTTGACCAACAAATGACCAATGAGACCAATTCTTTTGATTGAGCTTGCTTAGATGTCATTGTCTAACTTGTTTGTTTTGTAGGTGGCTTGGCTCACATGCCTTGAGCCTTGTGCCTTGCACATTCACTTGCTTGTGTTGACTGGTTGACATCTGTTTCATCTTGATTTAACTTTGACATGTATATTAACTGTGCTTGACTGATTTCAGGTACTTTAGTTGCTTTTAGTTCCCTGTGAACTTTGCTTTGCTTTGCTTAAGAGCAATTTGCTTGAGGTATAATTTCTCATCTCCATGTAGTCTGGAAGACCTGGCCTGTTACTTGGCCAGGCAACTGTCTGAAGTCCTCCTTAAGAGGCAATGTTTGTGATTGTTTACTTTTGTCCTTGCATAGAGTCAAAGTCCTCCTAAGTGAAGAGGCAATTGGTGGAAGGTAGGGATAAGCAATCTATCCCCCACTATTCAGTGTGTCATCTGCTTTGCTCACACCACTGTGTTGATGCATTGCGGATACAAACCCAAGATCTTGTACAATTGTACAGTTGAGTCAGTTTTAAATGTGTAGAAGGGTTCCCACTTTCTGAACCCACACATTCTTGTCTTAAGCTCTCCCTGGCCAGGGATAAGAGCTGTGAAGTCTTATCTTCACTCACCTTTCATCTGCTTCACCTTAGCCTCTCAATGGCAAGGTTAAGAGCACATTGACCCAGTTCCAGAGGTTTGTTTGTTGAGGTTGATATGACCCCTTGACTAAAACCTAACCCTTGTTTGAGCCACTTGTTTGTGTATAGTGTGTGCTATCTGTGCTTGTAGGATTGTTTGACTTGCTTCCCGTGCAAGTTAGGATTGTTTGACTTGCTTCCTGTGCAAGTTAGGGTTAGTTTAGACTTGCTTCCTGTGCAAGTTAGGTTTTGCTTGGCTTGCTTCCTGTGCAAGTTAAGAGTGTGTGTGGCTTGCTTCCTGTGCAAGTCATGCCTAGGATAGGTTGGCTCCCTGTGCCAGTTAGCTAGAAACCTTAACTTAGGGATGATTTGCATGATAACATCTAGGCTCGAGTCGTAGTCTCCCTAGTTGTGTCTCCCTCTGTTATCTGGTTAGGCTAGTCCTTTATCCCTCCGTAGGGGAACTACATCGCCCTGATCTTCATACCAGATGAAGTATGTAGGCAGGAGATTGAGCTGATCTCTCCGGGCGCCCTTTTTCTTTTTTATGTGTGTTGTTTGACAGTTGCTAGGCTCGAGTGCCTGACTCCTTAGCAATTTGTTGTCTGTCTGTTTGTGTGTGTGCTTGACAGTTATAGGCTCGAGTCCCCGACTCCCTATCAACCTGTTGTGTCGTTGTGTGCTTGGAAGCTGATGTAAGTCCATCGAGTGGTATTTGGGTTCCAGTGTGCGTGTGTTTGGTTCGGATGCTGATGTAAGTCCAGCAATTGGCATTCAGGCTCCATGTTTGCCTTCTTGCGTGTGTTTGGTTCGGATGCTGATGTAAGCCCAGCTATTGGCATTCAGGCTCCACGTTTGCCTCTTTGTGTGTGTTTTGGTTCGGATGCTGATATAAGTCCAGTGATTGGCATTCAGGCTCCACGTTTGCCTTTGCCTGTGTTTTGTTTGTGTGCGTGTCAGCCGAGCTACGAATGCTCTGATTCTTCTCTCGTCCGAGAAGATACGTATGCATAGGATGCGATATCCTAGCGAGCATGTGTCGTTTCCCCAGTCCGAACTACTTGGACTCTGATGTCTATGCCTGACAGACTAAGTAGGCCCAGGATGCGACATCCTGCCGAGTCAGTTTCAGTCAGTTTCTTTTGTCTCTTTCAGCCAGTGTGTGTGAGTTTGAGCAGTGTTTAGCAACCATTTTTCCTTCCTTTTGTGCGTGGATCCCGTAGAGTACTACGGATGCGTAGGGGTGCTAATACCTTCCCTTCGCATAACCGACTCCCGAACCCATACTCTTTGGTCGCGAGACCATGTCTTTTCCCAGGTTTACTCTGAGCGTTTCCTTTCCCTCTTTTGGGATAAATAACGCACGGTGGCGGCTCTGTTGTTCTTTCTTTTCCCGCCGGTTTTTCGCGCGATGCGTCAGCTGGCGACTCTGCTGGGGAATAGAAGTTGACCTATGCTGGTCCATCTTCCCTGAGCGAGTCTCTCCTAGCGCTCTCTAGGTTAGGGTTTTGGTTGCTGTTTGCTGTTGTACTTTATTGCATTCGTTTGTATATATTTGCATTTACTATTTGCATTTATTGTGTGCATTAATGTTTGCATTCATATTCATTATTCATTCTGCCTGGCTGTGCTGTCTGTGTTTCTCTGTTTGGGGGTGGGAGTTACTCGAGGTAAAAGGCCCAATACCCAGGCTATGAGTGAAATCTAGGAAACCTAGGAATAGAGTGATTCATGGGAAGCGGGTGGTATGGCGCCACTTAGCGGAACATTGATATCACGAGCAGTTCAGACCCTGGTGGGATATTATCGGTGCATACATCGGGTGTGCACAGGATGATATTCTGCGAAAGGTTATTTATGCTGCGTTTCTCTCGACCTTACCCTGGCCTAGATGACACCCGTGAGTGGGGGGGATTGATCATTTTAACAGGTACAGTTGGTGACTCTCGGTACAGATGATGACTGTGAATTATGGACATTTATTTCTGGGACGCCGGAGTTCTGTCCGTGGTTTATCAGCGGGTTCCGTTTATTTCGGATCCCCGGGTTGAATTTGAGAGTACCTGTTCAGAGGAGCTGGCTGTCATCCGTTCAATGGATGTTCCTGTGATGATAGTGATGTAATCTCCAGTTTCGTTTATTTCGGAACTCCCCAAGTCGGATTTATGGTGACTTGGTTCCTCAGATTGGTTTCAGATGCCAGTTGATCAGATTGACTTTGGGTTTCAGATGTTTGTGATCAGAGTTCAAGCCGAAGCTTTGACCCTGTGCCTTGAGACGCACAGCCTGACCAGTCATGTTGCATCATTTGCATCATAGCATGTTTATTTTCCAAAAAAATAGTAATGCATGAAAAAGAAAAGTTAACTTGCATATGCATATCCTTTATCAGGATCATTCATGACAAAATAGTACCCATATCATGCATATCATGCACATAGCACCCTTGCATTACAGACATGTTTGGAGAGACTTCTCACTTCGGTTCTTGACTGAGAGAGGATTGCTGACCGCCGACCGCATCGTTACTCAACTAGATTAAATCAACAGAGGAGTATGGATCAAGTTCAGGCAAAATTGGCCGAGATGAGGGCAAACATGGCCCAGTTCATGACGATGATGCAAGGAGTTGTTCAGGGGCAAGAGGAGCTGCGTGCTTTAGCCCAGAGACTGGAGGCCGTGATTCCACCAGTCCACCGTGCTCCACCGGTGGATGTACCCGTTCATGAGAATGCTGCTGTCACTATTCTCGTCAATGATTATGCCGTGGGTGATGAATTGAATGGGATCAGAATCAGAGAACAGCCTCTTGCTGCAGAGACTGTTAATGTCAGAGCAACCCGCGCTCCGGTTCGCCATCCTGGCTCTTCAAGTTCTTCCGGTTCTAAGAAGACGTACTCTGGGGCACCCAAAAGGGGAGAGAGTGAAACAAATGCTGTGCACCGACGGAGGAGTGCGAACAGAGGACAGTGTCGTCAGGCTGTTGGTGTGACTATTCCCGCAACTCAACCTCAACAACAGCAGAGAAGGCCAACTCAGCAATATCAGCATCCACAACATCGTCCTCAGCAACAGGCTTCCCAGCCTCCAATGGATAACCAAGCTGGTACAAGTAATGAAAGGAAGAAGATCATTTTCGATCCAATCCCCATGTCCTACGCCGAGCTGTATCCCACGTTGATAGAGCGGAACTTGATTACTCCCAGAGACCCGCCGGCTATACCCGTCAACCCTCGGTGGTGGTATAGGCCTGAACATCATTGTGTGTACCACTCGGGTGCTCCTGGTCATGATGTGGACAGTTGTTTCCAGCTGAAGATGAAGGTTCAAGACCTTGTGAGGTCAGGTATTCTGATCTTGGAGGATTTAGGTCCCCGTGCTAATCCAGCTTGAAGATAGCAAGTCCTGGGCTGGCGCCGACTTTTCTTCAGAAGGGTTGTTAGGAAAGCAGAAGCTGCTGATGCAAGAAATACTGATAGTTGTCGTCCCTAATGGGATCTATCACAATCGGGTCACTGTGGGCTTTCCTACAGTTGTTCATAAGTCAGAGTAATAATCACTTTGTTTAAAAACCCTTCTCCCATGCCAAAAGGAGAAGTGATGACATTGTTGGCAATATTTTGTGCAATGATATTTTCATTCAAATAAACTCATGTTAAAACATTTGTGTTTCCAATTATTTTCCCTTTTTGCTTTTTGCATGAAATTGGTGATCACCAAAAAAACCTTAAAAAGCAAGAATAAAAGCAATCTTTTCATCTGCATAACGATTGTCTTGTTTGTTTTTCAAAGAGCTTTTCATATCAAAATCTTTATGCAGGTTGTTTCTCAAACCCATTGAACATAGTGATCGGACGTCATCTCCCAATTTTGAATTCCCTGTATCCGAAGCGGACGAAGATGATGTTGAAGGGATTCCTGACGAGATTTCCCGACCTCTTGAGCGAGAAAAGAAGATCACTCAGCTGCATCTCGAGAATCAGCAGAACAGCCAACTGGGGCATTATCAAAAAAAAAAAGAGAAAAAAAAAAGAAAAAGAAAGAGGAGGGTGCAAAACCAAATCAAAAGAAAACCAAATCAAAAGAAAGAAAAAGAAAGAAAGAAACGAGAAAAATAGCACCCTCAAAGTCCCAAGTTGGCTGATGCTGAATTCGATCGAAAGGAAGAGATCAACTGCCATGTGTCATGGTCAGTCATATCAGCAGAGAGTGAAGAAAGCATTTGACAAGAAGATCAAGCCTCGTGTGTTCCGAGGAACCCTGTGCTCAAGAAAGTCTTGTCTTTCGTGCCCGATTCCAGGGGCAAGTGAACCCCAAGCTATGAAAGTCCATGTGTTGTCAAGAGAGCCTTTTCAGGCAGTGCTTTAACACTTACATCAATGGATGAAGAAGTTCACTCGTCCTGTGAATTCCGATGCAGTCAAGAAATACTTCGCCTAAAACAAAAACAAAAAAGCAAAAGCTCGCTAAGTCGAACACCCCAAAGGGCGACTTAGGCAAAAAGGAGCGTCTCGGTGGATTGAAAAACCCGAAAGGGCGATCCAGGCAAAAGTTAGAGACATTGAAAAAAAAAGAGAATTTGCATCCCGCTAGATTGAACACCTCACACTGGGGCAATCTAGGCAAAATTAGGGATTTGGCAAGTAACTGCATCTTGACCAGACTGTGTTGTACATCTGTCATCCGTCAGGGATTCTCGATTCGTCGTCGACTGAAGCTCTGAATACATCGAAAATTCAGAATGGTAGAGGAAAGGTCATTATGTTCAATGTAGCCCTCTCCAATATATATCACCAATTTCAAACTTGTACAGATCCATGGAGTCTCGCCCTTTGCAGACTACCATTCCATCACATCAATTTGAGCTTTTATCCAATTATTTGCATTCTTATTTGCTTCAACTCAACAAAGTTTTGCATGTTTTAATTGATAAAGTATCATTGTTTTTCAAAATAAACAAATTTTTCAAAATTGTTCTTAAACTAAGTGAATGTTCACAATGATGGAAAGATACTTAGGAGACCCACAGTGCTCTCCCGAGGGTGGTATGATTACCAACAGGTAAGACAATTGTTCGTATCTCAAGCGTGACTGTATCTTTGTCCTACAGAACCTCGTATGGTCTCTCCTCAATGAAGTTGCCCGACGCAGTGTTGTTTGAAGATGTTCATCTTCATGTCCCCAGTAGTGCAACATTTCTCCCTCCAAGTCCCTATTAGCTCTATCGTGGGGCATCCCCAGTAGAGTGATGTTTGAGCCTTATCATGGGGCATACCTGGGGCACGTTCTTTTATCTAACGATCCCTGCAGAGCCGAAAAAGCAGTGAAGGAATACCAGGAGTTCAATCTCCGTGAAGTACGGACGAGTTGGGAATACAAGATGATGGAGCAGAAAAGTCCAGAAGAGTCTGGGAGTTCTTAAGAATGGAGAGTCGATACTACGGGTGGATGATGGATACCAGTGTTCGACGAGTCGACCGACATCCCTGTCAAACAAGCTGTATCTCCCCAGAGGATTAAGAGTGTGATCTCCCTGGCAGATTCGAGATCGTTGTCTCCTCAGCAAGCCTGAAGGTTATCACGTCCCCAGCCCAAGTCAGTATTGAAGCTATCAGAGTTATTTCCCCTGCAGAGATGCCTGTAGACAGTACCTTCTTTCCCCAGCAGATCCAAGGATTGCTTCTCCCCAGCAGGCCTATGCTTGCAGATTTCCCCAGTTGAGAATCCCCGCTGAGCGCCTGACAGTTATTTTCCTCGGGAGCACCCCAGTGGAGTTTATCTGTAGACCGTTGGTGTGTTCCCCAACAATTGGTTTTGTGATGCTATCATCTCCAGTGTGGCCGTGAGTGCTTATCCCAAGCAGGTTTGTGGGAATTCATCTCCAGTATGATACGACGTGTCATCATCCTCAACAGAGTTGTTACTCTCACCACTATGGTTGTTCTCTCCACCAGGATCGTTCTCCTCAGCAGAATGGTGTTGGTTTTTCCTCAGCAAGTTCCCCGAGTGGAGCGGGTCTCATGAAATACATCTCCAGCAGTGATTCTCCTACATATGGATTGGTTGGGTCGTCCCTAATGGAGTAGCATTTATTTCTCCAGCAGAGTTCATCCTACCAGTGGATTGGACGAGTTTCTGTAGTAGACTGATATCTACATCCCCAGCTAAGTTGATTCTACCTATGGACTGCATGGGTTATCCCCAGCGGATTAACAGATTTTCTCCAAGCAGAGTTTATCCTATCTGAGGATTGGTTGGGCCTTTCTCCCAGTGAAGTCGCGGTACCATTCCCCAAGCAGAGTTCTCCGCAGAATATTTCCCCAAGAGGAGTCTCCCCACAGAGTCAGAGTATCTGATCATTTTGGCTCCCTAGCCAGGGTTCATTTGCATTTTGCATGTAGTAATCATTGCATCCTCAAAAATCGCGTAGCATTTCCATTCATAAATGGAGCATTACGCCATAGAAAAAATCAAACATATGCATTCATATGTTCGAAACCCCATTAGACCGTATTCCCTGCAGAGACGGATTTTTTGTTCAACCTGTACAAGGCATTGGCTACAGTGGCTCCAGTCAACATTTGGTGTTTATGATCCCCACAGAGGTTTATTTCCTCACCTGTTGGTGACAGAAAGTTTGTTTCTCCCCAGTGAGACCCCCTGCAAGTGTTCAGCCTAGCCCTGTCATCTTGAGAATGTCAGTATACCCTGTCAGCACCCGTGTGTGTTGTTTCCTTGGTGTCGGTAAACACCATCTTTCGGTGATTCCCAGTCGTGCGTAAGTGTCTGGTCTTCTTTGATGTCTGTGAACATCATCTTTCGATGTTCGTAACATCGTTATCCCTTCCCTAGTGAAGATTTCTCCTCTCCGTTGGTGTCGATAAACGTCGAGTTTTTCCCGATCATCCGTTGATGATTTGGTTGTGTCCTCCTTCCCAAGTGAAGTATACTCCTCTCCATTGGTGTCGATAAACGTCGAGTTTTTCCCGATCATCCGTTGATGATTTGGTTGTGTTCACTCTCCCCAGTAGAGTTTCCTCCTCTCCGTTGGTGTCGATAAACGTCGAGTTTTTCCCGATCATCCGTTGATGATTTGGTTGTGTTCACTCTCCCCAGTAGAGTTTCCTCCTCTCCGTTGGTGTCGATAAACGTCGAGTTTTTCCCGATCATCCGTTGATGATTTGGTTGTGTTCACTCTCCCCAGTAGAGTTTTCTCCTTCTCTCTTGGTGTCGATAAACGTTGAGTCTCCCTTTCGTCCTATGACGTCTGGTTGAGTTTTCTCCTTCTCCGTTGGTGTCGATAAACGTTGAGTCTCCCTTTCGTCCTATGACGTCTGGCTGAGTTTCCTCCTCTCCGTTGGTGTCGATAAACGTCGAGTTTTTCCTAGTCATCCGATGATGTCTAGTTGTACCCCTCTCCATGCAGAGTTACCTCTCCGTTGGTTTCGATAAACGTCGAGTTTTTCCCGATCATCCGTTGATGATTTGGTTGTGTCCTCCTTCCCTAGTGAAGTATTCTCCTTCTCCGTTGGTGTCGATAAACGTTGAGTCTCCCTTTCGTCCTATGACGTCTGGTTGAGTATTCTCCTTCTCCGTTGGTGTCGATAAACGTTGAGTCTCCCTTTCGTCCTATGACGTCTGGCTGAAGTATACTCCTCTCCGTTGGTGTCGATAAACGTCGAGTTTTTCCGATCATCCGTTGATGATTTGGTTGTGTTCACTCTCCCCAGTAGAGTTTCCTCCTCTCCGTTGGTGTCGATAAACGTCGAGTTTTTCCCGATCATCCGTTGATGATTTGGTTGTGTTCACTCTCCCCAGTAGAGTTTCCTCCTCTCCGTTGGTGTCGATAAACGTCGAGTTTTTCCCGATCATCCGTTGATGATTTGGTTGTGTTCACTCTCCCCAGTAGAGTTTTCTCCTTCTCCGTTGGTGTCGATAAACGTTGAGTCTCCCTTTCGTCCTATGACGTCTGGTTGTGTTTTCTCCTTCTCCGTTGGTGTCGATAAACGTTGAGTCTCCCTTTCGTCCTATGACGTCTGGCTGAGTTTTCTCCTCTCCGTTGGTGTCGATAAACGTCGAGTTTTTCCTATTCGTCCTATGACGTCTAGTTGTACCTGTCCCCACGTGGATTTACCTCTCCGTTGGTCTTGGTAAACGTCGAGTTTTTCCCATTTCGTCCGTTGACGTATGGTTGTATCCCTTCCAGTCATTCATTAATGTCTGGTTACCTCTCCGTTGGTCTTGGTAAACGTTGAGTTTTTTCCCATTTCGTCCGTTGACGTATGGTTGTATCCCTTCCATTCATTCATTAATGTCTGGTTACCTCTCCGTTGGTCTTGGTAAACGTCGAGTTTTTCCTAGTTGTCCGTTGGCATCTAGTTATGATTGTTGTTCCCATTCATCGTCGTTGCGATGTCTGGATGTGGCCGTACCCTTTGAAAACAAAAACCAATAAATACCCAGTAATAAATATCAAATCCCAGTGGACGTTTCCATTGTTGGATCCCTGTATTGTGCAAATTCTACGGTTCTTGGTATTCAATCCCTGTTTACCCTGAAAGTCTGACAGCCGTTGCTCTCATCCATTCGGGTTCCCAGCTGATTGAATAGGGGCAGCTGTAGCACCTCAAATTTGCACCCATCATTGTAAATACATTTTCATACTAGGTCATAGCATATCATGGTCCATTGCATAGCATTTGCATTGCCTCTTTTGCCTCAAGTGCAAGCCAATCAAGAAATTAGGTCAAACTGATCAGGAGATCAGTCAACCAAGCAAGCAAGTGTGTTTTTCATTGAGCCAAGGCCCTAGGGTTTGTCCAACAAGTTCACATGACTTGGAGGTACATTTGAAGTGTTTAAGTCAAGGGTTGAAGGCTCAGAGGTCATCAGTTCATACACAGACAGTTAAAAACCCTAGACAGTCAATAGTCAGTCAAAGCAGTGGATGGTGGCCATTCTTGTGGAATTTTGGACACCATGATCAATAATCAAGAGTTCATACAACTTGGGACATCATTTGAAGTCAAGTTCTCAAGGAATTAGGGTTTGGAATTCATCAGTCAATGCACAATCAGACAGAAACCCTAAAAGTCAACTGTTGGTCAACTGTCCATTTAATTAGTGATTTGATGAATGGAAATGGTTTGAGAGAGTTTATTCATGTCCAAATAGTCCTCATATATCATGTCAAACACCATCATGGAAGAATTTGAAGCCAGATCAGAAATTTCCAAAAATGGAAACTGGACCTGTAACTGAAACCTGCCATAAATGGAAAGTCTTGATCCTCAAAATTACATCTTGATACAAGCTTCAAATGAATTTTTTCCCAACAAAAAAGTTGAAGATCTTGTTCTCCCATTTCCAAAAAGTCCAAGAACTCTCAATTCCCATGTGTGGTTGGCAAGTTATGATCGAATCGATTTCAGAAAATCTTGAACTTCAAAGGGCCATATCTCTCAAACCATTTGGCCAATTTTGGTGGGGTTTTTTTCTACAAGTCACATTTGATCCCCTCTTTCCAAAAATATAAATTTCATGAGCCAAAACTTCACCAATCAAAATGGCATTTTTTGACCTATCTCATTTAAATGCAAGTTTGACCAATGTTTGACTTTTTGATATAAACATTTTTCTAACATTTGGCCAATTGGAACAGCTCAGAAATATCATTTAAAACATGTTTGCCAAGTCAAATTATGCAGTACATGAGGCCATTACTTAGTTGCTTGAAATTTGGCAAAAGGACATTTTCACCCATGCTACTCCATGCTATCCACCATGCCTTGCCTTGTACTATGGAAATAGAAATCTAAACCATCATTTTCTGTCATTTTGAAGCCTCATTGTGCAGCCATAACCAACAGCAAAAAGAAGCCATGCCTTAGTTGCTTGAATTTTGGAAAGAAGGTACATTGTCACCATGCTACCCCATACATCCCACAACCATGCCTTGTACTGTCCAACAGCAGACTTAAGCACCATTTTTTCTGTCATGCTACACACTAATTGCAGCCACAAAAAACATTGCAACACAGAAAAAAGATCACTCATCAAAAAAAAACTGCATTTACCTTGCTTTGCATTACTACTTTTCTGTCCAATCTCTCAAAGAACCAGCATTGCCTTACCTCAAGCAACATCCAATAGCATGGCTTCCTCACTTTCTGTCATGGAGTAGCAGCAGCAATACACTGCACACAAGACTTCACTCATCCTTGCTTTGCATTTCTGTTTTTCTATCCAAAAGCACCAAAGTTACAACCATGCCCAGGGCCACAAAGCAACCATGACAGCAGACCTTTCATCATTTTTCTGTCATGAGTAATACCAATAGCAAGAACAAACCATTTTGATTCATTCTCTAAAAAACATCATCTTGCTTTGCATTTCAAAGAATCCTGTCCAAAACACCAAGAAGCCTCATTCACTTTGCCTTGACATTTTTCAAATGCTGTCAAAAAGAACAAGCAGCACAAGACAGCAGGGGTTATGTTTGTTTCCTGTCATGTGAAACACTACTAGGAGCAAAAACCAAAGATCTTCACACTCTCTCAAACCTCACCTTGCTATTTCCTTTGCATTTCAAACTTTCTGTCAAACACCACAGACCAAAACACTTGTCCTCTTATTTCTCTCAAGCCTCAATCCTTGCATTTACCAAGTCAGTCCAAACTCACAAAAGCAACCTAGCCTGGCCCTGTTTGATACAATCCAAATTGCATTTCCTGTCACTAACAAACTCTGCAGCCAACCTAACCAACAAACGCAAACCAATTTCACTCATTCATTCAAACTCATCTTACTTGCATTTACCAAAACTGTCAAAAACTCAAAAAGTGGCCAAGCCTTGCATTGTATTTTGACCATCCATTCACCATTGCCAAACACTGCTAGCAGCCACTTGGTCAAGAGAAAAAACACAAAAACTCACTCAAAGCCAACTTCATCATTCATCATCTACACAAAAACTCACTCCATGGCAGAAGTTGCTTGAGACCATTTCAATCTACACAAGCCAAAGCCAACTTCATCATTCATCATCTGGGACCCTAAGGTGCAACTGTTGCACTTCAGTAACATCAAACAACATCAAGAACACAACTGCCCTTCAATTTTGGTATGAATTCGACCTCCCTATTTTGTCAAATTGATACATGCTTTGGATAGGTCCTTTTATGCTGAGTTTAGTGATGCCTTTATTTTTGAAAATGGTTGTGTATTCATGAAGATGTGATGAGATGAAGTTTGATGCTCGAAAATGTTTCCATTGATTTCTTGTTGTGTAGTTCAAATTAATGAAAACCAATGTTGGATTCATGTTGTATGTTGTTTGATGAACACAATGGTATAGCCAATTGCAATTTCTGAGCATCTTTTAAAAATTCGATTGAAAGAGGGATGAAGGTTTGAAACCCTAGAAAATGCATTCCCCAGATTTCCTTCATTTTCACGTGCATGGCCCTTTCTTCCTCCAACCAATAGAAACATTTCAATTTTATGGCCAAAACGACCGTGTTTAATTAAGTGAATCAGGGAATTACAAAAATGCCATTCTTGCTTCATTTATTCCATTTTAATTTCACATTTTTATAACCAATCTTGCAAAAATCATAACTTGCTCATTTTTGATCCAAATTCAATGGGATTTTTTGTGTTGTGTTCATCATGATCTCTACTTTTTTATCATAATTTTTCCAGAATTTTGTGATCAATGGATTTTAATTTGTATGAGGGTTTGTGACATGTATGCACATTTTGTACACTTTGCCAAAACATTTGTGAAATGGTGATACTTTATCCAATGGCTCCCAAATTTTTTGTGATTAAACTAGACACACTCATGGTGATTTTGGTGTAGAGTTTGTGAATTTATCATTTGTGGTTTGTGAGATATGATTTTTTGAATTAGGGTGTGACAATTTGTGTCACACCATTGATGTCCAATTTGCTGATTTTTGTATCCATGCTTCTTGACCTCCAATTGATCTGATTTTTTGCATGAGCCTACTCTTGTATGTCTAGTTTACATGTGAATTTTCTTGGAATTATTTGTGGCATTTCCTAATTGTTTGAGATTTTCTCCCCTGGTTAGTCAAATGTTGACTTTGTGTGACACATGTTCCCATTTCATTTGTGAAATTCTCATACTTTATTGGATGGACATGGAATTTTACATGAGATAACTAGACATCCTCATCTTTGCCATGGCTTTAGTCCCATTCATTTATCATACACCATTCTTGACTTATGATTTTTCCAAGTTGATGCATGTTTGGTTGACTTCTTTGAGCATGTTCAAAATTGCTTTGACTTTCTGATTTTCATTGACTGCCTTCCACTTGTCCAAATGAGATGAAATTTGACATGCTTACCATGCTATGTGTTAGGGTTGATCATGTTTTATTTGGTGATTTTTGGAAATGTTTAAGATTGCTTTTGAGTTAAGTCTTGCTGTTGACTTCTATGAGCTTCTGTTTGCCATACTTTGACCTAAATGGTTCATGAAATGATGATGATGATTGATATGAATGTGAACCCAATTGGTTTTGTTTCCTAATTGTTTGAACATGATTTTGGATACTTGCCCTTTGCTGTTTTGACTTTTTCATTCATTTTTGACCCTAGGCTTGCCCTAGTGGTCCTGTTACTCACTTTTGAGCTTGTGTTTTCAGGTTGACCAACAAATGACCAATGAGACCAATTCTTTTGATTGAGCTTGCTTAGATGTCATTGTCTAACTTGTTTGTTTTGTAGGTGGCTTGGCTCACATGCCTTGAGCCTTGTGCCTTGCACATTCACTTGCTTGTGTTGACTGGTTGACATCTGTTTCATCTTGATTTAACTTTGACATGTATATTAACTGTGCTTGACTGATTTCAGGTACTTTAGTTGCTTTTAGTTCCCTGTGAACTTTGCTTTGCTTTGCTTAAGAGCAATTTGCTTGAGGTATAATTTCTCATCTCCATGTAGTCTGGAAGACCTGGCCTGTTACTTGGCCAGGCAACTGTCTGAAGTCCTCCTTAAGAGGCAATGTTTGTGATTGTTTACTTTTGTCCTTGCATAGAGTCAAAGTCCTCCTAAGTGAAGAGGCAATTGGTGGAAGGTAGGGATAAGCAATCTATCCCCCACTATTCAGTGTGTCATCTGCTTTGCTCACACCACTGTGTTGATGCATTGCGGATACAAACCCAAGATCTTGTACAATTGTACAGTTGAGTCAGTTTTAAATGTGTAGAAGGGTTCCCACTTTCTGAACCCACACATTCTTGTCTTAAGCTCTCCCTGGCCAGGGATAAGAGCTGTGAAGTCTTATCTTCACTCACCTTTCATCTGCTTCACCTTAGCCTCTCAATGGCAAGGTTAAGAGCACATTGACCCAGTTCCAGAGGTTTGTTTGTTGAGGTTGATATGACCCCTTGACTAAAACCTAACCCTTGTTTGAGCCACTTGTTTGTGTATAGTGTGTGCTATCTGTGCTTGTAGGATTGTTTGACTTGCTTCCCGTGCAAGTTAGGATTGTTTGACTTGCTTCCTGTGCAAGTTAGGGTTAGTTTAGACTTGCTTCCTGTGCAAGTTAGGTTTTGCTTGGCTTGCTTCCTGTGCAAGTTAAGAGTGTGTGTGGCTTGCTTCCTGTGCAAGTCATGCCTAGGATAGGTTGGCTCCCTGTGCCAGTTAGCTAGAAACCTTAACTTAGGGATGATTTGCATGATAACATCTAGGCTCGAGTCGTAGTCTCCCTAGTTGTGTCTCCCTCTGTTATCTGGTTAGGCTAGTCCTTTATCCCTCCGTAGGGGAACTACATCGCCCTGATCTTCATACCAGATGAAGTATGTAGGCAGGAGATTGAGCTGATCTCTCCGGGCGCCCTTTTTCTTTTTTGTGTGTGTTGTTTGACAGTTGCTAGGCTCGAGTGCCTGACTCCTTAGCAATTTGTTGTCTGTCTGTTTGTGTGTGTGCTTGACAGTTATAGGCTCGAGTCCCCGACTCCCTATCAACCTGTTGTGTCGTTGTGTGCTTGGAAGCTGATGTAAGTCCATCGAGTGGTATTTGGGTTCCAGTGTGCGTGTGTTTGGTTCGGATGCTGATGTAAGTCCAGCAATTGGCATTCAGGCTCCATGTTTGCCTTCTTGCGTGTGTTTGGTTCGGATGCTGATGTAAGCCCAGCTATTGGCATTCAGGCTCCACGTTTGCCTCTTTGTGTGTGTTTTGGTTCGGATGCTGATATAAGTCCAGTGATTGGCATTTAGGCTCCACGTTTGCCTTTGCCTGTGTTTTGTTTGTGTGCGTGTCAGCCGAGCTACGAATGCTCTGATTCTTCTCTCGTCCGAGAAGATACGTATGCATAGGATGCGATATCCTAGCGAGCATGTGTCGTTTCCCCAGTCCGAACTACTTGGACTCTGATGTCTATGCCTGACAGACTAAGTAGGCCCAGGATGCGACATCCTGCCGAGTCAGTTTCAGTCAGTTTCTTTTGTCTCTTTCAGCCAGTGTGTGTGAGTTTGAGCAGTGTTTAGCAACCATTTTTCCTTCCTTTTGTGCGTGGATCCCGTAGAGTACTACGGATGCGTAGGGGTGCTAATACCTTCCCTTCGCATAACCGACTCCCGAACCCATACTCTTTGGTCGCGAGACCATGTCTTTTCCCAGGTTTACTCTGAGCGTTTCCTTTCCCTCTCTTGGGATAAATAACGCACGGTGGCGGCTCTGTTGTTCTTTCTTTTCCCGCCGGTTTTTCGCGCGATGCGTCAATAGGAACCACCAACACTCTGTGGGGATACAGTCTTTTGACTTGCTGGAGAAATCAATCCCGACTCTGCTTGGAGAAACCCTCACAGATATCTGACGACTTCACTGGGGAAATGCTCACAGATAGCTCTGCTGGGAAAACAGCCACCTCCAGGCCTGGCAACTGGGGAAGCATCGATCTAACACATGCTGGGGATAACCATCCAAACCCTGCTAGGGAAAACGAATGCTACTCCGCTGGGGACAACCCATGCAATCCACACGTAGGATACGCTCAGGTGGGGATGCAGATATCAGTCTGCTACGGAAACTCGTCCAATCCACTGGTAGGATGAACACTGCTGGAGATATATTTCATTGAAACCCGCTCCACTCGGGGAATAGCAACCTTCGGGCCTGGCTGCTGAGGAAACATCGTTTACCTGCCAAGGATAATCATCCTGACTCGGCTGGGAAAGTCACAGACCTTGGATCTGCTGGGGAGTTGGTCCTCATAACTCTGCTTGGGGACCTAGCTGGGGAAATGAGAAAAGTTGGCACAGAACACCCGTCGACTCATCGAACCATAGTATCCACCTCCCAATCTCGCATCAGCTTTCCACTTTTGAGAACTCCCAGACTCGTCTGGACCTTTTCTGCTCCATCATCTTGTATTCCCAATCGCTCCGCGCTCGACGGAAAGCGAACTCCTGGGATTTATACATACTTTTCAATCTTTCGACTTTGAAGAGTCTTCTTGATTAATTCCAAAGGTCGTCGGACGTCCCTCGTCGTCTCTTCACCGTCCCTCGTCCCTGACTGGACCCTGCGGGGAATTTCTACAGACTTTCCAATCTTCCGACTTTGAAGAGTCTTCTTGGTTATCATCAAGGATCGTCGTACGTCTCAACGTCACTTCGTCGTTTCTTCACATTCATTCGTCCCTGTCTGGACTCCATGGGGATTTGTTTCAAAGCTTCCACATCACAACCTGCAAGTGAGTGAAAAACATCTAACAACACCTGCAAAACAGACCGTTAGATAAAACCGTGCCCCAGGCGTGTCAAGATTTCAACACTTGGGTCACTCAACCTTCCGAATAAGATTTCAAGCTTTCAATCTTATAAACATGCATTGGAAGGGACCTGTATGTCTTAAAATGCAAGATTCTTTATCACAATAATTGGACGTTTTTGCAATCAAAGCGGTAATGAAAACAAAAACAAAATTATTTGACTGAATATGCATTTTATTGATTGGAAAAAGTGTGGCTCAAATGAGCAATACAAGGAAGCAATTCCTGAAAAGAGGTAATTGCGCACAAAAGGAAAAATCTATCCTAATGGCAACGTGAAACCCGTGATCTCATCGAGTTCCAACTCGGTTACATCCCATATGTCCTCAGACTCTCCGTGTTTTCTGCCTTCTGAACAAGACGTTTCTGATTGATCCCTACCGGGCATTATCCATGATGCTTTAACCAAAGCGCAAACGATCATGCTGGACGCAGTTGTTCGTTTCAATCCCTCTTTTGCCTGGACCGCCCTCTCGGGTTTTCAGTCCACCGGGATACCCTTTTTTGCCCAAGTCGCCTTTTCAGGTTTTCGACTTGCCGGGTGTACATTTTTCATCTTTATCCCTAATTTCTGCCCGAACCTTTCTTTCTGTTTTTGGTTCGCCGGGATGCCCATTTTTGCCTGGACTATTTTGTTCTTTTCGTCCAGCGGGTCTCTTTATACGAAGTATTTTTTAACTACGTCCGCATTCACAGGGGATGGAAAATCCTCGCCATCCATGGTCGTTAACAACAAGGCTCCGCCAGAGAAAACCTTCTTGACCACGAATGGACCTTCATAATTGGGTGTCCATTTGCCCCTTCGATCGTTTTGAGGAGGAAGGATCCTTTTCAACACCATATCACCCACGTGATATACCCGAGGTCGCACCTTCTTGTCAAAAGCACGTTTCATCCTTTGCTGGTACAACTGCCCATGACAGATGGCTGTTAGCCTCTTTTCCTCGATCAGGCTTAATTCTTCATACCGGGTCCTTACCCATTCAGCCTCTTGCAACTTGACGTCCATCAGGACTCTCAAAGAGGGAATCTGAACCTCAACTGGTAATACCGCTTCCATTCCATATACCAATGAGAAAGGAGTTGCCCCAGTAGATGTACGCACTGACGTTCGATACCCATGTAATGCAAACGGCAACATCTCATGCCAATCTTTGTAGGTTACCACCATTTTCTGCACAATCTTCTTTATGTTCTTGTTAGCTGCCTCAACCGCCCCATTCATCTTCGGACGATAGGGAGAAGAATTGTGATGTTCAATCTTGAATTCCCGGCACAGCTCTGCCATCATCTTATTGTTCAAATTAGAACCATTATCAGTAATGATTCTCTCGGGAACCCCATATCTGCAAATGATGTCTCTCTTGAGAAATTTGGCCACAACCTGCTTCGTCACATTCGTATAAGAGGCTGCTTCAACCCACTTGGTGAAGTAATCAATAGCCACTAATATGAATCTGTGTCCATTCGAAGCAGTAGGCTCAATCTTTCCGATCATATCAATGCCCCACATAGCAAACGGCCATGGAGATGACATTAAGCTCAACGGATTTGGAGGCACGTGCACCTTGTCAGCATAAATTTGGCATTTATGACACTTCCGCACGAAATTAAAACATTGGGCCTCCATTGTCATCCAATAATAACCTGCTCTCAGCAGCTTCTTTACCATTGCATTCCCACTGGCATGGGTACCGAACGAGCCTTCACGAACCTCTTTCATCAATTGGCTTGCTTCTCTGTCATCAACACATCGGAGCAAGACCCAATCAAAATTTCTCTTGTACAGAACCCCATCCTTATTCAGGTAGAACACCATGGCTAACCTCCGCAGAGTTTTCCGATCCCTTTTCGATGCTCCCTCAGGATACTCTTGAGTCTCTAGATAGCGCTTGATATCGTAATACCACGGCTGCTCATCATCAGGCGCTGTATCAACAGCAAACACATAAGCCGGTCTATCCAGACGACCTACTTCCACACTGGGAAACTGATTCCACCATTGTACCTTAATCAAAGCAGCTAGAGTAGCCAAAGCATCTGCCAAAGGATTCTCCTCTCTGGGCACATGATGCAACTTCACCTTGGTGAAAAACGTCAACAATCTCCTCATATAATCTCGATACGGAACCAAATGAGACTGATGCGTATACCATTTTCCGTTAACCTGATTTATTACCAGAGCTGAATCTCCATATATGACAAGGTTCTTGATCCTCAAATCAATCGCCTCCTCAATCCCCAATATACAAGCTTCATATTCAGCCACGTTGTTGGTACATTCAAATGTTAGCCGGGCAGCAAAAGGAATGTGGGATCCTTTCGGCGTAACCAAAACAGCACCAACACCACTTCCATTCACGTTAACGGCCCCATCAAACATCAGAATCCATTCGGATTCAAGGTCAGGCCCCTCCTCCGGGATTGGTTCCTCGCAATCCTTCGATTTGAGAAACATGATGTCCTCATCAGGGAATTCAAACTTCATCGGTTGATAATCATCAATAGGTTGCTGAGCGAGGTAATTAGACAATACACTCCCCTTGATCGCCTTCTGAGAGGTATACTGTATATCATATTCAGTCAAAATCATTTGCCACCTCGCAACCCGTCCGGTCAATGCTGGCTTCTCAGAAATGTACTTGATTGGATCCATCTTGGAAATCAATAAAGTGGTATGAACCAGCATGTACTGCCTTAGTCGGCGAGCAGCCCAGACCAAAGCACAACAAGTTTTCTCGAGCAGTGAATATCTTGTTTCACAGTCGGTAAACTTTTTGCTAAGGTAGTATATGGCATGCTCTTTTCGACCAGACTCGTCATGCTGCCCCAATACACACCCCATAGACCCCTCGAGGACGGTCAGGTACAGAATTAACGGTCTTCCCTCCACAGGAGGCATCAAAATCGGAGGCTCCTGCAAATATTCTTTTATTTTTTCAAATGCCGCTTGGCAATCACCATTCCACCTGACCGTTTGATCTTTCTTTAACAACTTGAAAATCGGTTCGCACGTGGCTGTTAGATGAGATATGAACCGTGAAATGTAGTTCAATCTACCTAAGAAACCACAAACCTCCTTCTCTGTTTTCGGTTCAGGCATTTCTCTTATCGCTTTTACTTTTGCAGGATCAACCTCGATTCCTTTCTCACTCACAATGAACCCCAGCAATTTACCGGACCGCACTCCGAACGTGCACTTGTTCGGATTCAACCTCAGTCTGAACTGTCTCAACCGGTCAAACAACTTGGCTAGATCTACCAAATGCCCCTCTTCTGTTTGGGACTTTGATATCATGTCATCAACATAGCATTCAATTTCATGATGAATCATATCATGAAACAAAGTCACCATTGCTCTCTGATAAGTAGCACCGGCATTCTTGAGACCGAATGGCATCACCTTGTAACAAAAGGTACCCCACGGTGTAATGAATGTTGTTTTCTCCATATCATCTGGCGACATTTTGATTTGATTATAGCCAGAAAAGCCATCCATGAAGGAAAACACCGAGAATTGAGCTGTATTGTCTACCAACACGTCAATGTGAGGTAATGGAAAATCATCTTTCGGACTAGCTCTATTCAAATCTCGGTAGTCCACACACATTCTCACCTTCCCATCTTTCTTCGGGACTGGCACGATGTTCGCGACCCATGGCGGATAATTTGTGACAGCAAGGAATCCAGCATCCCACTGCTTCTGCACTTCTTCTTTAATTTTCATCGCCATATCAGGTCGAGTTCTGCGCAACTTCTGCTTCACTGGAGGACAATCTGTTCTCAACGGTAGCTTGTGCACAACGATATCGGTATCCAACCCTGGCATATCTTGATAAGACCAGGCAAAGATGTCGACATACTCTTTCAACAACACTACCAATCTGCTCTTGACACTTTCCTCCAAAGCAGCCCCGATTTTCACTTCTTTCTTGACCTCGTCGGTACCCAGATTCACGACCTCAATCGGCTCTTCATGCGGCTGAATCACCTTCTCCTCTTGTTTCAACAACCTGGCTAATTCCCCTGGCAGTTCACAATCTTCTTCGTCTTCTTCTTCAGCAAGATAGATTGGATTGTCGAAGTCATATGAGGGTGTAACAGGATTGTTATCAATGAGATCCGGAGAAGAATCGCATCTGCATGAATGTTGATTCATGCATTGCTTTAGAACCGGTGTGAGAAAATTGAAAAGAAAAAATGAAAACATTGCCATTTTTATTTGTTTTTATTTTTAAACTGCAAAAATAAATGAAAAACAGGGAACACCGCTTTTAATTGAAAAACATCCTTTTATTAATGATGCAAATTTGCAAATTTAAACATGAGGAGGCCCTTACAATGAACCATTACGTGTCGGGCAACACGTATGGTTTGCATGCATATAAAATCAAAAACAGAAAAATATTACTCTTCAAGGAGAGTGACCCGGATGATCTCTTCGGCCTTCCAGTTCTGGATTCCCATCCCTGGTGCACACGGCTTTATCCATTGGTCCATGTCGCAGTCGCTATCAGTATCTTCACCCATCATGCAGATGTGATCCGGATCTAGCATTCCGGCGCTTGTGAAGGTTACTGACGTACGACGTCCTCTTCCTTGTCCAGACGAACCTCTGCCAGGCTGATATCCCACTCCGAACCGGTCTTTCTTTGCGGGGACCTCCATCATTCTCCCCCAACCAGGAGCCTCTCCACTTTTTACCACCTCAGCGGCCTGCTTGTATGATGAAATGGACGGTTTCTCTTCTTCTCTAGCAAACAGAGCATTCTCCACCTTAACGGTTTCGAAAGCCTGACTGGGTGTCTCCCAGATCTCACCATCCATTTCCACATATTTGAATGAGGACAGGTGGCTGACAAAGATATCCTCTTCCCCACAAACAGTGACGACTTGACCCTCCCAGATATACTTCAGCTTCTGATGCAAAGTCGAGGTAACTGCCCCAGCAGCATGAATCCATGGCCTACCCAACAAGCAACTGTATGCCGGCTGAATATCCATGACATAGAAAGTCGACTTGAACACCTCAGGCCCAATCTTCACTGGCAGCTCTACCTCTCCAAATACAGCCCGCTTTGACCCGTCGAAAGCCCGTACAATCAAATCAGTCGGGGTTAGAATCAGCCCATCACAATTCAGCTTTGCCAAGGCCTTCTTCGGCAACACATTCAATGAGGAGCCGGTATCAACCAGCACATGCGAAAGCACGGCTCCTTTACATTCCATAGCTATGTGTAAAGCCCTGTTATGATTCCTTCCATCCACTGTCAAATCCATATCTGTGAAACCCAGCCCATGACTGGCGTGAACATTAGATACCACAGTTTCCAATTGATTGATCGTTATCTCTTGAGGAACATAAGCTTTCTTCAAAATTTTCAACAAAGCTTCCCTATGCCCCTCAGAGCTCAATAGCAATGAAAGAATTGAGATCTTGGACGGAGTCTGTTGCAGATGGTCAACCAGTTTATACTCTGACTTTTTGATGATTCTTAGAAATTCTTCAGCATCATCATCAAATTTGTCTTCCGACCCCGCAGGCGCCGGTGTCACCACAGGAGTATTATCATTCAACACAGCCTTTCCTTTTGCCCTGGCTAAAGCCTCGGCCTTTTCTTTTTTATCTTTTTCTCCTTCTCCTCCCCTCAGGGCCTCCGGAGCAAATAACCTTCCGCTGCGAGTGAAACCGCTGGGACCGGCATTATCCACCTTTGACACGGTGGTTTCACTTGCAGACTGCTCTTCTACCTTTTCCCCATTGCAATAGACCTCCCCACCATAATGCCACGGCACGGCATCATCTTTGTCATAAGGAATTGGCCCAGGTACCGTGATGGTAACTGGAGCCTCTTCAACAAGATTCGACAAATCCACCGGGTCATAATAGATCGTTATGGTGGAGACCTCTTCCTCTTCTTTATCAGCCCTCTCAACCATGATAATCCCCTCATCCATCAGACCTTGGACACACTTCCTCAGAAGCTCACACCCATTCACAGAACTAGTGCACTCAGCACAACCAGAATCACAACCCGCAGAGACCCCATTTAACAGCAACTGTCTCTTCACCTCAGCCAAAGGCGTCCTCAACTGATCCACCGTAGACAACCCCACTTTATCTTCTGCAGAAATGGCATTCACCCCCCTTTGACCATGCGTGGGCATGGGATTTGCATTGACATTGGGAGATGGTGCAAAGTTGATCGCTTTCGAATCCACCAGGTCTTGGACTACGTGCTTAAAAGCTTTGCAGTCCTCTACATTGTGTCCGGGAGCACCCGAATGGAATTCGCATTTCGCGTTTTCATTATAACTAGCTGGCCTTTGATCAGGTCTCAAAGGTGCCAGCGTCCTCAATTGTACCAGCCCAAGGTCTAGCAACTTCTTCAGCAGAAAGGAGTAAGTTACAGGCGGCCTATCAAACTGCCTATCATTCATCCGGCCCCTGACCTGGTATCCGGCCCTCTGCGGCCTCTGTTGAAAAGGTTGTCTCTGTTGATGTTGCTGCTGCTGTTGTGCAGGCTGAGACTCAGCAGGAATGGTTACCGCAGCATTATGCTGGAAGTAACGGTCCCTACCGGGTCCACGTTGTGAATACACAGCACTGGTGTCACCTTCCTTCTTCCTCTGCCCACCATTATTACCGAATGGCTTCTTAGATCCTGAAGAAGACGCAGATGCAGTACCCTGGATCTTTCCGAGCTTCAGCCAGCTCTCTATCCTCTCCCCTGCTACCACAATATCAGAAAAGTTGGTCACCGGACAACCAACCATTCTCTCAGCAAACGGCCCCTGCAGGGTCCCCATAAAGAGATCTGACATCTCACGATCAACAAGCGGAGGTTGCACCCTTGCAGCCAATTCCCTCCACCGCTGAGCATACTCCTTAAATCCTTCGTTGTTTTTCTGAGACATACCCTGCAGCTAGGTACGACTCGGAGCCATGTCAGCGTTAAACTGATACTGCTTGAAGAAAGCATCCCCAAGATCCTGCCAGTTCTTAATGTCCGAGGATTTGAGCTTAGTATACCATTCCAAGGAACCTCCGGACAAGCTGTCCTGGAAAAAGTACATCCACAGTTTCTGATCCATGGTGTATGCAGATATCTTGCGGACGAAGGCTTGAAGGTGGGTCTCTGGACAAGAACTCCCATTATACCTATCGAAAGTGGGCGCTTTGAACTTCTGTGGGATCACAATCCCCTCAACCAGCCCCATATTAGACATATTCACTACCCCAGGAGTGGCATAGCTCTCAAGCACCTTAATCTTTTCAGCCAGCAGCTGAATCTCCTTGTTCTGAGGCGGAGCACTGTAGGGAACAAACGGTTCATTCTGCATCGAGAATTGGTCGGCCTCCCTGTCTTCCTCCTGGTCTTCATCAAACCCATAGAAAGGAGGCAACATATTGTCCTTCTGATTCTGACTCGGCCCCGGTTGACCAGCAGCACCATCGAAACCACCAGCATTATTCACAATACCGACAGTTGTCCTCTTTCCACCGTCTCGAGACCCCAGCCCCTGGTTGGAGACTCCATCCAGGTTTACACCACTATTTGCTGCAGAAGCCCGCTCGAGATTTTCAACTTTGTCAGCCAACGCCTTCTGACCAACTGCAAAGCCTTGCATGATGTTGATCAGCTCATTCATTTTGTCCTTCAGCTCGAGAATGTCTGCACTAGGAAGCTCCATGAGTCTGGGAGTATTGCGTCTGGTGTAATATCTGTGAGGGCGTGTTGAGTGCAAAGGTACAGTTCTGCGAGCACGAGCAATGATTCCTGCATCAATCAAGCACGTTAGAAACAGATACCTGCAAAATAAAACACAAGTTATTATGATTAATGCATGAATGCAGTGTTTATCCATATGAAGGACACTTCGTCTCTTGGTCCTGGCATCATCGAGACAAACAATAATCCGGCATCAATATTTTGTATTCAGCATTTGATTTCATCGTGCAGATCGGAGATACGTGATTTAGCATGATACCCCCAACCATGTGTGTGCTTGTGTGAGTGCATACGGTAAAGCAAATAAAGCTTGAAAACCAATCATTGACTGAAAAATCACCATCACATAACAAAATGCACAATAAGTGCCATAGTCATACATCAAATCAGATATAGTCAAATACAATCCCCCAAAATAGGAAAGAAATACAAGCAAGTAGATTCCGTCAACAAGCCTGACGGTAATCCAAAACAAATGAAAGATCTAGCCGGATGAGGGTCCCACAGATGGCCCTATCTCGTCTTCCATCTTCGCGAACTCTGCGGTGAACCTGAGCTCTGTATTCTCCTGCTGTAATCTCCCTACCTCCTTCTGGTGAATCTTCATCTGTCTGAAGTAGTGATCTCTCTCTGCCATGTAATGATCTCTCTCAGCGATGCAATGATCTCTCTCGGCGATGATCTTCAGATTCTCTGACTCCTTAACCTTCAGCTTTGCCTCCCACTCAGCAACGAGAACTCTGACTCTGTCGTCTCTCTGATCCTTTACGAGAATCTGCCTCCTATTCTGATCCTCAATGATCTGTGAAGCTCTAGCCAATCTCTCTTTGGTGATGTCGTGCTCCCGGTTGGATGATGCCAAGGCTTGACTGATCTTCCCATAATAGGCCGTATCCATCTCAAAGCGTTTGGCTTCCAAGGCATGTCGCTTGTCTTGATCTTCCATCTTCGCCTTGATCTCCTGGTTAGCTGTCTGAAACCGAGCAACACTTCTCTCCAATTCAGCTTTCTCTGCAAGTAACTGATCTCGGGCCCTCTTCATCTCGAGGAATTCTTTCATGCTGACAGAAGAACTTGGACCCTCAATCATAGGACACACAGGATCACCTCCAGGAAATGGTAGAAATGTAACCTCAATCCTTTTCCGCAACCAATCCTCGAATAATGGAAAATACCGACAATTGACTTTGCCATAAGGAACCTTACCCTTTCTTTGGATATCTCGCCACTCATCCAATACTTGCCTCAGCTTGGCCTGGCTACCATCAATCGGGAAGTAAAAGGACTCCTGAATCTCCCGCCCGAGAGGAGGACCCTCTACGGCAAACCCCATCTGTCTCCTGAGAAGCGTCGGGTTGTAATTGATGCAACCCTGAACTCCCACAAGAGGCACATTAGGTAGACTCCCGCAACTGTGTATAAAATCCCGACCAGCCAAACCATTATGAGTCCAAGCAATATCATCAGCCCGCAAACCCATCAATCTGAAGGACCACTTGACAGTGGGATCAATATGGGCAAAGGCACCTCGGGAAGGCAAATACCCCATAAACCACCTGAAGAGCAACTGAGAACAACACCGGATCAGACCCCCACGCCGCTTCTCGTTTCTGTTGTGAACCGAGTAGTAAACATCCCCGATCAGAGTAGGAATAGGGTTTCTCTGTATGAACAACCTAATAGCATTATGGTCCACAAAATTCTTCTGATTAGGAAATAGAATAATCCCATAAATGCTCACAGCAATCAACGCGCAAACCGTCTTCCAGTTACCCATAGCAGCATGTTCCTTGGTATTAGCCTCCAAGAAACTCAAATGAAATCCAGGTAACTTTCCTTTCTCCTTCAAACCCTCCTTGATCATCTCCGGACTCAAATAAAGAGCACGGGAAATACCAAGGACATCAGGCTCGGCCCTAGTGACATGAAAAGGAATCTGATCACGAATCTGTATACCCAGAATGCCAGCATAGTCCTCCATCAGAGGCCCCAACAAATAATCTGGAAACACAAAGCATCTCAGCCCCGGGTCATAGAACTGGAGGAGTGTATGAATGGCGCTCCTGTCGCTGTCAGTGAGTCTGAAAACCATCTTCAGGATACTACCATATGACTCTCTGAACATCCCCACATGGTCGGGTGTGATCAATGCTATCATATCCTTCAGCACACCAATCTCAGGATCGAAGAAACTGTAAGCAATGTTGTCTTTCCGGCCGGTCCTCATATCTGAACAGAAAATCTCTCAACCAGGATCTCTATCAAAAGGGTCCCTGCATATGGGTAAACATGTGTTAGATGCAGGTAAATGCAATATGTAATGATGCTGATGAATGAATGCAATGCGTTGCCATCCTCCAAACCATCTGATCATCTATTGCTCTGAATCACGACTCGGATCTCTGAACTGATCATAACCATCTGAGGAAGCAAGTAACCACCAATCCATCTCAAGGGTTCCGAAATAAACAGAAGACAGATACATCATCATCATCATCACCAAACCATCTCTGAGCAGACACCCATAATCATCCGAATCGGCCCGGGGAATCCCGAAATAAACGGATCCCCACTGATAAATCACTCGGCCCGGGGAATCCCGAAATAAACGGATCCCCACTGATAAATAACACGGACAGCAATCCGGCGTCTCGGCAATAAATGGCCATAAATCCGACTTATAAATATGACTCTGATCCACGAACAATTAGTCACCATCAAAGTTACCATCTGAACATGCATCTGAAAGAATCACCCTCCCCTCACAGGTAAATTCTAAACAGGTCATCCTAAGGCGGATAATAGTCTCGACAATCGGGCAGAGATACTCAATGGGTTTGCCCTTTCGGGTGTGCCATTGTAGCTCTCCTGAGACCGTCTAACCCTAAGATCCGGGAAATGATCGGTCACCAGAGTCAACAGCTCAGATGAAGTAACTCAACCAAAGCGGAATATCCACAGAGGCGAGCACTATCAAATGAACCTCGTCCGGCTTGTGGTACATCATGCTGCCAGGCACATGTTGACTTAACATGAAAGAGGCAACATGAGACCACACTACTCCTAGGTGTATACTCGGGCCTGGGTTTTAGCCCCACTCAGAACACCCACCCCAAACAGAGGAACCACCTGCACAGAGGACGGCAACATGATAGAATGATGCATGCAAATATTTATGCAAATATATACACAGTCAGAATAATAAATGCAATAAATAACACAAAACAAGCAACCTAAACTATCCTAGAACGCTAGGAAGGACTCGCTTAGGGAAGATGGACCAGCACAGGTCAACATCTTTCTCAGATCCCCAGCAGAGTCGCCAGCTGTCGCATCCGCGAAAAAACAACCGGCGAGACTCAAATAAAATCACAACACAGAGCCGCCACTGCGCGTTATTTATCCCAAGATAGGGAAAGGAAACGCTCAGAGAAACCTGGAAAGGAAATGGTCTTGCGACCAAAGAGAAAGGGTAAGGGAGTCGGTTACGCAAGGGGAAGGTATTAGCACCCCTCACGTCCGTCGTACTCGACGGGATCCACGTTCTAAAATAAAGAATAGGTTGCTAAAACATCGCACACACACTCAAGGAACGCAGGTGGGGTTAAGAGAAGGGAGCTCGATAGGACATCGCGTCCTATGCCTACATATCTCGTCTGGAACGAGAATCAGAGCCACTGTAGTTCGGCTTACGCACACCAAACAACACAAAACGCACAAACAGATGGCAAACATGGAGCCCGACAACCACTTGATGGAATTACGTCAGCATCCGAACCAAAACACACTCAAAAGGGCAAACGTGGAGCCCGACAGCCAATCACTGGACTTACGTCGGCATCCGAACCAAAACACAATCAGACAACAAGTAAACACACGCAAAAAAGAAAAAAAAGTGCCCGGAGTGGTCTCGCACGACCACCTGCCTACATACCTCGTCTGGAACGAGGATCAGGGCGATGTAGTTCCCCCTCAAGGGAAAGAAAACCTAGCCAGAAACCGAGGGAAGACACACTACCAGGGAGCTGGACTCGAGCCTAGTGTTGTCATGCATCGTTACCCTACGTTCAGGTTTCTACCTACTTGCACAACTGCAAGCTAACCCTATCCAGGAAGAAAGCAAGCATACAAGCATACAAACAGTTCAAGCATTTCAAACAAACATGTCAAACTAATATTCACATAGCACACACTATAACCAGTCAAGTGGGCTCAAACAATGGGTTTAACTGTCGAAGCAATTCATCTGTACATGGGTATTATTCGCTCTTAACCTTGCCATTACGAGGCTAAGGTGAAGCAGATGAAAAGGTGTAGTGAGGATGAGACCTCACAGCTCTTATCCCTGACCAGGGAGAGCTTCAGACAAAGGAGCGTGGGTCCAGAATGGAGGGACCCTTCTACGCTCAAAGACTCTGACTCGATTGTGCAACAGCACGAGATCTTGGGTTTGTGTCCCAATGCATCAACACACAGCCGTGTGAGCAGAGGGACGACTCACAGAATAGTGGGGGATAGATTGCATATCCCTTGGCTTCCACCAATTGCCTCATAGAGGACTTCACCTGCTTAGGCACAATATTAAACAATCACAATCATCGCCTCTTAAGGAGGACTTCAGACAGTTTGCCCGGCCAAATAACAGGTCGGGTCTCCAGACTACATGAAGAATAGAAGTCCTACCTCAAGTGGTTTAAAAACCAAGCAGCAGCAAGCAAGTTCTTAAAGAACTGTAAGCGACTAAATGTACCTGAAATCAATCAAGTATCATCAGTACTCAGACAGACAACAATAAACAGCAAATGTTAATCAGTCAGACTATACAGATTAATGCACACAAAGGCAAGCTATAAGCTCAAGCTCAAGCTTCACAACCTACAAAACAAATTCATGTTAGTTCTCAACATCAAACAACATCAACTTAATTGACTTGGTTCAATCTCCTTAAGCATTGTGCTTTTCATCCTGAAAAATCAAGCAAATGTGAGACACAAGACCACTAGGCCAAGCCTAGGGTCCAAAAGTGAGAAAAAATTCTAAACAGCAAGGGATCTTCAACCAAAATCAAATTAATGCAATTCAAAAGCAAGAGCAATTAATCCCATACTCATATCACTCATCATATTCATTTCATGACCAAAACAAGTCAAACTAGGTCAAACATAACACCAAACATCCAAACAGAATGACTTCAACCAAATCCATATCAAAACAATTCCAAAAATCCTCAAATAATTTACACCTAAACAGGACATATTCAAGGTATAGCATGTCAATTTTCAGCTCAATTGGACAAAAGGAACTATGTCAATGAAAATCAAGAAAAACAGACACAAATATATGAGCCAAACCATAACATCAACACATGCATTCACTTCAAAAATTCACAAGTCAATGAAAACAGTTAAGAAATGAATGGGACCAAAACAGGGATGTCCTACAATGTGTCTACAACCATCATACCAAATTTCATGTTTATCCAAAACCATATGAGCATTTCACATTAAATTTACAAACATGTGTCACATGAACTTGCATAATTGACCAACAGAGATGAAAAATATCAATCAAATTGAAAATGCCATATAAAAATCCAGAAAAATTCACATAGCATCTCAACATATCAATGATCATACATGCAAAATTTCAATCCATTCTAACAAGCATAGGCTAGGCAAATAATTTCATGAAGTTGCCCTAATTAGGTGTGACACAAATAGTCACACCTAAGTTCCAAAAAACATATCTCACTCCACAGGTATCCAAAATTCCCAAACTTTACATGTAAATTACCAGAAACATGTCTAGAATCACCACAAAAAATTTCAAGAATTTCTTTTAAAGCATGAGTATTTCACATCAAAAATGGCAAAATGTGCACAAATATACCACAAGTCAAACAACCCTAGGTCAAACCAATTTTTCACCAAGCACAATTTCTAAAATTATGTCCATAAAATTCTAGAGAGAAAATGGGAACTGTAGAAAAAATCCTCATATTTTTTTGACTTTCCAATAATTTTCTATGAATTTTTTAAGATTTGTGTGATTTTTTTTAATAATTATTTAAATGAGTTAATAATTAAATGGATTCAATGGCAAAGTGGTAATTATCCCTTCCCAGACCAAAACACGGTCGTTTAACTAATGCGGTGGAGGCACGCGATTGGCTGGTTTCCGCGCGGCAAACACGATTTGAAAATTGCCTTGCACTGTAGCGGATCAAACTGGAAAAATTTCCAGAATTCTCATCGTCTTCCTCGCGTGGCTCAACCTCCATGTCCAACAATGATTTCGCTCAAACTTCAACCAAAACTCACAAATGAATATGCGTTGGAACGGTCTAAGAACGAGGATCTCAAATATGTCCTTAATTTCACCTAACTCTTCCTATATTTTACGAATCGAAGGGATTAGGTTTTGGCATCGAAGTTTTGAATCAACATAACTTTCTCTATGTTTCACCATTCCTAAAACCAAAGGTAGCATTGGATTCTACATAAAACATACTTCAAAACGCATATAAGCATTCATCCAATCATGAAATTCGAAATTCAAGTACCTGGAGATGGCAGTGATGGATTTGATGTTCTTCGCGCTTGTACTACCAAAACAGATGAAGAATGATGATACGTGAGGTGCCTGGAGGTGTTAGGTTCAATTGAAATGGCTCCTATTGCACGAATTCCTCAATTCACCATTGATGCATCATATAGGACAGTCACGATTTGGTGCTCCTTTGATCTTGATTTCCAAAAACAGTTGCAGATGATGATGAGTGGAAGTTGCAGCAAGAAGAATTTCACAAATTGATCAAGAATTGAGAGAGTTTTGATCAATTGAAGTTCTATGAGGTTTTTGAGAATTTGGAGAATTTGGAGAATTTGTTTGTGATTTTTGGGGAATTGTGAAATTCGTTAGAGTTTGTTAGGATTAGGGATATATACCTCAGCTTAATCCACACTTAATCACCTTAATTAACCAAATGGAAAGTGATTAGCAAATGTGTCATTTTCAAGCCAAGGGCAAAATAGTACTTTCATATGCCAGCCAATGACAGCTCATTGCCAGCTCACACATGTCCTAAACATCTGTCATGAGCTGTTGCCACTTGTTTCATCTTCATTGGATGTGTATTTCTCATTTTCCACATGTCATGGCACTTTTATGCATTTTCAAGTCCATTTCAAAAGTGAGTTCTCAAACCATGAGGCCTTGACATGTTATGAGCATTCAAACCATTTCCAAATTGCATTTGTGAGGTGTTGCAAAAATCCCCATTCAAAAATTCCCATTATTTCTCAAGTTGGACAATTTTGCCCCTGGATCTTTAACTGTACACTTGAAATTTGACTTTTTGCATTGACCATTTTTGATGAAATCCAATTATGCACCATGAAAGTACATGTCAAATGGAGTTTGTGCATAAAAAGATCACTCAATTTGGACACTCCATGTGGAAGTTATGCCCCTCTGATTATGGGTCATTTTTGAAATTGAATGGACCATAACTTGCCAACCATACATGGGATTTTCAAGTTCTTGGACTTTTTGGAAAGGTTAGAACAAGATCTACAACTTTCATGTTGAACCAATTTTCATTTGAAGCTTCCTTGGACACGTGGTCTTGAGGTGAAAAACTTTCCATTTTTGGAAACTTCCATTACAAGTCACTTTCTATTTTTGGCAGTTTTTTGTCCTGACTTGATTTTCTTCATTCTTGAGCTTTGACATGTCAAATAACACTTGTTTCAACATGAATGAAGTGTATCCAACTCTCTCCCACCTCCAAATCTATCAGATCAAGCACAGTTGACCACAGTTGACTTTTTAACCGATAGATGAATTTGGCAATGCATTGATCCAACTGAGCTCCAATCTCCTGATGAAATGGCTCAAGGATGAAACCCTAACCTCAATAATCTCCATACAATCATAGAATGATCCCCATATCCATCATAGACCCCATCTCCTGATCATGCCCTGATTGGCCCAATGCAACCGATTAGGGTTGACCAGTGGTCAAAACCCTAATCTCAAGGAATCAGCTTCACACTTGATGATGTCAAACCATGATGATGATGATGAATCATTGTGATCAAAATGAAGACCATTATCCCTTTAGAATCATGAAACCCTAATTTGGACTTGCACACCCTCAGATGATCAATGACCAGTCCAATAAAACCCTAGCTTTGCACTTTGACTTCCTCATCTTCTGATCAAGACTTGGGAGGATTACTTGCACAATGTAACCACATGATATGCAATATGCAATGCCTAATGACCTAAAATGATATGCAATATGATATGCTAGTCCCAAGAGAGGAGGGCAAATTTTGAGGTGTTACAGTGTCATGATAACTATGAAAAGTGTGCCATTTACCCAAGAGGGTGTAAATTGGTACGGGCCTATATTCAAAACTTGATGGATCAAGGTGTAATACAAGTTTGTGGTCTTACAACAAATGAGGAAATTTCGGTGATTGAACCTTTTTTCAATCTACCAGAACCTGTTGAGATAACCTATCGAAGAAGGGAAGTTGTTCATCCATCACCTGTAGTAGTTTGTATTCTAGTCTCCTTTCCTTTCGAAAGCACTAAGGTCGTACCTTAGAAGTATGACATAACTGTTGTAGATGGAGAGCTTGAAGATGTTGAATGTGAGAAGAGCCTGGAGGATGTTAGTGCCAACATCGCAGGGACAAGCAGAATGACCCGCAATGGTCGGATTTATACTCCCGATTTCAATATAACCCCTCAAGCACCAACAAAGGAAGCTACGACCGCAGTTCCTGCCAAAGAATCTGGAGTGGTACAGTCAGCGTTGCCATTAGGTGAAGCATGTGAATTTCTGAAAATGATAAAGAAAAGCGACTACAAAGCTCGGGTGTGGAGCTTTTTTCATGATATCAAAATCCCAAATCCCACGCATAAATATATATATATATATATATATATATATATATATATATATATGCAATAAAACAAAGATAAAGAAAACATAAAACATAAAACAAACAAAAAAGAATAAACAAGCAAAACTAACACACATACGAAAAGCTAACTAAACTAGGGTTGACTCGCTTAGAAGAAGTTATTGTCCCCAGTAGAGTCATCATTTGTCGTACCTCGAAAAATAAGAACACGACACTCACAGAGTGCAATCGCACGCTCGCGGGATACACTGAACAGAGTCTCCACCGAACTTTATTTATTCCCAAAGAGGGAAAAGGAAAATATTGATAAAACCCTAAAAATAAAGGATAAGATATGGTCATCAGAACCAATATCAGGGTTCGGGAGTCGGTTACGCAAGTGGAAGGTGTTAGCACCCCTCATGTCTGTTGTACTCAACGTGAAATGTTTAGTTAGTTTCGATTTAAATGTTAGCTTATGTTATTTTCTAATATTCTACTTATTTGGGATAGAAAAAGAGAGAAGAGAAATATTTTTGAATTAATGATAGAAGACCTAAAAAGGTTTTATTATTAGGGGGCAGAAAAGGAACTAAACCTAAATTTTTTATTAATGGGCCTGACAAGATTTTGCAATCCTGCTCTCTACGCATCTCCTGGTGCAATAGAGAATTCAAAGCTTACGTAGTTTTGGGTAGAAAATGTTTGTTTGTTGGTCGATTTTAGCAAAAGTTATCTTGTATTGATCAACATGAAACATTATTTTACCCAAAACAGATGAGGAGCGAACATATATATCACATCGAATGGATTTACAAGTAAACATTAGGAAAAATATCCCTTATCTCAATTCAACAACTACAGATGAAGCATTGTTTTGCATCATCTTAAGACAAGACGTCTATCTTTTATGAAAAGGTTTTAAGATTGCACGGCAGCGAGAAAAGAGTTTGATTAGTTGAATGTTTTTTATAGGTGAAAGACAAATGTTTGATAAGAACAAGACTTGAGTCTCGAGATCAATCATTCAGGGTTCCACCGGAATGTTAGATTCCAACGGTCCTTTTTCATTCAAAATTAATTGAGAAAATTGTTTGATGGACAACGAACGCCTGATAATAATCAATTTCTCAAAGAGTTAGGCCAAAATGCTTGATCCCAATGGTTCTTATTTTGTCCAAGTTAATTTAAGTATTTTAATAACGAAAGAAAAGAATAAACGGTTAACCAGAACGCGTGGCTCGGGACCGATCATTTGAGGGTTCCCACTGGAATGCTAGATTCTAACGCTCCTCTTCTTTCGTGTTTATTTTAAAAAGAATTTTAACATTTTAACTTAAATAATAAAGCGTTTGAATCGGAATAAGAAACAAATTAATCGGATTAAAAGGTATAACTCGGGGTAGGACCAAAGTTTAAGAAATTAGTAATAAATATTTTATTCTATTAATTAATCAACATCATTATTAGATATTTATTTAATTATTTATTCATAATATTCTAATAATAATAAATAAAACTACAAAGAAACGATATTATTTGAAAATAATAATTCTATAGTTATTCAAACATTTAGAGAAAATAGAAAGAAATTATGTTGGAGAAAAATACAATTATATTCTTTTTATGTCTAGTAAAATAAAGTGAAAAAATAAGACCAACTTAATATTAGATATATGCATATTATTAAAACAAATATGATAATAAAACAATTAAATACTCCTTTTGTTCTCTTTAAAATCTAACTAAAATTATAACAAAAGAAAATAAATTAAACATAATTCTTTTTTTTTCTTAACATAGTCTAAAAATAATAATAAAACTAACTAAATTAACTATTTTTATAACATAATTTGAAATAAAAATGAAAATAACTAAATTAACTTTTTTTAAAATTTTTATAATACAATCTAAAAATAATAATGAAAAATAACTAAATTATTATTTTTTAATATTTTTATAACACAATCTAAAAATAACGAAAATAACTAAATTAATTTTTTTTTAAAAATTATAACATAATCTAAAATACAAGAAAATAAATGGTAAACTTAATTTGTTTAGATTTTATGACATAAACTAAAATTAAAAGAAAATAAATGGTAAACTCTTTTTTATGATTTTTTATGACATAATCTAAAATTAAAATAAAATAAATGGTATACTTAATTTTTTGGATTTTATCACATAATCTAAAATTAAAAGATAATAAATAGTAAACTTAATTCTTGTGATTTTATTATAACATAATCTAAAATTAAAAGAGAATAAATGGTAAACTTAATTTTTTCAATTTTTATGACATAATCTAAAAATTAAAAGAAAATAAATGGTAAACTTGTTTTATGATTTTTTATGACATAATCTAAAATAATAAAATAAATGAAATGAAATAATTATTTTTGATTTTTATGACATGACCTAAAATAAAAAAATAAAATAAATGTTAAACTTCACCTTTTTTTGGTTTTTATAACATAATCTAAAATAATAAAAAAAATAACTTTTTTTGTGATTTTTATAACATGATCTAAAATAATATAATAAAATAAATGCTAAAACTTAATCTTTAGTTTTTTATTTTTATGACATAATTTAAAATTAATAAAAGAAAATAACTATTAACTCTTTTTTATGATTTTATTATTATTATTATTTGTATTTTTTTGGTTATTAACTTTTTATTAGATAAAAAAAAATTGATCCTTATATCTAAAATAAAACAAAATGGATCTGGGGTAACTTAAGCATAATGGGGGTAAAGGCCCAACACGCAAAGGGGGATAAAGGCCCAAGCCTAGCTTGGGGTGCCCGAACCCAAAGGCAACGGGCCGGGTAGGGCCTAGTTCGGTCTCTCCCTCCTTTGAAAGACCAAAAGCCTAGCCGATGCATTCCTGGGTCAAAACAACACCATAAATTCTCATAAAAACTGACATATTCTTTAATTAGGGAGAGAAACAAGGACTTAGGCAATATAACATGGAGCCACTCAAAAGGAAAGGAATAAATTAATATTAAAATAAAATGTGATTAATATGAAATAAATTATATTAAAATAAAATGATGATTAATACGAAATCATAAACTAATTCCCTCAATGTTCCCGGTCTTCTTCTCACGCTCTCTCTGTTACGCTCTATTCTCTCATTTTTTTCAAAAAAAGAAAAACCAAATCCCTTATATTTCTCCTTCTTTGAACAAATAAAAAAGAGTAAACAACAACATCGAAAAAGGGAAAGCATTAACCATGCCCATTAAATCCTTAACACTATCCTAAATTCCAACTTCTTAAGAAAAACAAAATTTCAAACCTCAGAAAAACCCATAAATTATGCCCCTATGATGCACATTAGATCGACACAACAACACACAACAAGAAAAACAAAAGGAGGGATCAACACTAACCTGAACTGGTGGAAGGATTTTTAGACGTTGTGGTTGATTCTCAGGTATCTTACTTCTGAAACTTTGCCTCCGTTCATGGATTCATGTACTTTTTTTTAACAAAAACTGGGATTTTTTTATCAGTAGGGTTTATTTTTTATCTGTTAAGTGCTTATTTTTTTGAAAAACTAATATGGGATTCTTGGAAAAAAATTATTATGTTGTGCTTTAAGGTTCTGATGATGGTTGTTCTCCTTTTTTTTCTCTTTTTTTTTCCTCCCCAATTCTGATATGTGGTGCTGATTTTATATTCAAAGATTGAGGTTTCAAACTGATATGTGTTGTTGCTGAGATATTATCCATGGTAATAATAATGAAAAACTTTTTAAAATGTCATATGTTATCTTGCCATTTTGATACAAACTTCCTTATGTGCCACAAAGTATCAAGATCTGTTATATCACTTTATGAGTTGGCTTTTAGGTCTTTGTACTTGTTTCCTTAATATTGTTAATTTACTGTGATTTCTGTATATAGGACAAAATATGTCCAAAACCAAGTTACTGCTGCATATGAAGACAAGAAGAAAAGGACAAGAACACACTTGCCAACTATGAGGAAACCACATTCTTGAGATATTATTTTTGTAATCTTGTTCAATTTCTTAATGTATTCAAAAATGTAGAGTTCTTTAGACAAAGTGTAAAAATAAAATGTGAATTTATTCCTTTTTTTGGATTATTCAAATTTGTGGTAGAATAGAATGCTTGATAAAAAAAATAAACAAATGAGAAACTTATTTTTTAGACAAAGGTTGTGATTAATTATCTTCTTGAATTCTTGACTTGTTTGTAAACAAATCCTATTGTTATTATTATTTTCCATCAATCTATAAAGACCTTCTTGATAGAATCTAATAATAATAAGAACAACAAAAAGACAAAACCAAATAACATTTAACCTAGTTTTTTTTATAAAAAGAATGCAAAGGTACGGTCTTAATTAATAAAGACTAAACCTTTGATGAAAATTTATAAACGTCCATGTTGCCAAACATTGAGTGATGTAAAACAAATGTCAAATATGGACATACATGATAGGGAAAAAAGTGTGTAAAAACAAATGTATGAATAAATAGTAATGCAATTCTAATTGATTAACATTAACCAAAGAGATCCTAATGACAATTCCTAAAATAAAATCTTAAACAATCAACCTAACAAAGGTTAAGTGAAAACCAAAACCACTGCCTGAGTATAAACATGTAATGCATGACTAAATGAATTTGTGGACTGGACAAAATAAACAAATTAAAACATAGAGAATATTAGTCCTGACTTATGCATAGATAATGAGATCTTATGACCATATGAAATGGTCATAAGATGTGATGCAAACGAGATACTGGTGAATCATAAATTTATGCAAGTGAGTAGACACAAACGAATGAATGCAAATGACTAAAATACAGATGAATGACTTTAGGCGGGGTAAAATTTGGGGTTTGACACCTATCGTTTTATTATTCTCTGTCTTATATTTATGCAAATGTTTATATTCACGATTATATGTGTTTTCTAATACCATGAGCAAGTAGTTTTATACTGGTCAAAAAGTACAGGTGTCCAAGTTACCCCTTCAAGGGCATGGGTACTCAGAGAACTTATTAGATTTATAACAATTTGTAAAGGTTAGGTCTTGCCCACGCTGGTGAGAAGCCATGTATGGTGGTTTTATAGGTCTTGCTCACGTGAGGTTAGAAATCCTATTTTGCAAGCATGTTGCTTTAGGTGTTGAATGTGAAAGTTATGACATGTCTTCTCCCGTTTGTCGCAACCTGAAAAATACAGTGCGAAAAAAAAAACAACCGGCGAAAGAAAAAGACAGGAGAGTCGCCACCGTGCGTTATTCATCCCAAAGGAGGGAAAGGAAACGCTCGAAGTAAACCTGAAAAAGGAAAGGACAAGACGGGGTCTCGCAACCAAATCTTGGATTCGGGAGTCGGTTATGCGAAGGGAAGGTATTAGCACCCCTACGCATCCGTAGTACTCTACGGGATCCACTTTTGTAGTTCTTGTCTAAAGGGTGTGGGTTTATCTTGTGCTGTTTACCAAAAAAAAGGGTTAAATGAAAATGACTCGCGTGGATGTCGCATCCACTGCATACGTATCTCATCTGAATATGAGAATCAGAGTCTTCGTAGCTCAGCTGACCTATGGGTTGGGGGGATGTGTGCTCGCTAAGACATCGCGTCTTATGCCTACGTATCTCATCTGACCTGAGAATCAGAGCAAAACGTAGTTCGGCTAACTATGGGGTTATGGATTGGGTTTTGGACGAACGACGTCACTACGCAATCTACCGGATGCTCGACCTTTGGAGACTTAATCGCCTGTAGTAGAAGGAGTTAACGTGTTGCTTTGGGTTTTAGGGTTTGGGATGCTCAAGGGAAAAAAGGCAGTCCTTGACGAAGGAACCGCGCTACCTGCAAGGATATGAATACAAAACACAACACATGTATCTCAAAGTAAAATGCCACCAAGGGGCTCAAACGTTGCCTCATATCGAGGTCTTCCAGCTAGGAAAACAGTAAAATGCGGGAAAAATGTAAAAGTACCACGCGGATAAAGATCCGAAGTAACAGCAATTAGAGGAATGGGAAACCCTGAGATCCTTCCAAGCTAATGCCATCAAAGAAAAGTGAGTCAGTACAGGTAATCGGAATGAAACTCCAGGGGTTATCCCACAAATAAAGTGGGAAACCACGCAAGTTATCCCTGCAAAAGTCATGTGAGCCCTCACAAAAATTCAACAAAAGGGTTAGTGAAACACCATAAGCATTTTTTTCATGAATAACAGTATGGTTTCAGAAACCTCAAACCCTGTGGCATACACTCAAAAATTAGACGGTTAAACATCCAAGGCATTGTTTATACATTCATATACATATTAAACCCATGGGCGAAAAACCTAATGAAATTCATCCATCATACCTCAAACATTCAGAGTATTCAACTTCAAAGCAAAAGGTAATGGGAATAAAGGCAAACCTGATTGGAGAGCTTGATTGAAATTGAGTTGCACCCGTGAGGTTTACAAAACAATCTTCAGGGTTTATGTGAGGCAGAGGCAATTCTGTGTAGCTGAGTTCCCTTCGAGGTTTGGAGGCTGCTCTGAACTCCGTTAGGTCTTCTCTCACTATCTTTTTCCTCAGGGTTTTATTCCAAGGAAACCTCAGAGTATTTTGCTTTTCTCCCTTCTTCTCCTCTTCTGTGTGGCCTCTTGTTTCAATGAAACTCTAGTATTTATAGGCTAATATTGGTAGCTTAGTGGGCTTTTGAGAAAGGTCCAAGTCCAAAAAAATTTATTGTATTTTATTTATTTAATTATTTAATTAATTAATTAATTAATTAATTAATTAATTAAAATTTTTTATTTTATTTTATTTTTTATTTTTATTTTTTTTTTCGGATCTAATTCTGATTGACATGATGAAATGCAATATGAAATGCTAAATGAATGCATGAATGAGGAGGGCAAATTTTGGGGTGTTACAGTTGCCCCTATTCAATCATCAGCTAACCCGAGTAGGATGAAAGCGAACAGCTTATCAGACAAACGGGATGAGCTGTGATTGAATACCAAAGATAGACCGAAAATTTGCGCTCCGAGAACACCACAAAAACGCGGAAATACACTGCGCTGTTTATTTTCCTTCCGATCCTCTGGCTTTATCTGAATCAGTCTTCTGGCTTAATCTGGAGTTTCGATCCTCTGGCTGAACCTATACTCAATTTAGTCCTCTGGTTGGATATTAATTTTGATCCTCGGGCTGGATACGATTTTGATCTTCTGGCTAGATCTTCTTCGATCTTCTGGCTAGATCTTCTTCGTTTCGATTCTCTGGCTGAATCTATTTCCTTTGATTCTCTGGCTGAATCCATTTTCGGTCTTCGGGCTAGACCTGACTTTGATCTTCTGGCTAGATCTGGAGTGTCGATCCTCTGGCTGAATCTGAACTTAATTTAATTCTCTGGCTGAATCTACTTCGATCTTCTGGCTAGATCTGAATTGTTTCGATTCTCTGGCTGAATCTATTTCTGGTCTTCGGGCTAGACCTGACTTCGATCTTCTGGCTAGATCTGGATTGTTTTGATGATAAATTCCCATCATTAGGATCCCGCATCTGAGGCATGCGCTGGTTGACCCTCTTTTGAAATCTACACCCAACCTTCATATTAGATATGCAGCTTCGAGCATATTCCACTTTTGGGCTTCGTACATATTCTTCGGGCTAGAACATGTTGTAACGACTCCTCAATTAGACTTGCTGGGGAAATAAAGCTTGTAGGCGACTTCATTGGGGAATCTTCAAATTGAGCCTCAGGCTGACTCTTGGGAAAACGATTCTCAGGCTGAATCTTCAAAAATGACCCTCATGCTGGATCACGGGAAAACGATTCTCAGGCTGAATCTTCAAAATGACCCTCAGGCTGGATCACTGGAACACGATTCTCAGGCTGAATCTTCAAAATGACCCTCAGGCTGGATCACTGGAACATGATTCTTAGGATGGATCTTCAAAATGACCCTCAGGCTGGATCACTGGAACACGATTCTCAGGCTGAATCTTCAAAATGACCCTCAGGCTGGATCACTGGAACACGATTCTCATGTTGAATCTTCAAAATGACCCTCAGGCTGGATCACTCACGCTTGATCCTCTGGCTGGATCTCATGACTTTGGTTGTAAATTAATTCTTCAGTCTGCTTGGAAGAACCTGTTTATCAGCTTATGTGTATGCTTGATATGATATGCATGCGAATGCAAATGCTATGCATGGTGTAAAGAAAAAAAATCTGCTAGGGGAAGCAAACTCCGGTAGGGAACAGATCGCTGTATCAATCCTTGAATGCTCTGTGGGGAATGATCCGTCTGCCGGGACCAATGAGCCACCAAAAATAAATTGGCTGCTTGAAAAGTCGACCTTGCGGGGGGAGTATCAACTTTGGAAACTTGGTTCGGCGAGGCTCTGTGAGGAGAGTCTGTGGGGAAAACACTTCCTGGGGAAATGTCGTAGGAAACGACCTTTGCTGGGGATATGAACTTGCTAATCGTCCTCAAGCTGGGGATTAGAACAAATCTGTTAGAAATAATCTGTTGGGGATGAGATGAACCCTGGGAACACCACCCTCTTGTCCGTTGGGTATGCAACCACTCCGTTGTTGCTAGGAAGATACAGTCTGACACTGTCAACTCCGCTGGGGATATATAGTCTGGATACTGTCAACTCTACTGGGGATGGACAGTCTGGATATTGTCAACTCTGTTGGGGAACATGCTCTGCTGAGGAGAGACTTTGTCAACCGCTTGGGGATGAGGATTCATGACTTGGCATCCGGTTCCTGTGACCTGCAACCAAAAATACACGTATGCCTCGGGGGAATTACTCGGTTTGAATTCACCGTTCGGGATTAAGCACATTCAAAGCAATTTTAAATGTTTTCCTGTGCAAATCATCTGCAAAAGCCACCATTATGTTCATATGCAATATGTTTTATCAAAAATTCGGACATTTTTGCAAACAAACTGATAAATGAAAAATAAAGAGGCTCTTTAATTGAATTATTCGACTCTTACTGGGGAGAAAATTTGTGCCAGGAATAGGCGAGGGCATCAGGAAGCTGATCCCTGAAAAGAGGTGATCGCTATAAAAAGAGAACTATCCTAATGGCAATGGGGAAACGGGGTCCCACTGAGTTTCGACTCTGCTATGGCTCGTATGTCCTCAAGACGCTCTGCTCATCTTGCTTTCTGAAGTGGATGATTAGTCGATCTTTAACCTTCGAATATTGCCGGATTGAATGAAACGGTGATATAACACTGATGAACTCAGATCATAGTCATTCGCTTATTCCCTAACTTTTGCCTGGATCGCCCCCTTTTCGGGTTTCCAATCCACCGGGATACCCATTTTTGCCTGAGCCGCCCTTTTGGGTTTTCGACTCACCGGGTGTACTCTTTTTTTTTATATATATCCCTAATTTTTGCCCGAACCTCTTTATTCCCTTTTTTTGGTTCGTCGGGATGCCCCTTTTTTGCCTGGACTATTCTTTTTACTGTCCAGCGGGTCTATTTTATGCGAAGTATTTTTTAACCGCGTCTGAGTTAATAGGGGACGGGAATCCTTCGCCCTCCATGGTTGTTAGCGTCAAAGCTCCGCCATAGAAAATCCTTTTAACCACGTACGGACCCTCATAGTTCGGTGTCCATTTGCCCCTGTGATCTGTGTTGGGAGGAAGAAATCTTTTGAGTACCAATTCACCGACTCGATACTCCCGAGAGCGCACTTTCTGACCAAATGCTTTCTTCATTCGTCTCTGACCGAGATACGTCAATTCTGGGTACGTAGTTCCAGCATAGCACCATTTCCCGTTGGTTTGATTGATGACCAAAGCTGAATCTTCGTATACATCCAGGGTTTTAATCTGTATATTGACGGCTTCCTCAAGTCTTAGGATACAAACTTCGTATTTGGCTTCATTGTTGGTGCAGGGAAAAGTTATTCTGGCACCAAATGGCATATGAACCCCCTTCCGGTGTGATCAATACTACACCAACTCCGCGACCATTGACGTGGACCGCCCCATCAAACATCATAACCCATTTGGATTCAGGGTCAGGCCCCTCCTCCGGGAGTGGTTCCTCTCAATCTTTCGATTTGAGAAACATGATGTCCTCATCAGGAAAGTCAAACCTCATAGGTTGGTAATCATCAATCGGTTGCTCTGCAAGATAGTCTGACAAGACACTTCCCTTGATGGCTTTTTGTGAAGTGTATTGGATGTCATACTCTGTCAGTATCATTTGTCACCTAGTAACCTTTCCGGTAAGTGATGGCTTTTCAAAAATATACTTGACTGGATCCATTTTTGATATCAATAGAGTCGTGTGAGTCAACATATACTGTCTTAGTCGGCGAGCAGCCCATGCCAAAGCGCGGCAAGTTTTCTCGAGCAATGAGTATCTTTGTTCACAGTCGGTAAACTTTTGCTAAGGTAGTATATTGCATGCTCTTTTCGACCTGACTCGTCATGCTGACCGAGCACACAACCCATTGACCTTTCTAACACAGTCAAGTACATGATCAACGGTCTTTCCTCTCGGCCTATAGACTGGCCCCGATCTTGATCCCTTTCTTGTCGTCTTTGGTACCAATGTTGATGGTCTCAACCACCTCCTGATAAGGTGTAATAGCTCGGTCCTCCTGTTTCAACAATCTGGCTAACCCTTCAGGCAATTCACAATCTTCCTCAGCCCCTTCTTCGGCTTGATAGATAGGATTGTCGAAGTCATACTTGGCCATAGCAGTGTCGTTAGCAGTGAGATCCGGGTGGTCGGCTCTGCATGATGGAGGATCATGCTTTACCTTAGAATGAGAGATTTTTTTTTTTGAAAGAAAGGAAAAAACGAAAAAAGAAACATTGCCATTTTTTGGTAAAAAGTAAAAAAAAAACTGAAAGAAAGAGAACACAAAATTGTTTGCAAAAGCCGTCCTTTATTAATGATAAAAATAATTGCGAAACGTAACTAAATGGATGGCCCTACAAATGAGCCATTACACCTTGGGCAAAGTGTAAGACTTTATTATGCATGTAATAAAGGAAAACAATAAAAATCACTCTTTCAGCAGAGTAACCCGGATGATTTTTCGGACGACCAATTGTCGAGCTTTTCTCCCGGGACACACGGGCGAATCCAGCTATCTAAGTCACAGTCGCTGTCAGCCTTGTCTTCATCTGCAGCATTGACGACGTGGGGAGAAACCCAAACCCCCGCTGGAGAAAGTACCGGCTTCATTCTTCTGAGATCCCGGAGCATACCCCAATCCAAACTTGTCTTCTTTGATGACTTTCTGCCCCTGGCAGTAGATATCAGCCCCATAGTGCCACGGGATAGCACTGTCTTTCTCATACGGAACAGGTCCTGGTACCGTGATGGTGATTGGACCAACCAAAGTCGGTTGAGGGCTGTCAGAGTAAATTGCGACTGGTGCTGAACTTTCGATGTTCACCGCTGCTGGTTCTGTACTTTCTTGGAAATATATTGTTGTCGGAGCGAGTCTCTCGGGAACATATATTTCTTCAGGAGTGAAATAAAACGTCACCGTCGATACATCATTCTTCACCGGACGGGCCTGATCGAACTAAAGACAACCTTCATCTATCAGCTACTGAATACCCCTTCTCAAACTGTCACATCCGTTTTCGACAGCTTGACAATTTCTGCATTCTTCCCCACAGCCCGGGAAAATCTGTCCTTTCAGAAGTCGGTCTTTAACCACCGATAGCGAAGTCTTCACCTTAGTCACATCAGAAACCAAATTCAAAGTTTCCCCACTATCAACAGCATTAATCCTCTGCCCGCCGTGAGCCGGCATCGGGTTCTGGATAACATTAGGCACCGGAGCAAAATTGATAGCCTGGGCATCTCTCAAATCTTGTACCTTTAACTGGAGAGCCTTGCAATTATCTGTAGTATGGCCAGGTGCGTTGGAGTGAAAAGCACATCTGGCGTTGACATCATAACCTCTAGGCAAATTATTGGGATCGATTGGTGGGGCCAGAGTTCTCAATGTAACCAGATTCATGTCAATCAGCTTGGGGAGTAATACTGAATAAGGCATTGGGATTGGCTCGATGACCCGGTCCGTCTGCCTTGGACGTTGTTGATAATGTCTCTGCTGACCCGGATTACCTCCTTGTTGTTGATTGTTGTACCTGGGTTGTTGTTGCAGATGATATTGCGGTTGAGGAACAGGTGTTGGAATGGTGACTGCGGCCACTTGATCTTGGTAATAATTAGGGCGTACTTTACTCCTGCCTCTGCCGGCATACACAACGCTTGTCTCGCCTTCTTTTCTTCGCTGACCGTTACCAGCAAACGGTCTCTTGGGACCTGATGAGTTGGAAGCACTATTGTCTTGAATTCGGCCCATCTTCAACAAACTCTCGATTCTTTCTCCAGCAATTACTATCTCTGCAAAGCTGATTGACGGGCAAGCAGCCAATCTCTCAATATAATTGCCTTGAAGAGTGTTCATGAACATGTCTGCCATCTCCCTTTCAGACATAGGGGGTTGGACGGACGCAGCAATCTGTCTCCAACGCTGAGCATATTCTCTAAAGGTCTCCTTGGCAGTCTGGGACATACCTTGCAACAAGGTCCGATTTGGAGCCATGTCCAAGTTGTATTGATATTGCTTGACAAAAGCCTCTGCCAAGTCTTTCCAGCTCTTGATGGTAGTACGAGACAAATGAGAATACCATTCACGAGAAGCTCCAGTTAGACTGTCTTCAAAATAGTACATCCACAGCTTTTCATCTTCCGTGTGAGCTCCCAACCTTCCCAAATAAGATTGGAGATGAGTGCATGGGCAAGAAGCCCCGTTGTATTTCTCAAAAGTAGGGGGTTTGAACTTGTGAGGAATCCTTACTCCCTGAACCAGACCAAGATTTGTGACATCAAAGCCTAAGGAATTTTGAGACTCCAAAGATTTGAGCTTCTCAGGAAGCTCATCCATACGGCGAGTGGTCTCGAGGGCCTCGTCGTGCAAAGAAAATTGATCACACTGATAATCTTCAGTAACGGGGTGCCCGTTAATCCGAATTCCTTGATTCACATTGTACCTTCCGCCAATACCATTTCCAACATTCCCTGTGTTGCCAACATTACCCGGGTTTCCATCAGCATTTGCGTTACCCGCGTTACCAGTGTTCACAGGGTTATCAGCGTTCCCAGGGTTACCAGGGTTTCCCTCAGCATTTGGTATCTCCAAATCTGGATTGGGCCTCGGTTGCTCAACCAATTCCCTCAGCTTTTCTTGGCCTGCTGCCATACCAGTCATCAATGTCATGAACTTATCCATCCTTTCACGCATATCAGCCAACTCTTTCTGTACTTGGTCCATCGCTAGATGTGGACGATTTTCCTTTGTCGGGTACCTGTGAACTCGCTTGGGACCAATAACTGCCTGATACAGGGAACAAACATTAGACATTGCGGTGACACCTGCAAAACAGACAAGGGTTAATATGCATGGTATGCGATGCATTGCTTGTTCAGTTTTAAGGCACCCCCGTTTTGAAAGGGAATACCCTGCAAATGAATAAGCATGAGATGTTGGATGCAAATATGCAGATGATGTTATGCAATGCAAAGGCATGTCAATCAGAATTAATGTATCTGCTTGAACATCTGTCAGGTTGCACTGTCTGGAGAGAAATTAAGAGCACACCAAACAAAGGTCAGGGGATGGATCATGTCATCCTTAATATCAACCACCCATTTTGGTGGATTATCGTTTACATCTTATCAACACCCGAGTTCCATTGATATTAAGGATACCTGATCGGATTAACCATGAATCAAGGGTTTGTTGCAAGTCACGAGCATGGAGTTTAGGTTAAGAACCACCCAAAAGGAGTGTACTAAGGTTTAAACCTGCCAAACATGTTCTACAAAAGGTTCCCATAGTCATAATCCCATCTTTCGGATATTATCAGAGGAACGACTACTCGTATTCCAACAATATTCTCAAGAGAGACTCTTATGAGTGTAGTATCGCATAACAATCGTATCAAATCTTACACTTGAACGACTTTCGCACTACGTCCTACGAATAGGCCAAGATGAGTTTGGTAAACTAAGGTCCTCGGCTTCTAAGGTCTATATTGGAACAAGTAATGTCTAACCACAACTTACTTATGTGACATTATTGATCTCAACATGACCTCCACCAAGTGAATGGGCTTGCAAGTCAACTCGCTAAAGAATACTCCACACAAGTTGACAGGACTATGCCATTCTCCTATCTTAAGTGCACTCGAGTTCGGGTATAGAACTCATCTCACAAAGATCACCAAGCAGCCATAGCCAGCCAACAGATACAACAATGATATGTACACAACGCAATAAGGTAAAGCAGGTAAATAAATAACCGTACAAAAGCATGAACACCCAATAAACAAACTACAAAAGCTAGGAGGGACTCGCTTAGGGAAGATGGACCAGCAAGAGGTCAACTTCTTAGTGTCCCCAGCAGAGTCGCCAGCTGTCGCAACCTGAAAAATACAGTGCGAAAAAAAAACAACCGGCGAAAGAAAAAGACAGGAGAGTCGCCACCGTGCGTTATTCATCTCAAAGGAGGGAAAGGAAACGCTCGAAGTAAACTTGAAAAAGGAAAGGACAAGACGGGGTCTCGCAACCAAATCTTGGGTTCGGGAGTCGGTTATGCGAAGGGAAGGTATTAGCACCCCTACGCATCCGTAGTACTCTACGGGATCCACTTTTGTAGTTCTTGTCTAAAGGGTGTGGGTTTATCTTGTGTTGTTTACCAAAAAAAAGGGTTAAATGAAAATGACTCGCGCGGATGTCGCATCCACTGCATACGTATCTCATATGAATATGAGAATCAGAGTCTTCATAGCTCGGCTGACCTATGGGTTGGGGGGATGTGTGCTCGCTAAGACATCGCGTCTTATGCCTACGTATCTCATCTGGCCTGAGAATCAGAGCAAAACGTAGTTCGGCTAACTATGGGGTTATGGATTGGGTTTTGGACGAATGACGTCACTACGCAATCTACCGGATGCTCGACCTTTGGAGACTTAATCGCCTGTAGTAGAAGGAGTTAACGTGTTGCTTTGGGTTTTAGGGTTTGGGATGCTCAAGGGAAAAAAGGCAGTCCTTGACGAAGGAACCGCGCTACCTGCAAGGATATGAATACAAAACACAACACATGTATCTCAAAGTAAAATGCCACCAAGGGGCTCAAACGTTGCCTCCTATCGAGGTCTTCCAGCTAGGAAAGCAGTAAAATGCGGGAAAAATGTAAAAGTACCACGCGGATAAAGATCCGAAGTAACAACAATTAGAGGAATGGGAAACCCTGAGATCCTTCCAAGCTAATGCCATCAAAGAAAAGTGGGTCAGTACAGGTAATCGGAATGAAACTCCAGGGGTTATCCCACAAATAAAGTGGGAAACCACGCAAGTTATCCCTGCAAAAGTCATGTGAGCCCTCACAAAAATTCAACAAAAGGGTTAGTGAAACACCATAAGCATTTTTTTCATGAATAACAGTATGGTTTCAGAAACCTCAAACCCTGTAGCATACACTCAAAAATTAGACGGTTAAACATTCAAGGCATTGTTTATACATTCAAATACATATTAAACCCATGGGCGAAAAACCTAATGAAATTCATCCATCATACCTCAAACATTCAGAGTATTCAACTTCAAAGCAAAAGGTAATGGGAATAAAGGCAAACCTGATTGGAGAGCTTGATTGAAATTGAGTTGCACCCGTGAGGTTTACAAAACAATCTTCAGGGTTTATGTGAGGCAGAGGCGATTCTGTGTAGCTGAGTTCCCTTCGAGGTTTGGAGGCTGCTCTGAACTCCGTTAGGTCTTCTCTCACTATCTTTTTCCTCAGGGTTTTGTTCCAAGGAAACCTCAGAGTATTTTGCTTCTCTCCCTTCTTCTCCTCTTCTGTGTGGCCTCTTGTTTCAATGAAACTCTAGTATTTATAGGCTAATATTGGTAGCTTAGTGGGCTTTTGAGAAAGGTCCAAGTCCAAAAAAATTTATTGTATTTTATTTATTTAATTATTTATTTATTTAATTAATTAATTAAAAAAAAAAAATTTATTTTTTTATTTTTATTTTTTTCGGATCTAATTCTGATTGACATGATGAAATGCAATATGAAATGCTAAATGAATGCATGAATGAGGAGGGCAAATTTTGGGGTGTTACATCGTTTATAAGAGAAGTATTTCTAGAGGTCATTGGGACTATGACGTATTGGGAAGGATCACCGCCCACTCAGTCAATGATGGATCATTGATTCTCTATTTCCTAGGGGGTATGGTCCATCTATTGGCCCTGACTTCTCTCTGGCCAAGAGACATCATTTCCTATGTTTCCCAAAACCTGGCAAGTGGTGGAAGCTTGGGGTGAGACAATACCTCTTTGAGGGTGACACATAGATGTCGCCTTTCCCGGGGGCTACTCAACTCCCTCCCTTATTAGGGCCTATATAAATATAACACTACATAATCCCTCGAGCATGAAGGATTTTTATAAAAGGCAGAGTTATTTTAGGCCATAGAGCATGGGAGTATGCCGAAGCCCTAAGTTTATAATTTTCTTGGTGATACGCATGATAGACTATACCGACTGGGCTTTTAGATCCTCAGGCTAAGTTATGTTAAGCCTAGATGATAAAACCATAAGCCCCTCGGGCGAGGCATTTGCCTCTTGGGTGAGACTTCTATCAAGCCCTCAGGTGAGGCATTTGCCTCTCGGGCGAGACTTCTATCAAGCACTCAAATAAGACTTTGGGCTAGAATTTGGTCCCGCCCTTTGGGTGAGATATATATGTTTTGATACTTCCCAAGAAAACTCTAAGTCTCTTAGCCGAAGAGTTAGTTAACTTGTTCGATAGGAACTCTTAGTACCACTAGCAAAGTTATATTAAGCATGGTTGATGATACTATAAGTCCCTTAAGAGAGGTGTTAGACCTCTCGGTGGGACTTCTATCAAGTCGTTATGCAATAGGTTAGGATCTCTTAGGCTAGACTTGGGTTGCGTCTTTGGGTGAGATATATATGTTTGAACCTCGCCCAAGGAAACTCTAAGTTATTTAGGCGAGGAGTTATATAGCATGTTCGATGGGAACCATTAGTCCCACATGGGAAGTTACATTAAGCCTAGATAATGAGACTATAATCCCCTTAAGTGAGGTGTTGGACCTCTCAAGAAGGAATTCTATCAAGCCATTAGACAAGACTTTAGGCTAAGTCTCTTAAGCTAGACTTTTATTGTGCCCTCTAGGCAAGATATATCTGTTTAGACCCCGCCCTGGAAAACTCTGAGTCCCTTAGATAAGGAGTTAGATAAAATGTTCAATGGGAACTCTTAGTCCCACAGTTGAAGTTACATTAAGCCTAGATAGTGAGACTAGAAGTCTATCGGACAAGGCTTCTACCAAGCCCTCAGACAAGACTTTAGAGTAAGTCTCTTAGGCTAGACTTCGATCATGCCCTCTGGGTGAGATATATATGTTTGGACCCCGCCCAAGGAAACTCTGAGTCCCTCAAGGGAGGAGTTAGATAGATCATTTATATCGCCATGGAAGGTTCTAATGATCTTCTCTATAAGGTCTAATACATAATATTGCCTTAAGAGGCGACAAGGGTCTTGCCAAGAAGTCCAACATACAATATTTCTTTAAGAGGAGGCAATGATCTTCGCTATGAAATCCAACAAACATTATTTCCTTAAGAGGCGACAATAATCTTCACTATAAAGTCCGACATACAATATTGCCTTAAGAGGTGGAAAGGATATTAATTATCAAATGTGGAATATTTTTTTGCAAGTCATATAACATGATTTTGATACTGGTAATTATTGAATATGATCATGCCCTGAATAGTGATAACAACTTAAGGAAACAACTTCAAAAATATCTTGAAGTCGTGCTAGATGAGTTATGGGATATTAAAATAACTCTGGGCAAAAATGCAGATGTCTGGTGAATGCATTTATTTACTGATCAGGAAATCATGAATAGACAATCAGATGTAAATAAATCGCTCTTTGGATCTTTTGCTTCTAACTTTCAATCACAGTCAAAACCCTATAAAGATTCAGATGACGATAATATTCTTGATTGTCACTAGGAAATCAAGTCTTTTGACTTCTTAATCAACAGATGAGTAAATGAATTTTATCAAAACCAGGTAAAATGACAAAATTTATGACTTTTCATCTAAACCTTGATAAATTCTTTTAACTGATGAAATGCACGATAAAATGGAACGATTATGTTATGCCAATGCAAGTGATAAACTCAGGGTAAATTTTAGGGTATGACAGTTGTCCCTATTTAAACATCTTAAACTGGAGGATATGAAGAACTCTTCTCTTTGAATCATCATGGTGAAAAATAGTTTAAATACCAAACAGACCCAAATATTGCCCTTTTATGCAATACAATGATATGCTTATGGTCATGAATGAATGCAACTTTATTGGGGATCGATTTGTTGTAAAGTATCATGTTCAACTATTCTTCAAACGTTCTTCATTGAAGGTAGACTCTTTGGGGGAATAAATGATCATATTCACCCGCTCTTGGCTGACAATAGACTCCTATAGGCTTTAGATGTTCAACCACTACCGCTGCTCGAATCTAATACAAAGAGATCTCCACCATTTGTTGAAGATGAATACTCTGATCTAACACAAAAAGACATTCATATTGTTGACATTTGAAATGCTTCAATCTAACACAAAAAGATAGTTACATTGTTGGGAATGATGTTTCGATCTAACACAAAGAGATCAAGGTGTTTTTTGAAATGGATACTTGGATCTAACATAAAGAGATCATCGAACTTTGGAGGTAGAATGTCCAGATCTAACACAAAGAAATATATACACCCTCCAAAACAGAAAAACTTTGATCTAACACAAAGAGATCGCTACCCTGTTGATAATAAACGTCGATCTAACACATAAAGATCTTCGTCCTTATTGAAAAGAAACCTTGATCTAAACACAAAGAGATCTTCATACTTATGCAGAAATGGATGCCAGGCCTAACACAAAGAGATCTAAACAACCTTCTTGAAATATTAAAGCTCTGATCTAACACACAAATATATTCACATTATTGAAAATAAAACTAATATCTAACACTAAAAGATATTTGCACTGTTGAAAATGATACTAAGATCTAACATAAAGAGACCTTAGCACTATTGAAAAGAAACTTTGATCTAACACAAAGAGATCATCGCCCTGAAAATGTTACTTCTATCTAACAAATAGAGATCTATACAACCTTTGAAAATAAAGAACCTCCAATCTAACACAAAGAGATCGTCTCTCAGTTGAAAGTTGATGTGTCAGACCTAACACAAAGAGATTTTCACATGCTGAAAAGTTAAATGATCTGATATAACACAAAGATCGTCACATTGCTGAGAAGAGACATTGATCTAACACAAATATAGCATCGCCATTGATTAATATTATCCCAATCCAACAGAAAGAGATTGTCACACCGTTGCAACATTGATGCCCAGATCCATCACAAAGAGATCTTGCACCGCCAAAATAACTATGATCTATCACAAAGAGATCATCGTCCTTGATTGGTGTTTGGATCTAACACAAAGAGATATTCACATGTTGGGAATGGATGCTTGGATCTAACACAAAGAGATCCTCATATTTTTAGAAGTTGAAAGTTGTGATATAACACAAAGATATCATTACATTGTTGAAAATGAAAACTCAAATCTAACACAAAGAGATCTTCGTACTGCTGATGTTGAATTATGTTGATTGTCGTCTGCCCAATGGTTGCTGCTTAGATCAAACATAAAGATTCTCTGGGAAATGAGAAGATCCCGGAGATTTACTAGGCAATGAAATTTTAATATTAACCAAAAGGTTCAACATTTACTTTCAAACATCATACCGAATGGTCTAATCCAATTGCTTATTTGGAGAGTAGATCACTAAGGGGCACTGACTCTGCCGAGAGTTGACTGAAGTAATTTATTGGGGAATACAAGAGACTATCTGGGAATAACACACAGGAGACTTGCTGGAGAGATACTGAAAATCATTCAGTGGAACATGTCTGTTGGGGAAATAATATCCATTAGACTCACTGGGGAGATTGCTAACTTGAGCTACCCTTGTACAGAGATATCCATTTTTAGACAAATACTTCGAAGAGGCTTGTCAAGGATAATGTTATCGTGGATACCTTTATAAAGAATCCTACTAACAGGAATACTCATCTGGTTGATTCATGAAGTTTTGTTGGAGAAAAATATAAAGGAAAAAAACTCCGCGGGGAAATATCTACTGGGGAAACCAAGCAGAAATTCTGTTGATACCAAAGTTCACTTGGGGAACAACAATCATTTTGTTGGGGAAGAAACTCTTCTTGAGAATCATCACTAGAAAAGATGGTCTTCTAAGAGTGACTTGTACTTAAGAAAATATTTTTTCTACTCTTAAATATTGATTCTGCTGAGGATTATACTGAAATTACTTGAGAGTTTGCTGAATTCAGGTGAGGCTTATGCATGTGTGCTTTGTGCATGTTATGCAAGAAGAAAATGAATTCATGAATTTACTACTTTATGCATTTTGTGGGTATCAAGATCTGATTCCCTAACACCGTGTCTTTGAATAATTTTGACACCATGGAGATGGTTTGCAAAAACCCTGACTTGTTGCTTTGCCGTCTGGCAGGCTCCATGCTGATTCTTCTCCTTGGAAGAGTAGAAACCTCTAACTTGCTTAGATTAAGATGGTCAATGGGATGCATCATGTCTTGCGAACTTAATGTGCCCAATTTTGTCGGCCCTTTGATAAAACTTCCCTTGAAAAGGAATTTGATAGTTGTTTTCCAAAATATGACCGGAAGATGGCTTACCCCAGTATTTTGAATCATGCAGCAGCATGTCCCTGATTGACTGACTTTTGGAGTGGTGGGATTCAATGTACTATGGAAGTGGTTTTCCCCAGTATGAGCCTTGAAGAGACATCTTATGTCTCAAAGTGATTGCCCCGAATTCGATTAATCTTAAAAATAACTTGCACCAGGCTAACTGCTCTTTAGAAGGATTTCCTTGATGCTACGTACCGATTTACAGATAAAATTGTTTATTCAAAAAATGCTAATTTTAATGCAATGCTCATGCAAATTTTGAAATCAATCATTATTGAAATGAAGGTGATATACAGTGAACAGACCATTAGTTTATTCGAAGTGCAAAAGACAATGGGATATGATACCAATACATATGATTAACAAGTACCTAGGAGTCAGGTTAACGCAACCTTGATGAGTATGCTTTCAAAATAAACCTTGCTTCAATTAGGTCTTTTGTATGTTGTAACATGGTTTTGTTCACACTTTTTTGAACAAAAGGATATAAGGCTCAAAGTTTTGATTTTAACCCACCCCAATCTTCTTGATGATCTATAGTCCTAAATTCAGTTAACTTGAAAATGCATTCAAACTTCTAGAGAAAATTTGAAGGTGTGAACGCGATGGCTTGAGAACCAATGACAGCCATTCATTTGAGGTGGCAGATACCTATCTCTACTTGGTAATCACAAAATTTGATTATGTCATGAATTTTGGGTGACCCTTTGGTTTTTGATATGCTGGTCACCTATTTTCATTTTCTTTTCTTTTTTTCTTTTCCCTAAATTTTTCCAGGACTGGTTCTTTTGAATTCTCGGTCCACCGGGATGCCCTAATTTTTGCCTAAGTCGCCTTATTGGTGTTCGACTTAGAGGGCTTTTTTCTTTTTCTTTTTCTACTGATTATTACTGTCATGTCATTGGTTATTTGAAGAACAACCACAATATCTTTGGATTTTTATGACTACTTTGATACTTCTTGATGCGTGTGAAGAAAAACACATGGTTACACTTGTTAGGTGTTTAGAATAATTCTCTTGAGATACGAATGCATAACCAAATTAACTGAAAACTACCCTGTCCCTAATTCAGATTAAGGGTTTTTTTCGTTCAGAAAGAAACATCGACTTCTAGGCTCAAAGGGGTTGATGAAGGATTATATTCCTTATAACTCCGGTGTTTGAGAAGTGAAACAATGCCTTACATCATCAATAATGTTTTATTCGGAAGCATACTTGTCAGCAATTTTGGGTATTCATCATTTTCCCTCCAACTTATGCTAAACAACAGTTTTGATAAAGAAAATGGAATAGGAAAAACAAAAATATATTTTTTCCTTTTTTTTTTTGAAGAAAAAATGGAAAAAACGAGTGAACACAAAATTATGGATTCAAAACAGTGCATGCTCATTTCATTACTATTGCCATTAACATTTACAATATTTAAAAGCAAATAAACACATAGCAAACAAGAAAAAACTACAAAGTGCAAATGATAAAGTGGCATAATGATCTGCTTTGAGGATGAGCTATCATGTTTGATCCACTGACTTTGAAAATATGTTTCTTGAAGTCTTCACATTTATCCATGTAGGGGATTTTCCACAACATTTGGAACATCCGCAAATGACAATATATTTTGATCAGTTAACTCTTATACCCTATACTTAAAGGCTTTGCAGTCCTCCGTGGTATGCCCTGGCGATCCATCATGTACTCACATACATCATTGTGGTTGAAGTTGGATGGGTACGTCACCAATGGCTTAAGCTTATAGGGAATGCCTGAGACCTTTGAATCAACTGATGAAGCAATTTAGTGTACGTCATCGGAATTGGATCAAACCTAGGTGTCCTTCGGGGACCTGTCTGATTGTGATTATAATTATGGTTCTGACCATGTTGGTATTGTTGAGGTGTTTGTTGTTGATATTATTGAGGAGTTTATGGCTGATATAGTTGAGGAGCTCGTGGCTGATATGGTTGAGGAGCTCGTGGATGATATGGTTCAAGAGCTTGACATTGAGGCACTTGAGCTGGAACCAGATCTGAAATAACTTGTGGATAAGGCATAACATGATATTATGTAGTTGTTATATGCAAGTACAGAAAGTAAGGCATTAGGACCAGTGCCCTTTGTTGTGTGTCCCCCTTTGAGAGGAGATGACACTTGTCCCGTCCTTATTATTTTTATACCCGTTGTAAGATTTCCTCACTTCAGCCTGGCTATTGGGGCCTCCCTAAATCTTCCCGCTTTTTAAACCTTCCTCCACTCTTTCACTAACAGTCACCATGTCAGAGAAACATGCAGACACACTACTGATCAGAATTTCATAGTACTGACCATGCAAGGTACTCATAAAGATATCAATTAATTCATGATCCACTAGCGATGGATGCACCCTTGTAGCCAATTCCCTCCAATGTTGCGCGTATTCCTTAAAGGGTTAACTTCCTTTCTATGACATACTTTGGAGTTCAGTATGATTCAGAGTCATGTTAGTGTTGTATTTGTACTATTTTATAAATGCATCAGCTAACTCAACCTAGGTACTTACATTGTTGTGCTCCAATTGTATGTACCATTCACGTGACACTCCAATCGGGCTATCATGAAAATAATGAATCATGAGCTTGTCGTCTCTGGAATATGTATCCATCTTTCTGCAATACATCTTCATATGGATATTTGGATAACTGATTCCCTTATACTTCTCAAATTATGGTGCTTTAAATTTAGGGGTAATCACCACATCAGGCACTAGACATATTTCTAAAGCACTCAAAACAGTTGAGTTACACCCCTCCATCACTCTCAATTTTTCTGCCAAGGCACGACATTTGGATAGCTTCGGAATTCTAAGCAGCAACAGGATTGACCATTGGAGGATCCCTTTGATATTTATACATTTCGTACTCATCTTGGATCTTCCCATCAGTATGAGGAATAAGGATTTGATTGACAAAGGACGACCCTTACATGGTAACACCCACGGTGACTCCAAAGATATGTAATGGCTAAGGCACATGAGTTCCCTCAGGAGGAGGAGTGAAACCAGGAGGAAAACCGTAAATCACAAGATTGGGAACGGGAACTGAAGATCCTGAATGGAGAGTAAGTCCTTGAACAGGATCATCATTCTTTGCGGAAGCGACAACACATATCTCATCTTCTCTTCTAGTTAGAGTCATAATTGCCTCTATAATCTAATTGATTTTGGTTTTGGATGAGTCGACTTCCTCTCTCATATCAGCCTGTTCTTCCTGAAATTGATTTGTTACTCTTCTTATGTTGGAACGAGTAGCATACTGACACGGATGAATTAGCTTGAATTATTTCTGGAGACGAGGAGATGTAAAGATGAGTTTTTTCTTTTTGTTGATAGGCATGCATGTTGATGAAATGTGAATGCATAAATTTGTTTTTGATATGCAAAGTGTAATGTCATGCCACATATGGATGCAATGACATGTCATGTGCAGGTAACAACATGGGATAACCATGGTAACAACAAAGCAAACTAAATTAGGTGAGCCTCCTATATCAGGGTAATTCTAATTTTTGTTTACCCGTGAAATCCATTCACCAGGTTAGCTCTAAAAGTTTGGATAAAAGGGTTCCTAGAGTCACAGATCTTAAACAAAATTTTACCATGCAACGGGAAAATCGTTTTATGACAAACTTCATGAAAAATATCTACTCTAGATGGGGTATTTTCATTGATCATACAAGGTGTTCTCCTTGAGGATCAATACTACATAACCACCATGGATGGAACATATTCTAAAAGGTCCTTATAGTCATCGATCTTAATCAAAGTTTTGTCATGCAACAGGCTAACCATTTTATGACGAACTCAACAAATAAGATCTACTCTAAGTGAGGTCTTCATGTTAGCCATACAAGGTGTAGACCTTGGGGACCAACACTACACAACCACCTCCTAACTTATCTTTATTCTCCTTTTTTCAAAAACTCGGGAAGAGAGTTTCACTCAAGTAATGGTTCCAAATCCCCCCACAAATATAAAGATGTGATAGAGCAAAAAATAAAGGAAACAAATAACCAAAGAAGAAGAATATAACAAAGCTAACACACAAACGAAAAGCTAACCAAACTAGGGTGGACTCTCTTAGGTAGATTTACCCAGCAGAGTCGCCAATTGTTGCGGCGCGAAAAATACCTGGGCGTAAGGAACGCTCAAAATATAAAAAAAACAGAGTCGCCACCGAACTTTATTTTTCCTAAAGGGGGAAAGGGAAAATATCAATAAAACCCACAAAAAAAACAAAATAAATGGTCGTCGTAACCAAATCGGGTTTGGGAGTCGGTTATGCAAGGGGAAGGTATTAGCATCCCTCACACCCGTTATACTCAACGGGACCCATTTAGTTAGTTTTGTGCAAGAGTGTTAGCATGGCATTAGTTTACGATATTCTACTTATCGAGTGAGAAAAAGAGAAAGAAAGAAAGGAAAGATTTTTATTAAAGGGGTGCTTTTTATTAAGGTATGCCTAACAAGATTTCAAAACTTGCTCCTATGTATCTCTAGGTGCTATGGAGAACTCAAGGTTATGTTATTCTAATTAAAAAGAACTATTGAATTTATCACTTTTAAGGATTGATCCTTTAGAAATATCGAGTGATTAAACCTTTACTTGTTGCTTGCTCTTGGAGGCGGAAGTCTTTGTTTGTTTCACGTCTATGTGGATAAAACATACTCATTTTTGAAATGGTTTTCGAAGTCACACAAGGGCGAAAAACAAGTTTGATTTGTTTAGTGTTTTGTTGGATGACGATTACTCGAATGGTCGAGTAAGGCAACTCGTATCCAAGTAATCTAGAAGAAGAAAAGAAGGCTCTAGACCATTTCCCTTTCCATCCTTAATTGTAAAAGGATTTAGATAAGGTTAATGTATTTTGGACGGATGACAAATACTCGAATGGCCGAGTAAGGCTACTCATATCCAAGTACTCATGGAAGAGAATAAAAGGCTCTAGACCACCTCCTTTTTCAGCCAAGTTTATTACAAAAATGAGTTTGGCTTAAGTTTTGATTACAAAAGCGATTTGAAGTGAATCGGATTAAAAGTTATTTAACAGATGACAATTGCTCGAATGTCCGAGTAAGACAACTCGTATCCAAACAATCTAGGAGAGGAATCGAAGGCTCTAGACCGTCTCTGTAACACCCCGAATATTGTTAGATTAATTAAATATTATTTTAATATGATTATTTGAAGGTAAAATGAATTATTAAATAATATTGGGAATTACTATTATTATTATAGATGTTATTTATTTTAATAATAATTAAATAAATAAAATAAATGGAATATGAAGAGTGGAAGGGTAAAAGTGGAAATGGATAAAAGAGGCCAAGGTGAGAACTCAGTGTGTTTTCACGTATTTTTGCCTCAGAGTCAGAGAAAGGGAGAAACGCTGAAGAGAAAGAGAAGGAAAAGGAAAATGCCAAAGATTGCTCAGAACTTCCTTCAATCCAAAGAGGTAAGGGGTCTGAACCTTATTAAACAATAATATGCTGAAAATGGTGAAATATTGTATGAACGAAATTGGGATTTTAGTCGAAGGAATTCGTAGAAATTATATGCAATGATGTTAGGATTGTGAAATCGAATAGGAGACTAATTGTACTAGATGATATGAGTGATTTTGTGCGAAATTTGGACTGTGGAAGGATGAATTTGGATAGATCTCGTAGTAGAGAAAGCCATGGCAGATCTGGAGAACTGGTTTCTGGTCATACGCGTATGGCACTAGGCAATACGCGTATGAGATGGCCTGGTACGCGTATGGCACTAGGCAATACGCGTATGAGATGGCTGGTACGCGTATGGCGCTAGGCAATACGCGTATGGATGAGGAAGATGGAATTTTGAACGTGAAATGGTCTCTGGTGGTACGCGTATGGGGAAGTGATACGCGTAGCATACGCGTATGGGAATGGCCAATACGCGTATGGATTTGGTCAGGCGTGGGCAATACGCGTATGAGCATAGGCAATACGCGTATGGGCAGACTTGTGGTCTTTCCTGGGCTGTTGTTGTGCAGTTTCGGTTGTTTAGGCTGAGCGAGGTAACTTAGCTGATGCATAGTATACGAGGGATCATTTCCCGTTGCTTTGAGTGGTATAGATATTAGTAGAGTGTGATAATACTGTGTTTGATTATGTGGCATGATGTGATATGCTTTTATGATAGAATGTGTTAATGATGATGATAACATGACTATATGATGCTGTTGTTGCTATGTTGATTATGATGCATGCTTGGTGTGCATGCATTCATGAAAGGCCGATGCCTAGTGATGAACGGACTGAGTTCCAATGATGTTGTTGACTCCGGGCTTGTTGAGAGGCTTGGTTCCTTACGGGGAACTCGGATTCTATGGTGATGAATCTGGGAGTGGTGATCCTGTAGTTGGTCACAAAATGGGTATACCGAGTCGTGTTGAGTCATGCATGGGTGTGTGCATTGCATTGATATGTTGTTTTGTTGATGTTCATGAGTATGTTGATTATGATGATTATGATGAGCTGTGTTGGTATATGTGAAATATATTTATGTTTATATTTCTGTCGTTATATTATTATTTAATAATGTAATTCTCACCCCTTCTGCATGTGTTTATGTTCATCTATGATGAGCAATGTGCAGATAAAGAGGAGTAGCTATTGTTGAGGTTTGAAGAATAAGTGTAGAGTTATTCTACAGAGTCGAGTCAAATGCTCTGGTCATGTGACACCGGGGTTATGGGATTCGATAGATAATTGGTTATTATTTACGTTGTTTATGATGACTAATATGTTGAGATGTTTTGTTGAGATAATGATGAAATATTTTTATGAATTGTTATGTGATGAATGATGATATTGTGCTGTTGTCCGCTGCGAAGTTTTAAGTATTAAATAATATATTTTATGTTGTGATGCGATAATTGTTAAGTTGAAAGAAATGTAAACTCTTCTACATGTTGTACTCTGATAATATATTTAAATATGTCGTTCGGGTAGAAGGGTGTTACATTAGTGGTATCAGAGCATAGTCAGTCCAGTCGAGTCATAATGTGATGTTTTCCCTGATGGTCGATTAGTGTAAATGACACTGTCGATATTTAACGGTTGTGGGGGTGTTGTGCAGAGTATGGCTGGAGAAAATGACCGTGTGATTGCTGAGGCTTTGGCTGTTATGGCGCAGGCTATGCAGGCGCAGCAGAATCCGCCGGTCGACGAGTTTAAGAATTTGGGAAGGTTTCTGAAGAATAACCCTCCTACATTCAAAGGGCGCTATGATCCAGATGGTGCTCAGATTTGGCTGAAGGAAATTGAGAAGGTTTTCCGGGTGATGACGTGTACTGAAGCACAGAAGGTGCAGTTTGGTACGCATATGTTATCTGCAGAGGCTGAAAACTGGTGGGATAACACTCGCCAGAGAATTGCAGTACCAGGTGCTGAGATGACTTGGGAAAGGTTCAAGGCGGCCTTTCTGGAGAAATATTTTCCTGCTGATGTGCGATGTAAGAAGGAGATGGAATTTCTAGAACTGAAGCAGGGTAACATGTCTGTTGCTGATTACGCTTCGAAGTTTGAGGAGCTGGTGCAGTATTGTCCTCATTATAATGATGCTGATGCTGAGGAATCCAAGTGTGTCAAGTTTGAGAACGGGTTGCGTCCCGAGATCAAACAAGGCATTGGTTACCAGGAGATTCGTAGGTTTCCTACACTGGTTAATAAGTGCAGGATATTTGATGAAGATAGCAAGGCTAGGACTGCTCATTACAAGAGTCTTAGTGAGAAGAAGAATAAGGATCGTGGTAGTCCTTATGCATCTCCGAATGGTAAAGGTAAGCAGAAAGTAGTAGATGAGAAGAAGCCAAGTGGGGGAGGATCTCCCATAGCTGGTAAATGTTTCAAGTGTGGCGAGCCAGGCCACCGTGCTGATAGCTGTACCAAGAAAGTGCTGAGATGTTTCCGATGCGGTCAGGCTGGACATAGAGTTACTGAATGTAAGGATGCTGGTCCGACATGTTTTAATTGCGGTGAGAAAGGCCATATCAGTTCGCAGTGCTCGAAACCGAAGAAGGCGGCTACTGCAGCTCATACTACTGGTAGGGTGTTTGCTCTGAGTGGGGCTGGAGCTCCTAAAGGAGATAATCTGATTAAAGGTACTTGCTTGATTAATAATGTTGAATTGCTTGCTATTGTTGACACTGGTGCTACTCATTCGTTTATTTCGTATGAGTGTGCGACCAGGATTGGTGTGATTATGTCGTCCCTAGGCGGAAGTATGGTGATAGATACTCCTGCTAATGGTTCTGTGAAGACTTCTGTTGTCTGTCGAGGTTGTCATTTGACGATCTTTGAGAGAGAGTTCGTGATTGATTTGGTGTGCTTACCCTTGCACCAAATTGATATTATTCTGGGAATGAATTGGCTAGAATTCTATGGCGTGTTTATCAACTGCTATAGGAAGACGGTGCGGTTTTCTGAAGTTGGTGAGAATGATGAGGCAAGATTTCTATCTGCTAGGCAGGTGGGGGAATTTGTGAAAGATGAAGCTCAGATATTCGCTTTATTTGCGTCTCTGCAAGCGGATAAGAAAGTGGTGAGTGTAAATTTGCCTGTTGTCTGCGAATTTCAGGATGTGTTTCCGGAGGATGTAAGTGAATTACCTCCAGAACGTGAAGTCGAATTTGCCATTGACTTAGTACCAGGTACAAGTCCGGTGTCGATGTCTCCTTATAGAATGTCGGCAACTGAATTAGTTGAATTGAAGAAGCAACTTGAAGAATTGCTTGAGAAGAAGTTTGTGCGTCCAAGTGTTTCTCCTTGGGGTGCACCAGTATTGTTAGTGAAGAAGGAAGAAGGTACGATGAGGTTGTGTGTCGATTACCGGCAGTTGAATAAGGTGACTATCAAGAATCGGTATCCATTGCCGAGGATTGATGATTTGATGGACCAGTTGGTTGGAGCTCATGTTTTCAGTAAGATTGATTTGCGGTCGGGTTATCATCAGATCCGAGTGAAGTCAGATGATATTGCGAAGACTGCTTTCCGTACGAGGTATGGTCATTATGAATACACTGTGATGCCGTTCGGTGTGTCTAATGCTCCAGGTGTGTTTATGGAATATATGAATCGTATATTTCATCCGTACCTTGATAATTTTGTTGTGGTGTTCATAGATGATATATTGATATATTCTAAGACGGAAGAAGAGCATGCAGGACATCTGAGAATTGTTTTGCAGGTGTTAAGAGAAAAGAAATTATATGCAAAGTTATCTAAATGTGATTTCTGGTTGAAAGAAGTGAGTTTCCTTGGCCATGTGATTTCGAGTGGTGGGATTTCTGTTGATCCTGCTAAAGTTGATGCTGTATTACAGTGGGAGACTCCGAAGTCTGCTACTGAGATACGCAGTTTTCTGGGGTTAGCTGGTTATTATCGCAGATTTGTTGAGGGCTTCTCTAAGTTGGCCTTGCCGTTGACGCAGTTGACTAAGAAGGGTCAAGTGTATGTGTGGGATACAGCTTGTGAAGCGAGTTTTGTTGAGTTGAAGAGGCGGTTGACCAGTGCTCCAGTGTTGATCTTGCCTAATCCTGGTGAGTCCTTCGTTGTTTATTGTGATGCTTCTTTGATGGGTCTTGGTGGTGTTTTGATGCAGAATGGTAAAGTTGTAGCTTATGCTTCTAGACAGTTGAAAGTTCATGAGAGGAATTATCCTACGCATGATCTAGAACTTGCAGCTGTTGTATTTGTGTTGAAAATGTGGAGGCATTATCTGTATGGTTCCAGATTCGAAGTGTTCAGTGATCACAAGAGTCTGAAGTATCTGTTTGATCAGAAAGAGTTAAATATGAGGCAGAGAAGGTGGTTAGAATTACTGAAAGATTTTGACTTTGAATTGAGTTATCATCCCGGTAAGGCTAATGTAGTTGCAGATGCGCTAAGTAGGAAGTCTCTACATATGTCTATGATGATGGTTCGGGAGCTTGAGTTAATTGAACAGTTCCGTGATATGAGTTTGGGTTGTGAAGTTTCCGCTGATAGTGTAAAGTTGGGTATGCTGAAGTTGACTAGTGGAATTCTGGAAGATATTCGGAATGGTCAGCAAGTTGATGTCGCTCTAGTTGATCATATTACTATGGTTAACCAGGGAAATGGTGGTAATTTTGAGATTGATGAGAATGGCATCCTGCGGTTTAAAGGTAGAGTTTGTGTTCCTGAGGTGTCTGAATTGAAAAAGAGTATTCTTGAAGAGGGCCATAGGAGTGGATTGAGCATCCATCCAGGTGCAACTAAAATGTATCAAGATTTGAAGAAGTTGTTTTGGTGGGCTGGTATGAAAAGAGATGTTGCTAAGTTCGTGTATGCCTGTTTGACTTGTCAGAAGTCAAAGATTGAACATCAGAAACCGGCAGGTATGATGCAACCTTTGAAGATTCCTGAATGGAAGTGGGATAGCATTTCCATGGATTTTGTGACGGGATTGCCGAGGACGACGAAAGGTAATGATTCTATTTGGGTGATTGTGGATCGATTGACTAAGTCGGCGCATTTCTTGCCGATGAAGATTAATCACTCTTTAGAGAAGTTGGCAGAGTTGTATATTGAGGAGATAGTGAGGCTGCATGGTATTCCATCCAGTATTGTGTCTGATAGAGATCCCAGATTTACTTCTAGATTTTGGGAAAGTTTGCAGAAAGCGTTGGGAACTAAGTTGAGGTTGAGTTCAGCTTATCATCCTCAGACTGATGGTCAGACTGAAAGAACTATCCAATCCTTGGAGGATTTGTTGAGAGCTTGTGTGTTGGAGCAGAGTGGTTCTTGGGATAGTTATTTGCCGTTGGTGGAGTTTACTTATAATAATAGTTTTCATGCTAGTATCGGTATGGCTCCATATGAAGCATTGTATGGTAGGAGGTGTAGAACTCCATTGTATTGGTATGAATCAGGTGAGAGTGTTGTACTCGAACCTGAGATTGTGCAGCAGACGACTGAAAGGGTTAAGATGATTCAGGAGAAAATGAAGATTTCTCAGAGTCGTCAGAAGAGTTATCATGATAAGAGGAGAAAGGCACTTGAGTTCCAAGAGGGAGATCATGTGTTCTTGAGAGTTACTCCGACGACAGGTGTGGGTAGAGCTTTAAAGTCTAAAAAGCTTACTCCGAGGTTTGTGGGTCCGTATCAGATTTTGAAGAGGGTTGGAGAAGTGGCGTATCGGATAGCTTTACCGCCGTCGCTTTCTAACCTGCGTGATGTGTTTCATGTATCTCAGTTGAGAAAATATATTGCGGATTCTTCGCATGTTGTTCAGTTGGATGATATCCAGGTGAGGGATAATTTGACCGTTGAGGTGTTGCCAATTCGGATAGATGACCGAGAAGAGAAGACCCTGAGAGGTAAGAAGATTGCTCTAGTGAAAGTTGTTTGGGGAGGTCCAGCTGGTGAGAGCTTGACTTGGGAGCGTGAAGATCAGATGAAGGAGTCGTATCCGGCTCTATTTGCTTGAGGTATGTTTTCGAGGACGAAAACTTCTAAAGTGGGGGAGAGTTGTAACACCCCGAATATTGTTAGATTAATTAAATATTATTTTAATATGATTATTTGAAGGTAAAATGAATTATTAAATAATATTGGGAATTACTATTATTATTATAGATGTTATTTATTTTAATAATAATTAAATAAATAAAATAAATGGAATATGAAGAGTGGAAGGGTAAAAGTGGAAATGGATAAAAGAGGCCAAGGTGAGAACTCAGTGTGTTTTCACGTATTTTTGCCTCAGAGTCAGAGAAAGGGAGAAACGCTGAAGAGAAAGAGAAGGAAGAGGAAAATGCCAAAGATTGCTCAGAACTTCCTTCAATCCAAAGAGGTAAGGGGTCTGAACCTTATTAAACAATAATATGCTGAAAATGGTGAAATATTGTATGAACGAAATTGGGATTTTAGTCGAAGGAATTCGTAGAAATTATATGCAATGATGTTAGGATTGTGAAATCGAATAGGAGACTAATTGTACTAGATGATATGAGTGATTTTGTGCGAAATTTGGACTGTGGAAGGATGAATTTGGATAGATCTCGTAGTAGAGAAAGCCATGGCAGATCTGGAGAACTGGTTTCTGGTCATACGCGTATGGCACTAGGCAATACGCGTATGAGATGGCCTGGTACGCGTATGGCACTAGGCAATACGCGTATGAGATGGCTGGTACGCGTATGGCGCTAGGCAATACGCGTATGGATGAGGAAGATGGAATTTTGAACGTGAAATGGTCTCTGGTGGTACGCGTATGGGGAAGTGATATGCGTAGCATACGCGTATGGGAATGGCCAATACGCGTATGGATTTGGTCAGGCGTGGGCAATACGCGTATGAGCATAGGCAATACGCGTATGGGCAGACTTGTGGTCTTTCCTGGGCTGTTGTTGTGCAGTTTCGGTTGTTTAGGCTGAGCGAGGTAACTTAGCTGATGCATAGTATACGAGGGATCATTTCCCGTTGCTTTGAGTGGTATAGATATTAGTAGAGTGTGATAATACTGTGTTTGATTATGTGGCATGATGATATGCTTTTATGATAGAATGTGTTAATGATGATGATAACATGACTATATGATGCTGTTGTTGCTATGTTGATTATGATGCATGCTTGGTGTGCATGCATTCATGAAAGGCCGATGCCTAGTGATGAACGGACTGAGTTCCAATGATGTTGTTGACTCCGGGCTTGTTGAGAGGCTTGGTTCCTTACGGGGAACTCGGATTCTATGGTGATGAATCTGGGAGTGGTGATCCTGTAGTTGGTCACAAAATGGGTATACCGAGTCGTGTTGAGTCATGCATGGGTGTGTGCATTGCATTGATATGTTGTTTTGTTGATGTTCATGAGTATGTTGATTATGATGATTATGATGAGCTGTGTTGGTATATGTGAAATATATTTATGTTTATATTTCTGTCGTTATATTATTATTTAATAATGTAATTCTCACCCCTTCTGCATGTGTTTATGTTCATCTATGATGAGCAATGTGCAGATAAAGAGGAGTAGCTATTGTTGAGGTTTGAAGAATAAGTGTAGAGTTATTCTACAGAGTCGAGTCAAATGCTCTGGTCATGTGACACCGGGGTTATGGGATTCGATAGATAATTGGTTATTATTTACGTTGTTTATGATGACTAATATGTTGAGATGTTTTGTTGAGATAATGATGAAATACTTTTATGAATTGTTATGTGATGAATGATGATATTGTGCTGTTGTCCGCTGCGAAGTTTTAAGTATTAAATAATATATTTTATGTTGTGATGCGATAATTGTTATGTTGAAAGAAATGTAAACTCTTCTACATGTTGTACTCTGATAATATATTTAAATATGTCGTTCGGGTAGAAGGGTGTTACAGTCTCCATTTTCACCCTTTTGAAACAATGTTTAAGTATGATTAAGGAATTTGGATTTGATTAGGGAAAAAGCACTCGATGTTTGATCAAGTGTTTTTTTTATTATTTGCATTGAATCGAAACAGGATGAAATAATTTGAAGGGTTTTGAAAATGATGGAGAAATGGAAAATTTAGTTGGGAAAACGACTTGACGTTGGATCATTGTTTGTTTTTTGTTCTTTTCTGAAAGTTGTTGATTTTAATCTTTGAATTAACAATCAACATGCATAATAACAGTAAACAAGAAAGTGGTAAACTTATTACACATTACGGGAATGAGGGTACAATTTGTTAAATGGGGATACAGTACAACGATTAACAACAGAATCTCAATAAACAACTATAAATAAACAATGATCTTATTGTAAGGAGGCCCAAGAGAAAGACAATGGACAAAAAACAAATCGGAGTTTTAAACTACTGAATTTAGCACTATGTTAAGCAATCATAAAGCAATGCATGTAGGAATCATCCTATCGAAGGCCGTCCAATAAGATTTATGCGTTTAAGAAGTTTCTAAAGTTAAATTGAATTTTTAACTTTGAAATTTCAACGCATCTGAAAACCCAACAACTCGGTGATTTAAACGACATTCTTAAAGGTAAAAAGAAACAATAATTAAATTATTGAATTTAGCGTTATGTTAAGCAATCGTAAAGTGATTCATGTAGGAATCATTCTATCTGAGACCGGTCAATAAACTATATGTGTTTAAGCAATTTCTGAAGCTACATTGAATTTTTAACTTCAAAATTGCAACGCATTTGAAAACCCAACAACTCGATGATTTAAACGACATTTTTAAAGGTAAAAATAAACGATAATTAAAGTATTGAATTTAGCACCATGTTGAGCAATCGAAAAGTGATTCATGTTGGAATTACTCTATCTGAGGTCGGCCAATAAGCTATATGCGTTTAAATAGTTCTTGAAGTTAAATTGAATTTTTAACTCCGAAATTGCAGTGCATCTGTGAAAAAACGATGGGACAAATAAATCGAATTTTATTTTTAACAATTTAAAAAATAATCAATTTAATTAATAAATAATAAATAACAATAAAAATAAAAAATGATAACAATAATAATAATATGCAATAAACATCGCAACCCAAACTCAAATCTCTAAACTCTTCGATCAGCTCCAACTCTTAAGCCATCAACATCGATATATGCAAGGTCTTACAACTCAATGAATCAGCTATGACATTGGCTTTACCATGATGGTAACTCAAACCAAAGTCATAATCCTTTAGAAACTCAAGCCATCTTCTTTGTATCATATTCAAATCTTTCAGGTCGAAAAGATACTTCAGACTTTTGTGATCAATGCACACCTCGAATCTCGAATCAAACAAATAATGTCTCTAAATCTTCAACACGAACACAACTGCAGCCAACTCTAAGTCATGTGTAAGATAATTCCTCTCATGCACTTTTAGTTGCCTTGAAGCATAAGATAAAACTTGACGATCATGCATCTACACACCTCCAAGTCCCATTAAAGAAGCATCCCATTATAGAACAAAAGACTCAGCCGGACTTGGCAAAATCAGAACAGGAGACGACGTCAACTTCTTCTTGAGCTCTCGAAAAGTTTCTTCGCACGATGCATCCCAAACAAAAGCCTAACCTTTCCTCATTAGTTGAGTTAATGACAAAGCCAACCTATAAAAACCTTCAATAAATCTAGGATAATAACTAGCCAATCCAAGGAAACTTTGAATTTCAGTAACAGACTTCGGAGTTTCCTAGTGTAGCACAACATCAAGCTTTGAAGGATCAACAACAATCCCTCCGCTAGAAATCACATTGTCGCATCCGCGAAAAACAACCGGCGGGCTAAAACAAAAACAAACAGAGCCGCCACCGTGCGTTATTTATCCCAAAAGAGGGAAAGGAAAAGCTCGAAGTAAACCTGGAAAAAGCATGGTCTCGCGACCAAAGAGAATGGGATCGGGAGTCGGTTATGTGTAGGGAAGGTATTAGCATCCCTACGCATCCGTCGTACTCGACGGGATCCACGCTCAAAAGATAGAAAAAGGTTGCTAAAACAAACATCACACACACACACTGAAGACAACACAGGTGGGATAAGAGGGGAGAGGGCTCGCTAGGATATCGCATCCTATGCCTACGTATCTCGTCTGGAATGAGAATAAGAGCTGTCGTAGTTCGGCTCACGTACGCCAAACAGGACACACACAAACACAGGCAAACTTGGAACCCGAACGCCAATCGCTGGACTTACATCGGCTTCCGAACCAAACAAACACAATCAGGATACGGACAGTCAATCGCTGGTCTTACATCCATATCCAGACACACAAGAAGAAACAAGCAACAAGTTACTAAGGAGTCAGGCACTCGAGCCTAGCAACTGTCAAGCAAACACACACAAAAAAGAAAAAGGGTGCCCGGAGAGACCTCACACGGTCTCCTGCCTACGTACCTCATCTGGTATGAGGATCAGGGCGACGTAGTTCCCCTGAACGGGAGAAAGACTAGCCTAACCAGATAACAGAGGGAGACACAACTAGGGAGACTAACTCGAGCCTAGATGTTATCATGCATAATCATCCCTAAGTTAAGGTTTGCTATCTACTTGCACAACAGCAAGCTAATCCTAACCAGAAAAAAGCAAAGCACGCAAGCATAAACAAAACAAATCAAACATTCATAGTTAGCACACACTATATACAGACAGATGTGGCTCAATCAAGGGTTAGACTGCCAAAGCAAGTCAACTGTATCAGGGTAGTGTTAGCTCTTAACCCTGACATTGAGAGTCAGAGTGAAGCTGATGAAAGGTGAGTGAAGATTAGACTTCACAGCTCTTATCCCTGGTCAGGGAGAGCTTCAGACAATGAAGTGTGGGTCCAGAAAGTGGGAACCCTTCTACACTTAAGACACTGACTCAACTGATCTTGGGTTAATGTCCACAAGGCATCAACATGTGATGTGAGCCAAGGGACGACTCAATAGAATAGCAGGAGGTGGACTACACACCTCTTGTGTCTGCCAATTGCCTTAACAAAGGTCTTTTCCTGCTTGGGGACAAAGATAAACAAGCACAATCATTGCCTCTTAAGGAGGACTTCAGACAGGTGCCTGGCCAAGTAACAGGCCAGGTCTTCCAGACTACATGGAGAAAAGAAATTCTACCTCAATTGGTTTATACAACCAAGCAGCAGCACAAAGCAAGTTCAAAGATGAACTATTAGCAACTAATGTACCTGAAATCAATCAAATATAATCAGTATACCAATCACAAAGTCAAAACAAACAGATATGAACCAACAGTCAACACAATCAATCACATGTGCAAAGCACAATCAACTCAAGTGAGCCAAGCATCCTACCAAACAAACCAAGTTAGTTCATAACAAGCATATAAATCAAACTCAATCAACTTGGATTAATCTCCTTAAAGCATTTGCTTCTTCAACCTGAAAATCACATTCAAACATGAGAAACAAGACCACTAGGACAAGCCTAGGGTCCAAAGGAGATGAAAAATTTAAAACAGCAACTGAAACTCAACAAGAATCAAGATAAATCACTCCAGAATAAATTCCAATTAGTCTCACATCAAAACTATGCACCAAATTCATTTCATACACAAATCATGTCAAAGTGTGCAAGTGTGAATCACAATGGAGCAAACAGAATGATCACAATCAAATCAATACCAAAATGGCTCAATAAATTCCACAAAAAAACATGCCTAAACAGAACACATTCAATGAGCATCATACCAAAAATCATGGTAATTGGATAAGTGGAAGTATGGAAATTAAAATCATCAAATCATGGTATGTAAAAGCAAGCTCAACCAAGGCCACAAAACATGCATCAACTTCAAATGATCATAAAACAGTGAAGACACATGATAACTGAACCACACCAAAGCCAAAATGAAGTTAAACATGTCTATATCACTCATGCCAAATTTCAAGTCCATCCAATATATATCCAGAATTTCACAAAACATGGAAGTTGAACACTCAAGAAAAGTTCACAAATGACTAAACAGAAAAGAAAATGTTAATCAAATAGGAAATGGATCAAACAAATCCACAAAAAATCATGCTCAAACTAGACATTCAGAAGCATCAACATGAAAAAATCCAGCGCAATTGGCATCGCACAAGTATAGAAACAAAATTCAAGAAGTTGAAAAACATTTAGTGTGACACACATTGTCACACTCAACTTGATCACATCATATCTCTCAAACCAGGAACTCAAAAATAGCAAATCATATACCAACCTGACCAGGAATAAGTCTAGATCATGCATACAAAATTTCAGGCATTTCCAATTACGCATCAAGATTTCATGCATGAAAAGGTGAGCAAGGTGCAAGGCATGGTATACACAAACAAACCCTAGGCATTTTAAAAATCTAACCGTGCACAAATTTATTAAAAATCATCAAAAAAACAAGCACATCACAAGGAGCATTCCACAAAAAATATAACATTATTTGGACAAAAATTGAATGAGATATGAATTTTTGAATGTCATGAAAAAATAAAAAAATGTGAAACAAGGCATGTGAAGTCATGTGGAATAAATACAATAAGGCAAAAACGAAAAATGCTTGGCACGGAATCGAAGTGAGGTCCTGTTTGAACAGGCAGCGCGCGCAAACACTCCAGCTCATGAACAGTGAGCGAAATTTGGATCAAAATCAAGTTTCTGGAAAATTTTCACAAGTTCTTCATGTGTTCATACATTCATATGCTCAAGAACAAATCTCCACCAAATTAGACAAACCATATATCAATGGAAAGGTCTTTCCAAGCACATCATGAATATCAAATTAATTAAGCCTAATTCCTCATATTTTAAGAGAATCGAAGCAAAACATGTTTGTGCACAAAACTTCAAATCATCATAACTTCCTTGTTTCTCAACCAAATTTAGTGGTTCAAAGTGCAGAATTCTCTACTAAACAAGATCTATCCAAAGCATCAAACAATTTCAAGAATCATTGAAGTCGAAAACTCACCTTAATTTGAGGACAGTTGCGAATTTGCGTGTTTTTGGCCTTGGAATTGCAAAACAGAACTTCTATGATGATGTGGAAGATGAATGGAACAAAGTTTGTTGCTCAATTACGCACGATCTTGATGAAATCTTGAATTGCCATTGTTGCACCTCACTTTAACAGTCCGAAATTTGGCTTGGAAATGATGAATCCTTGCTTCAATTAGCTTCAATAATGCATATAGATGATGAATAGATGAAGATCAATGCAAGGTTTATGCAAATTTTTGGAAAAAAAGTGAAAGAGAAAGTGAAGAATTTTGGAAATTTTCAGATCTAGATCTGAATTCTGTTATGATTATGGTGAAAACAGTTACAATTATGTTTATATATGTTATGTTAATGATGATTCTAATCCTAATTAGTGTTAATGCAAAGGATTAGTGAAAATGCATTTTCATGCTAAATGCCAATTTGGTCATTTCACCTCACTTGTGTCAAACCAATGTAACAGTGAATTTTTCTGGTTTGAGCAAGTTTCAAATGGCATTTGTGAGCTAGTGCAAAAGGAATCATGTGAAAACAATGAATATTTTACAAAAACACCTTTTTCCCTCCATTTTTCAAATTAAGTCCACTTGAAAAATGGACTTTTTATGTGACGAGTTTTCATGAAATGTGATGATGGATTATGATAAAGCATGTCAAATGGAGTTTGCTCAAAAAAGAACCACATGAATTGGCCTTTTGGTTCAAGAGTTATGCCACTTTGAAAATCAACTTTTTTGGACAAGGATCAATCCATATCTTGCCAACCACACATGAGAAATTCATGTTCTTGGACTTTTTGGGAAGGTGAGAGTAAGATCTACAACTTTCATGTTGGACAAAATTTCATTTGAAGCATTTTTGGACATGTAATTTTGAGGTGAAAACTTTCCATTTTTGGCAAATTTCAATTACAAGTCACTTTCTATTTTTGGAAAGTTTCCATCTGACTTTATTTTCTTCATTCTTGATGTTTGAAATGTCAAATGAAACTTGTTTAGACATGAATGAAGTGTCTCTAACCCTCTCCCTCCTTCAAATCCATGAATTCAGGCACAGTTGACCACAGTTGACTTTTCTAACTGATAGATGAATTTCAGCTTGACTGATCAAATTGAGCCTCAAACTCCTGATGAAATGGCTCAATGATGAAGCCCTAGCTTCCATAAACTCAATATAATCACATGATGATCCCCATATCCATTGAAAACCCCATCTCCTTGCCAAGCCCTGATTGGCCCAATACAACTGATTAGGGTTGACCAGTGGTCAAAACCCTAATCTCAAGGAATATGATCAAGCATAAGGAATCTCTTGGTGATGATAAAACCATGATGATGATGATGTACCATTTTAACCAAGATAAAGCTCAACCCTCCTTGACAACCAAGAAACCCTAATTTGAATCACACATCCTCAAATGGTTAATAATCAATCCAATGAAACCCTAGCCTGCATCTTAACCTCTTTATCTTCTGACCAAGACTTAGGAGGATGACTTGCTCCATGTAACCACATGATATGCAAATATGCAATGCCTAATGACCTAAAAAATGATATGCAATATGTTAAGCTAGTCCCAAGAGAGGAGGGCAAATTTTGAGGCGTTACAGCTGCCCCTATTCAATCCACTGTGAACCTGTCGATATGAATAGCCTCAACTTTCAGATGATCAGGATGAAGAGTGATTGAATACCAAGAACAGACGAACAATTTGCACTCTGATGGGAAATAATTAACAATGCCTGTCAGAATCGGCAAAGAACACAATCTTGAAAGAAACACCCGTCTGGAACGGAGAAAGTCGGCCTGATCACCGAAACAGAAACGTCGACCTGGATACCAAAATAAATGGTAACGCAGGGATAACCATGGCCTGATCACCACCCCCGCTGGGGATTATCATCTCTTCTTTTTTTGTTTTTCTTGAACCCCGAAAATTATCATCAATTTCTAAGGCCATTCATAAAACGTAAGCTGCACACTAAACCAAACAAATTACAAGCACAAGTCAAAAATTCACAAGCTAAATCTTAAACAACCATTACGATGCTTGCAATATCAATTTACAATCCCCGGCAACGGCGCCATTTTGTTAGTTGTAATTTTACGTGTCGGGTTTTTGTTATCGTATCCACAGGGATTGTAAGATATCACCGCCGTTCGATGGTTGTATTAATTCTAGCTCAATGTAACAATAGGGTTTTGGTTGGTTGTCACGTTATCTTGCATAAAAGGTAAAAGTTTTGGTTTGAATAAATGAGAAATATTGCCAAAGTTAGGGTTTGATGATCACTTTGCATGTATTTGTTCGGTCAACAATCTTATAAACTCCTTTAGATGATAAATCATTTCACAAAGTCCTCCCAATACGTTTCTCTCGAACACACATTGTGAGTTTTCCCATTTTGATCCATTGTTTCTCTCGAACACAATCCATCAAAATGACAACTTTTTGGTTCAACCTAATGGTGAACAAAATCATTCATTACTATCTCTAGCTAACAAACAAGATTGGATGAAAACCTAGGTCAAAAGTTGGTAAACATCTCTCGATCATAAACCAACACAAAGAGTTTTAAATAGAAACAAAGTTTTCATCATATATTCACCATTAAAGAGTTTACACATGAAGATCCTTACATTTACACACAAAGCTAGTAATCACCTACATCTAACCTTGACAAATGGATGACTTAGCTACTCATTTTCATGGTAGCTTGGTCGGCAAGTTTCGGAAGAAGGTTGATCAACATCCAAGTCGGATAATCGAGATTGGATAGGAATCCACCTTCTTTTTGTAGAAGATGGTTACAAGATGAAGAGAAGTGAAATCTAGGGCATAAAAGATCCTAAGAACAATGCTGGAAAATATCTCTAAGAAAGTACAAAAGTGGAAAAATTAGGTAAAACTAAGGTATGGCTCTCAAAAGTGGCACTTGCTACTTATAGAGCTGTACTGAGCTGTCATGCTCGCTAGGCGAGCAGAATGGCTCGCCTAGCGAGGGTCAAATTGAGGCACAAGAGGCACCTGCGCCCAGAGACACAGTCTATCTCAGACTGTCATGTTCGCCTAGCGAACAAAACCTTCGCCTAGCGAAGGGCACGCTTCAACCCTCGCTCCTACGAGGTTGAAAGGTTTGGCTACTGGAATCCTCGCTGGGAACTCGCTAGAGCCTCGCCTAGCGAGTGAGTGCTGGCTGTGTTTTTCACCAAAACTGAACGAACTCGCTACCACCTTCGCCAGCAACTCGCCTAGCGAATTTATTGATATTTTACTGGAGCTTTTCGCTGGGCGCTCGCCTAGCGAGTGCTTCGCCACAGCCCTCGCCTAGCGAGCAGGCTGATGAATGCTTGATTTCTTTGGTTCCTTTGCCAACTTTCTTGTGTCTTCATTTTCAATTATTTCATGCCTTCTTCCTGCACAATAACACACAAATCAAAGGTACCAAGATCGTTTATCAATGTAATGCATTTCATCTAAAACAAAGGTGGTTTTGACAATTTAGCAAGGAAATAGAGTGAAAGATGCCCATATATGATAGCTCAAATAAGCACTTTTGGGCATCTAACAACTCTCCCCAACTAGATTCTTGCTTGTCCTCAAGCAAAGTATGCCTCTTGAAGGACAAGAGGATTTGCTTTAAGAAAAAGGTTTCTCCGAAGTTGGATAAAACGGCTCAAACACAAGCGAATCAGCATATACAGGTGTCCAACGGTTCGAATAAAATAATACACAAGAACTAAAACTTAATAGCTATGCGAAATATTTATCTATCTACAACAATATTATTCTGAATGAATCACCCTATCTCTCCTCTTCGAATAAGGAATGAAGAATTTACGCGTTTGCAACCGCGGGAATAATCTCACTCTCTAACAAATAATGAAGAAATCAATTCGATTCATACAATGTCTAACATTTATAAATGGTAATGTGGAAGCACGAAGATCACTAAGGGCTTTTCGGTTGAAGCTTGGTCAGGTTAACAAACAAGGGTCATTTCTAAGGCCATTGAAAACGAAATTGCCGATGCAAAAGAGACATTCACTGTACACATATTCACACATCTCGACTTCGTTCCATTTGTTTCTTATTTGAAACCTTCACAACTCTTATTTCACAACTCAATTTTTATTTTTCACTATTTTTCTTCCAAGCAAGCATTCATTTTCATTCTTTCTATTTTTGTTCTTTTCTTTCACATCATATTTACAAAACAGATGTTTCTTTTCTATATTTTTATTTTCAATGCTTGCTCGGTTTTTCTTTTCTTTTTCAAGAGTTGTGGTACTTACCGATTCTCCCCAACTTATTTCTTACTCACCCTAAGTGAATGCTCTTAACTTTTTACAGCAAAAGAACAATAATCAAGATTTTCCGGGTTGTAAAAAAAAGATTTTTGAAATCTCACTTTATTTCAAGCTGAGATTCAACTGTTTAAGCTCAAAGGGGTTAACGAATACTCTCTCTGCTCACAGGTAAGTTGTTTTGGATGTAGTTGTGCTCGATAGAAAACAAGTGCCTTGATCATTTCTAATTGCTTCCACATATTCAAAATAATAAAAGACAAAGCATGAATCAAATGAATCAACAAAACTTATTAGAATCCAGCATTTAAGTGTACAATGGAGGTTTCCTCACAATTTGTGGTTTTAAGTCCTAGATGAAACATTCATTCAATTATGTTGCAAAAAGACAATATTCAATTTACCAAAAAGAGTAAAGTTCTTAATGCATTCTAAAATTCTAGCCGGAGGTAACCATGTACCTTAGCCTCATTCACTTGTTTATTCTTATCATTGCCATCCAAGCTCGGATGCACCTTCATTGGGTACTTCTTTGAGGAGCAACCAATCTAGAAGGTTTGCCACTCAATCAACCAAAATTTATTAAACAAACAAAATTAAAAACATAAATAAATAACATTACTGAAAATTTAAATTTGTTCATGGGGGACAAAACACCCCAAAAGTACAAAACCAAAGTCAAATACAGAATCCGAAAATACAATAGAAATAAACATAAAAACTGAAAAATACAACAACTTAACCCTCCAAGGGCTCAGAATCCTCCTCGCTACCGGCTTCAGAACCGGTAGCCTCATCATCAACATCATCATCATCATCATCAGCTGCACCCGAAGACACACCAGCGCCCGCCCCCTCACCATACACAGGCCTGTCCACAGGCCAGTTGGCGTTAAGCAGAAACTGCTCACGCGTCATCAAGGCATGAGCACCACTTCCCTGCAGCTGTAACCGCTGCATAGAGTCGTGCATATCTATCATGGCTCTCTGGGATGCCGCCATCCATTCAAAACTGTAATCACACACAGCTCGCAGGTAGGGATCAAGTCCAGGAGTAGAAGTACCAGGACCATCAGAAGCCCGGGTACTCTCAGTAGCTGCACTGCCTCTGGCATTCTTCGCTCTACAATATTTGGCCACGTACCGGTCATCGATAGGTGGCGGGATCCTTACCTGACCCCGAGACGGTAGTTTCACCTTTGCCTGAATGCACAAACTCATGATTAAGCACGGGAAAGCTAGGGGACAATTCACACGAGCCCCCGACTTTAGCCCGCTTTCGATCACGGACTTAAGCTCATTAGCGATGATCCTCGCCACATCGATCTGGACGTTGGAGAGGATACTGTGAACCAAATGTGCCATTGGGATCGGCACTGTAGAGGTGTGGGACTTAGGCTGGATGTTCGTCAGCACCAACAGCAGTATCAGTTGAGCCATGGGAGTCATGTCCTCCCTGTGATACCTCATTGGAACCCCAGATGGGTTCAGCTCAACAAATTTCCCCCTTAATAGCAGGGCGGCAGAAATGGCTGGAACATCCCGGTGAAGCCGTAGGTCAGTGTGGTATGTGTCCCTCTCTTCAGCTCCCAGCTGGAGCGGTTCCCCAAGGACTCGGTTGATGGCATCCCGATCAAATGCAACTGGACGCCCGGCCACTCTAGATATCCAAGTAAAGGGCTCGTCGTCATCAGGCAGTGCGTTTGCATAAAACTCACGCACCGTTGCTATGTCATAATGCTCAAGTGGGGAAATTAACCGATCCCACTTCATAGTGTCCATCAACCCGGCAAATGCTCTGTTTGTGCCTTGGGGGTTTGATGAGGAATCGCTTCTCCAGAAGAATTTTCCGTTTCTCCAGAGAAATGTACCTGGCGGCCTGCTTCGGGCCGACAAATTTGTCGTTATCAAACTGGATAGGTACAGACCGGGAAGTGTTTCCTCCCTTTCTTTTCTTTGACGCTCCAGACCTTGATTTCATCTGCAAAATATAAAAGGAAACAACACACACCAAACAGATTAGACAGCAAAACCATTTTTCAAAAGACTGTCAGGCTCGCTGCTGCTTCGCCTAGCGAAGTGGCAGCGAACGCTCGCCCCAGGTTCGCCTAGCGAGTGCTAGCGAACCTTACGGGTTTTTGGGGTTTTTCAGCATGTTCAAAGAATATTTCCCAAAACCCATACTCTAATGGTTTCAATTTCAGAACTTAATGATTTATCGATTAAGCAAACGTTCTATGGCTATTGGGGATTACACATTTACATGCAAAACCTAAAATCCCCAATTCCAAAACCTAAAATCCCACATGCAAACCTAAAGTTTCCCATACCACAACTCATCCTAATTGTCATTCAAATTGGAAATACAATGTTCAAACATAAAGAAAATGTAGTAGGACAAACGTTAGTTACAGTGATAGATTGAAATGTGAAGTGGAGTAGGGTTTGCAATCTCCAAATAGGGAACCAAGTTGTTAGTGAGAGAGATGCAAATGAGAGAGTGTGGAGAGCTCTGTAAAAATTTCCTCAGCAGAGTCGAAAAACAGAAAAATTGTGTTTTGGGCAAAATGAGTGCCCTGCTGAGATTTTAAATAAGTGCTGTCATGCAGCGCTCGCTGCTGATTCGCCTAGCGAGCAGCTAGCGAATCAGCTCGCTACTGCCTCGCCTAGCGAGCAGCTAGCGAGAATGACAGCAAATGCCTTTTCAAAGGCAGCAATTCATGTTCATACAGCATGGTTTTAGCACTAGGAAACCCAACACAACACAACACAAAAAACAGTAAATACTTACAATGTTGGGGTGCCTCCCAACTAGCGCTTGTTTAACGTCGGCTAAGCTCGACGGTGTGATGCTCACAGAGGAGCATCAAGCGGAATTGCACAGCTCTTGCGATCCACATGACCGCCGAGATAAACTTTCAATCGTTGGCCATTCACGGTCCAACTATCTTTCTTGTCCATGTCTTCGATGACAATAGCCCCGTACTCCTTCACCTCTTTCACCCGAAATGGCCCGGACCATTTTGATTTCAACTTCCCGGGAAACAATTTCAACCGGGAGTTGAACAATAGGACCAACTGTCCGGGCACAAATTCTTTGCTTCGGAGCTTCTTGTCGTGGTACTTTTTTGCCTTTTCTTTGTACAACCAACTTGAGTGGTATGCGGCATTGCGCATCTCTTCTAACTCAAGTAGTTGCACCTTCCTTTTGTCACCGGCCAACTCATTTTCAAAATTTAAAAATTTTAGGGCCCACAAGGCTTTGTGCTCCAATTCAACCGGCAAGTGGCAAGTTTTACCAAACACCAATTGAAAAGGAGTTAGGCCAATTGGAGCTTTAAAGGCCGTACGGTAGGCCCATAATGCTTCGTCCAATTTTTGGGACCACTCCTTTTTTGAATTAGACACGGTTTTTTCGAGGATTCTCTTAATCTCACGATTAGAGACCTCAGCTTGCCCGTTAGCCTGTGGGTGATACGGAGTTGTCACCCTATGCGATACACCGTAATGTTTTAAAATAGTTTCCAAAGGTGCATTACGAAAGTGTGACCCTCCGTCACTTATCAACACTCGGGGGGTTCCGAAACGGGAAAATATGTTTTTCTTCAAAAAATTTATCACCGTTTTCGCATCCGCCCGAGGTGAGGCAATCGCCTCAACCCACTTAGAGACATAATCGACTGCGACAAGCATGTACTCGTTCCCATAAGAGGGTGGGAATGGTCCTACGAAATCTATGCCCCAACAACCAAAAACTTCCACTTCTTGGATATTTTGGAGAGGCATCTCATCTCTCTTACCAATCCCTCCGCTTCTCTGGCAACTGTCATAACTTTGCGCATGGGTATGTGCGTCTTTGAAAATAGTGGGCCAATAAAATCCCGATTGAAGAATTTTAGTGGCCGTTCTAACCCCATTATAGTGTCCGCCGTAAGGCGAGTTGTGACAATGCCAAAGGATGCTCTGCGCTTCATCGCCAGTAACGCATCTCCTTAATAGGTTATCACTACCCAACTTAAACAAGTATGGGTCATCCCAAACATAATACTTCGCATCCGAAAGGAACTTCCTTTTTTGGTTCGAAGTTAGGTCGGAAGGCACAAAACCACTAGCCTTGTGGTTCGCAAAGTCTGCAAACCACGGCCTAACTTGAACTTTAAACAGTTTTTCATCAGGAAATTCTTCCCGGATTTCCTTTTCAGACGCGGTAACCTCCACATTCACTAAGCGGGATAAATGATCCGCTACCAAGTTTTCCGACCCCTTCTTGTCTTTGATTTCAACGTCAAATTCTTGTAACAAGAGGATCCAATGGATGAGCCTTTGCTTCGAATCCGGTTTGGTTAGCAGATATTTAATCGCCGCGTGGTCGGTATACACAACGACTTTAGACCCTATAAGATAAGACCGAAACTTTTCTAGCGCATACACTATTGCAAGTAGTTCTTTTTCCGTGGTGGCATAGTTTATTTGAGCCTCGTTAAGAACCTTACTCGCATAATGTATCGCATGAAAATTTTTGTCTTTTCTTTGGCCAAGTACCGCTCCAACTGCGTAGTCGCTCGCATGACACATTAGTTCAAAATTTTCATTCCAATTGGGAGCGACTATTATTGGAGCGGTAACCAATTTTTCTTTTAAAGTTTCGAAAGCTTGCAAACAATCATCGGTTAAGAGAAATACCTGATCCTTAGCGAGCAAATTGCTCAAAGGCTTAGCCACCTTTGAGAAGTCCTTGATAAAGCGCCGATAGAACCCGGCGTGCCCCAAAAAGCTACGGATGCCCTTCACATTCACCGGAGGAGGTAATTTTTCGATCACTTCAACCTTAGCTCTATCCATTTCAAGCCCCCTTCTAGAGACTTTGTGGCCTAGCACGATCCCCTCGGTCACCATGAAGTGACACTTCTCCCAATTAAGCACCAAATTGGTCTTCACACATCTTTCCAACACCGTTTTCAAGTTCGCCAAGCATAGACTAAAAGACCCACCAAATACCGAGAAGTCATCCATGAAGACTTCCATTGTTTTCTCTATCAGATCGGCAAAAATGGCTTGCACACATCGTTGGAAGGTCGCCGGTGCATTGCATAGCCCAAAGGGCATTTTCGGTATGCGAACACTCCAAACGGACACGTGAAAGCCGTCTTCTCATGATCAACCGGGTCAACCGCAATTTGGTTATACCCGGAGTAGCCGTCCAAAAAACAATAGTATTGTTGGCCCGATAGTCTTTCGAGCATTTGATCCATAAATGGGAGTGGAAAATGGTCCTTTCGAGTTGCGGTATTCAACCGCCTATAATCAATACACATTCTCCATCCCGTTGCAACTTTAGTAGGGATCAATTCGTCCTTGTCATTTCGGATTACGGTAATTCCACCCTTCTTCGGAACAACGTGCACAGGACTAACCCACGGACTATCCGAGATCGGGTAAATCATTCCCGCATCCAATAGCTTTACAACTTCCTTTCAAACAACCTCCTTCATGGTAGGATTTAAGCGGCGTTGTGGTTGAGCTACCGGCTTGAAATCCTCTTCCATCAAAATCTTGTGCATACAATAGGAGGGACTAATTCCTTTTAGATCGGAAAGAGTCCAACCCATGGCTTCTTGATTTGTTTTTAGCACAATGATTAGACGGGCTTCTTCTTCATTTGTCAAAAGGTTGCTTATGATGACCGGCTTTGCCTCGGTCTCATCTAGGAATACATACTTCAAAGTAGAGGGTAGCACTTTCAATTCAATTGGCGCTTTTTCGTCAATAACCTCCTTCTTCAAGTTTTCCTCCTCTACTTCCCATGGTTGTAGGTCGTCTAAACTATCAAGTTCCTTTAAGCATTCCTCAAGAGCTAGCTCTTCTTCAACAGTGAAAACCTCCAATGAGTCGTCAAGAGCTAACTCCATAGGAGATATCTCATGAATATGCTTTGAAACCTCCATAATAGCGTCTTCGATCACATCGATGCGAAAGCTATCATTTCTATCTTTTGAATGCTTCATTGCCTCAAATAGATCGAATGTAACTTCCTCATTTTGAACTCTCACCTTCATTAAACCGTCATCAACATCTATCATCATTCGCGCGGTCTTCATGAACGGTCGGCCCAAGATGAGCGGAGCATCATCATCTTCCTCCATATCAATAACAATAAAATCGACCGGGAAAAAGAATTTGTCGACCTTCACCAAAACATCTTGGGCTACGCCATGAGGATGGGTCGTCGACTTATCCGCCAATTGCAACGTCATTCGGATGGACTTAATCTCAATGTTGCCAAGTCTCTTGATAATTGACAAAGGTATAAGATTAATGCTTGACCCCAAGTCAATAAGTCCTTTCCCGACATAGACGTCACCAATTTTAACCGGCAATGTAACTCTTCCCAGATCAACCTCTTTCTTAGGAAGCGTCCTTTGAATAATGGCACTACAGCTCGCATCAAGGACGATGGTCTCCGGTTCTGTATACCTCCGCTTTTTTGTTAGTATGTCCTTCATGAATTTGGCATACTTGGGCATTTGCTCCAAGGCTTCGGCAAACGGAATGTTGATTTGCAACTGTTTAAAAATATCCATGAACCAGGCGTAATGCCGTTCATTCTCCCTTTTGGACGGGGCATGAGGATAAGGAAGGTTTTGGATTGGAGTAGCACTCACTACCTCCTTTCCCTTTGCAACTCTAGCACTCTTCCATCTAGGCTTTTTCACTACCTCCCTTATTACCTCATCACTTGTATTTTTCTCAATCTCCACACCTTTTTTCTTTTCAAATTCACCATTATTTTTATTCTTTTCAACTTCTTCACCCTCACTCCACTCTCCTACTTCACCATCAACATTTTCCTCCAATATTTCCTCCTCAATTTCTTTCTCTTTCTCTCTTTGTTCACTCTCGACTCTTTTTTTATTCTCACTACCCAACTCCCTCCCACTTCTCGTCATGATCGCCTTACAATGCTCCTTAGGATTTGTTTGCGTGTTTGCCAAAAAGGAAGGACCGGTTTGTTGTTCCGCGAGTTGCTTGGCAAGTTGCCCAACTTGAGTCTCGAGATTTTTCATAGCCGCGTCATTGCTCTTTTGATTGGCCATTGACATTTGCATGAATTGCGTCAATGTCTCTTCTAACTTAGAATTGACAACCGGCGGTTGTTGAGATTGATACGGATTTTGGGGAGGGTTTTGACGGCTAGAAGAACCACCTCCATAACCTTGGTTATGATAATAATTGCTTCTAGGTTGGAACCCTTGGTTCCCTTGGAATTGTTGTTAATTTTGAGGGTGCGGTTGATAAGGTTGTTGTTGTTGTTGTCTCGGTTGATAGTCCCGTTGATTGGCCATGTAGTTTACTTCGTTAAAACCGGGAGGTGGACAAAATCCGGTGTCATGTTCACCTTTACAAAGTTCACAACAAGCTATTTGTTTAGCTTTTGACGGTTCTCTTAACTCTTTGATTTGTTGCGTTAAGAGTTCCACTTGTTGTGAGATGAGCTTGTTTTGGGCAAGTATGGCATCGTTCGTCCCTAGCTCAAGCACTCCCGACTTCTTCAAAGAGTTTCCTCGACTTTGACTCTGAAGATCATTTAAAGCCATTCGATTTATGATGTTTGTGGCTTCTTCGGCACTTTTTGACAATAAAGAGCCATCCGAGGTAGCATCCAACAACGTTTTGCAGTTTGGTTGAAGTCCATTTTTGAAGATATGGATTTGAGTCAATTCATCAAATCCATGCCCTTTACATTTCCGAAGCATGGACTTGAATCTTTCCCACGCTTCATTTAAGGATTCACTGGTTCCTTGTGAAAACACCGAGATGGCCGTCTTGGATTCCATGAATCGGTTATGGGAGAAAAATCTTTCGATGAATTTCTCTTCTAACACGTTCCAGTCTGTCATTATGGCCGGTGTTTGATCTAAGTACCAATCCTTTGCTTTACCGAGCAAAGCGTGGGGAAATAATCGTCTGAACAATGGAAGCTCCTGAGCCTGATCCACTCCGGCAGCCAATGCTATCTCATAAAATTTTGTGAGAAAAGCAAATGGGTCTTCATGGTCCATTCCGGTGAATGGACTTCCATATAATAAATTTAGAGTTCCCGTTTTCATCTCAGCTTGCCTTCCTGTGTGGTTGGGAAACTGAGCGGTGTTTCTTGGACTGTTTATGCATGGAGTAGAAATAGGTGGTGGTGGTGGTGGTTCCATGTTTGGTATGAATGGTGGTGGATTTGTGGTCGAAGAACTTTCTCCTTGCTCTTGGCGTTGTCTAGCCTGTTGCCTCCTACGTCTCGTTTTGCTATTGAGCCTCCTTGCGGTTCTCTCGATCTCGGGATCAAAAAGAAGTTCGGCCACAGGGATTTGCCCTCGCATAAAACGTAAGTTGCACACTAAACCAAACAAATTACAAGCACAAGTCAAAAATTCACAAGCTAAATCTTAAACAACCATTGCGATGCTTGCAATATCAATTTACAATCCCCGGCAACGGCGCCATTTTGTTAGTTGTAATTTTACGTGTCGGGTTTTTGTTATCGTATCCACAGGGATTGTAAGATATCACCGCCGTTCGATGGTTGTATTAATTCTAGCTCAATGTAACAATAGGGTTTTGGTTGGTTGTCACGTTATCTTGCATAAAAAGGTAATAAATTGCGGTAAAAGTTTTGGTTTGAATAAATGAGAAATATTGCCAAAGTTAAGGTTCGATGATCACTTTGCATGTATTTGTTCGGTCAACAATCTTATAAACTCCTTTAGATGATAAATCATTTCACAAAGTCCTCCCAATACGTTTCTCTCGAACACACATTGTGAGTTTTCCCATTTTGATCCATTGTTTCTCTCGAACACAATCTATCAAAATGACAACTTTTTGGTTCAACCTTATGGTGAACAAAATCATTCATTACTATCTCTAGCTAACAAACAAGATTGGATGAAAACCTAGGTCAAGAGTTGGTAAACATCTCTCGATCATAAACCAACACAAAGAGTTTTAAATAGAAACAAAGTTTTCATCATATATTCACCATTAAAGAGTTTACACATGAAGATCCTTACATTTACACACAAAGCTAGTAATCACCTTCATCTAACCTTGACAAATGGATGACTTAGCTACTCATTTTCATGGTAGCTTGGTCGGCAAGTTTCGGAAGAAGGTTGATCAACATCCAAGTCGGATAATCGAGATTGGATGGGAATCCACCTTCTTTTTGTAGAAGATGGTTACAAGATGAAGAGAAGTGAAATCTAGGGCATAAAAGATCCTAAGAACAATGCTGGAAAATATCTCTAAGAAAGTACAAAAGTGGAAAAATTAGGTAAAACTAAGGTATGGCTCTCAAAAGTGGCACTTGCTACTTATAGAGCTGTACTAGGCTGTCATGCTCGCTAGGCGAGCAGAATGGCTCGCCTAGCGAGGGTCAAATTGAGGCACAAGAGGCACCTGTGCCCAGAGACACAGTCTATCTCAGACTGTCATGTTCGCCTAGCGAACAAAACCTTCGCCTAGCGAAGGGCACGCTTCAACCCTCGCTCCAGCGAGGTTGAAAGGTTTGGCTACTGGAATCCTCGCTGGGAACTCGCTAGAGCCTCGCCTAGCGAGTGAGTGCTGGCTGTGCTTTTCACCAAAACTGAACGAACTCGCTACCACCTTCGCCAGCAGCTCGCCTAGCGAATTTATTGATATTTTACTGGAGCTTTTCGCTGGGCGCTCGCCTAGCGAGTGCTTCGCCACAGCCCTCGCCTAGCGAGCAGGCTGATGAATGCTTGATTTCTTTGGTTCCTTTGCCAACTTTCTTGTGTCTTCATTTTCAATTATTTCATGCCTTCTTCCTGCACAATAACACACAAATCAAAGGTACCAAGATCGTTTATCAATGTAATGCATTTCATCTAAAACAAAGGTGGTTTTGACAATTTAGCAAGGAAATAGAGTGAAAGATGCCCACATATGATAGCTCAAATAAGCACTTTTGGGCATCTAACAACTTCACAAAAGGAAGGTAACATGTGCATCTCTTCCTCAGAAGACACCCATAACGACCTCCATTGGCCTCAGCCAAAGTCTAAGGTGACACATGAACAGAAGATAATCCTGCGGACCTCATCCCGGATATAATCTTCAACTCCAATCTATATTTGAACCCCGATCTCCAGAAAATGCCTCAACACTTCCTTTTCTCCAATTGAACCCCGATCTCCAGAAAATGCCTCAATATTTCCCTTTCTCCATTTGAACCCCGATTTTCGCGTTGATCGCGTAACGTCCTTTGATTTTATTTCCATCTCCGTCCGACGGAAAAATTTCCTCTAGTATCGCACTACTGAGGAACATTGCTGATCTGACGTCATGATGCTAAACTCCTCAGAGTAACACCTTCAACCAGACACTGACTAATGACTGGGAAGAAACTCGACGTTTACTGGACATCGAACAATGATGTTTACCTGACACCAAAGAAAGCTCGACCAGACATTAACTGATGATTGGGAGGAAACTCGACATTTACTAGACATCGAACAATGATATTTACTTGACACCAAGGAAAACTCGACCAGACATATACTGATGACTGGGAGGAAACTCGACGTTTACTGGACATCAAACAATGATATTTACTTGACACCAAAGAAGACTCGACCAGACATTAACCAATGACCGGGAGGAAACTCGACGTTTACTGGACATCGAACAATGATGTTTACTTGGCACCAAAGAAAACTCGACCAGACACTTACTGATGACTGGGAGGAAACTCGACGTTTACTGGACATCGAACAATGATGTTTACTTGACACCAAAGAAAACTCGACCAGACATTAACCAATAACCGGGAGGAAACTCGACGTTTACTGGACATCGAACAATGATGTTTACTTGACACCAAAGAAAACTCGACCTTACGGGGATCGACACGACACTTACTGGTGTCGTAGGGATGACATCGACGTATGTCAAAACCAGGCAGACGCTTGCTGGGGATTAACTGGGAAATACTGTCGCTCCAAAATCACGATGCTGAACTCCTCAGAGTAACGCCCTCACCGTCCGGCGAAACCAAATCTCAACCGGTAACCACGGCCCGAGTCGCGCTGATCGCGTAACATTTCCATCTTTGTCCGACGGAAAAGTTTCCTCCAGTATCGCACTACTGGGGAACACTGCTGACCTGACGTCATGATGCTAAACTCCTCAGAGTAACATCTTCACCATCTAGCAAAACCCATTCTTGGAGGGTAACCACGGCTTGAGTAGCACCTTCACCCACTAGCGAAACCAAATCTCAAACGGTAACCTCGGCTTGAGACTAGCTTATGCTTGCAATATGATGCATGATTGATTTTTCTGCGTAATGCTCCATAATTATGGAAATGCTACGCGATTCATTATGCAATATGCTATGCCTATCTACATGATGAATGCATAAAAAGGTATCCCCCTCAAGGGACTCTTCTGGGGAGCTCGAGACACTCTGCTGAGGAACTCGTCAACACTCCGATCTCCACCCTAATGGGGAATAGCACTGCTGCTGGGAAAAGTCAACCCTTGCTGGGGATAACCTTCTTTTTTGCATTTGATCCGTTGGGGACTTCGCCGGGGAAGTAATCACCAACGCACTCTGTGGGGATAACAACAGTCTTTGACTTGCTGGGGATATAAATCCCGACCTTGCTTGGGAAACCACCGCACACAGATACCTCCGCTGGGAAATAGCAACCTTCAGGCCTGGCGACTGGGGAAGCATCGATCTGAAACCTGCTGGGGATAACCATCCTGACCCTGCTAGGGAATCCACAGACCCTGAATCTGCTGGGGAATTAGTCCTCCCGACTCTGCTTGGGAAGATGAGGAAATTCCGGTGCTGAACACCCGTCGACTCGTCGAACCATGGCATTCATCATCCAAATCCATTGTCAGCTTTCCAATTTTGAGAACTCCCAGACTCGTCTGGACCTTTTCTGCTCCATCATCTTGTATTCCCAACGGCTCCGTACTCGACGGAGAGCGAACTCCTGGGGCTGATACAGACTTTTCAATCCTCCGACTTTGAAGAGTCTTCTTGATTAATCTCAAGGGTCGTCGTACGTCTCGTTGTCTTTTCATCGTTCTTCTATCTCTTGTCCCTGATTGGACTCCGTGGGGATTGTTTCGTCAAAAGTTTCCACATCACAACCTGCAAGTGAGTGAAAATACCTAACAGTTCCTGCAAAAGAGATCGTTAGATAAAACCGTGCCCCAGGCGTGTCAAGATTTCAACACTTGGTCACTCAACCTTCCGAATAAGATTTCAAGCTTCAATCTTATAAGCATGCATTGGAAGGAACCTGTATGTCTTAAAATGCAAGATTCTTTATCAAAATAATCTGATGTTTTTGCAATCAAAGCGGTAATGAAAAATAAAAACAAAATTATTTGACTGAATGTGCATTTTATTGATTGAAAAGTGTGTGGCTCAAATTGAGCAATACAAAGGAAGCAATTCCTGAAAAGAGGTAATTGCGCACAAAAGGAAAAATTTATCCTAAGGCAATGTGAAACCCGTGATCTCATCGAGTTCCAACTCAGTTACACCCCATATGTCCTCAGACTCTCCGTGCTTTCTGCCTTCTGAACAAGACGATTCCGACTGATCCCTACCGGGTATTATCCATGATGTTTTAACCAAAGCGTAAACGATCATGCCAGACGCAGTTGTTCGTTTCAATCCCTCTTTTTCCTGGACCGCCCTTTCGGGTTTTCAGTCCACCGGGATACCCTTTTTTGCCCAAGTCGCCTTTTCAGGTTTTCGACTTGCCGGGTGTACAGCTTTTTTCTTTTTATATCCCTAATTTTTGCCCGAACCTTTTTCTCTTTTTTTTGGGTTCGCCGGGATGCCCATTTTTGCCTGGACTATTTTATTCTTTTCGTCCAGCGGGTCTCTTTATACGAAGTATTTTTTACTGCGTCCGCATCTATAGGGGATGGAAAATCCTCGCCACTCATGGTTGTTAACAACAAGGCTCCTCCAGAGAAAACCTTCTTAACCACGAATGGACCTTCATAATTGGGTGTCCATTTGCCCCTTCGATCGTTTTGAGGAGGAAGGATCATTTTCAGCACCATCTCACCTACGTGATATACCCGAGGTCGTACCTTTCTGTCAAAAGCACGTTTCATTTGTTGCTGGTACAACTGCCCATGACAGATAGCCGCCAGCCTCTTCTCCCCGATCAGGCTCAACTCTTCGTACCGGGTTCTTACCCATTCCGCCTCTTGCAATTGCACGTCCATCAGGACTCTCAGAGAGGGAATCTGAACCTCAACCGGTAGCACCGCTTCCATTCCATATACCAATGAGAAAGGTGTTGCCCCAGTAGATGTACGCACCGACTTTCGGTACCCAGGATACCAGCTTCCTACTCAATCACCCTTGCTGGTGCATTCAAACGTTATCTGAGCAACAAAAGGAATGTGGGATCCTTTCAGTATAACCAAAGCAGCACTAACTCCTTCACATTAGCCCCATCAGACATCAGAATCCGTTCGGATTCGGGGTCAGGCCCCTCCTCCGGGATCGGTTACTCTCAATCTTTCGATTTGAGCACCTCGAGATGTCCTCATCAGGGAACTCAAACCTCACCGATTGATAATCCTCTACGGGTTGCTGGGCGATGTAATCAGATAATACACTCCCCTTGATTGCTTTCTGAGAGGTATATCGAATATCGTATTCAATCAAAATCATTGGCCCTCTTGCAACCCGTACGGTCACTGCTGGCTCTTTCAGAAATCTACCTGATCAGATCCATCTCGAAATCCACAAAGTGGTATGAACCAACATATACTGTCTTAATCGGCGAACAGCCTATGCCAACGTACATCAAGTTTTCTCGAACAGTGAATGTATTGTTTCACAGTCGGTAAACTTTTTGCTAAGGTAAATTGCATGCTCTTTTCGACAAGACTCGTCATGCTGACCCAATACACCTCGTAGACCCCTCGAGGGCTGTCAAGTACAGATTAACAGTCTCTTTCCATAGGGAGGCATCAGAATCAGAGGTTCCTGCAACTTATTCTTTTATTTCTCAATGCCCCTTGGCAATCATTATTCCACCTGACCGTTTGATTTTTTTTCAACAGCTTGAATGGGTTCACACATGGCTGTTAGGTGAGATGTGAACCATGACATGTAGTTCAATCTACCTAATAGACCACGAACCTCTTTTTTGTTCTCGGTTCAGGCACTTCTTGCTTTTCTTCCTTTTTTTTTTTTTTTTTTTTAGCAGGATCAACCTCGATTCCTCTCTTACAATGAACCCCAACAGCTTACCGGACTGCACTCTGAAAGTGCACTTATTTGAATTCAACCTCAGTTTGAATTGTCTTAACCGATCGACCAACTTGGCCAGATTTGCCAGATGCCCCTCTTCTGTTTGGGACTTTGCTATCATGTCATCAACATAACATTTGATTTCATGATGAATCATATCATGAAACAAAGTCACCATGGCCCTCTGATACGCGGCACTGGCGTTCTGCCTCTCTGGAGGACAGTCTTCTCTCCACGGTAGCTTGTGCATAACGACATCGGTATCCGACCCTGGCGTATCCTGACACGACCAGACGAAAGTATCCACATGCTCTTTCAACAGGGCTACCATTCTGCTCTCGACTTGCCTCTGAAGCGGCTCCCAATTTTCACTTAACCCATGACCTTGGCGGCGCTTGGAATAACAATCTCAACCCGCTCCTCATGCGGCTGAATCACCTTCTCCTCTTGTCTTGACAACCTGGCTAATTCCAGCAGATCACAATCTTCTTCGCCTTCTTCTTCGGCATGATAGATCGGATTGTCGAAGTCATATGAGGTGTAACCAAATCGTTATCAATGAGATCCGGAGAATTATTTTTCGAAGTCGGAATGAGACAGATCAAAAAGGGAAAAATGAAAACAAACATTGCCATTTTTATTTGTTTTTAAACTGCAAAAATAAATGAAAAACAGGGAACACCGCTTTTAATTTGAAAAACATCTGTTTATTTATGATGCAAAATGTTGCAAAATGAAACATGAGGTGGCCCTTACAATGAACCAAGACGTGTCGGGCAACACGTATGGCTTTCATGCAGATAAAATTGAAACAGAAATTATTACTCTTCCGGACGAGTAACAGTGCTGATCTTTTCAGGCTTCCAGTTCCCTGGTGCGCACGATTTTATCCACGACTCCAGCTCGCGGTCACTGTCAATCTCTTCACCCACTGTATAGGCGTGACCTGGATCTAGCATTCCAGCACTGACAAATGTGAACGGTGGACGGCGTCTTCTGTTTTGTCTAGACGACTCTTGATCTGGCTGATAGCCAACCCCGAACATATCCGCCTTCACCACAATGCCTATGATCTTCCCCCAGCCTGGGATCCCTCCATTTCTCACCACTTCCACAGCCTGTTTATAAGAAGAAATGGACGGCTTTTTCTCTTTCTCAACCCCAATGGCATTTTCCACCCTGACGGTTTCAGCTGCCAGACTGGGTGCTTTACACCTCACATTGTCCATTTCTACTTCAATTATTCCTTGAATTGTTTCCCTCATCATTACACGCCCCTTCGTGGCGACAGCCGCACAACAGTTATCGATACCAGGGAAAGCCCCACTCTTCCTCGGACGCTTCTGGACCACAGACATTGGAATCTTTAGCTGATCCCCGTTCGTTTCATCCATTTTCCTCTCGTCTTTGGACATCACATTCACCCCCATAGGGCCATGCATCGGCACAGGGTTAGTATTAACATCCGACATCAGCGCAAAATTGATGGCTTTAGAATCCACCAAGTCTTGAACGACATGCTTAAAAGCTTTGTAATCCTTAATGTGATGTCCGGATGCACCAGCATGGAACTTGCACCTGACATTCTCATCATAACTTGCAGGCCTCTGATCAGGTTTCAACAGAGTCAACATCCTTGGCCGCACCAATCCAAGATCCTTCAACCTCTTCAACAGAAGAGCATACGTCATGGGTGGCCTATCAAATTGACGATCAACCCCCTTTCTTCTCACTTGCTTCCCAGCTCTCTGTGCTCTCTGTTGAGGTGGCTGATGTCGCTGTGGTGCAGGTGAATTACCAACAGGAATGGTTATAGTGGCAGGATAAGGGTGGTAACGATCCTTACCGTGTTCTCTTTTTGCTTGCACACCACCTGGTTCAATCTCCTTCTTGAGCTGACCATTGTCAAGGGGCTTCCTTACCACGGCGCCAGAGGGGTTGTTTACTTCGGATGACGGAACCTTTCCCTGAACTTTCTCCTTGATCATCCAGCCTTCAATCCTTTCCAATCTCTCCGCCATGGCTTTCTGTCCCAAGGCAAGCCCTTGTACAACACTGAACAACTCCCTCATCATCTCTTTTAGTTCGAGAATGTCGGCGTTGGGTGGATCCATCAGTTCGGATTTGCTGAGTCTGGGAGGGTATTTGGGCGGAAAAGCTGTGCGCACCGGTTAGATACTGATACCTACAAAACAACAAACAGGTTAACATGCATGAATGCAACGTCTACCCATATGAGGAAGATTCCGTCCTTTGATTCTGGTTTCATCGAGACGGACAATATTTCATCAATAACATTCTGACATCCGGATGTCTCTCAACCAGATTCTTAATCAGTAATACTCCCCATATGGCTAGGCATAGGTTTGATGCAGATGAATGCAAAATGAGAATGATGCAGATGTATGAATGCAATGCATTGTGCCATCCTCCAAGTCGTCCGAACATCTGTTGCACTGAAGCCTGATCTCTAAACTGACCACAACCATCTGAAGGAATATGTAACCATAAATCCGACTTGGGATTCCGAAATAAACGGAACTGAAAGATACGCCATCATCATCATCACACAATCTCTGAACAGATATCCACAACAATCTCCGAATCGGCCCGGGGAATCCTGAAATAAACGAATCCCCACTGATAAATAACACGGACAGCACTCCGACGTCTCAGACATAAATGCCCATAAATCCGACTTATAAATATGACTCTGATCAACGGAACCGATAGTCACCATCAAAGTCACCATCTGAACATGCATTTGAAGAATCACCCTCCCTTCACAGGTAAATTCTAATCAGGTCATCCTAAGGCGGATAATAGTCTCGACAATCGGGCAAAGATACTCAACGGGTTTGCCCTTTCGGGTCTGCCGCTGCAGCTCTCTTAAGATCGTCTAAACCAAAGATCCGTGAAAGATCGGTCACCAAAGTCAATAGTTCAGATGAAGTGACTCAACCAGAGTGGAGTACCCCACAAAGGAAGAGCACTATCAAATGAACCTCGTCCGGCTTGTGGTACATCACATTGCCAAGCACATGTTGACCTAACATGAAGGAGGCAACATGAGACCACACTAATCCTAGGTGTATACTCGGGCCTGGGTTTTAGCCCCACTCAGAACACCCACCCCAAAACAGAGGAACCACCTGTACAGAGGACAGCAGAATGATAGTATGATGCATGCAAATATTTATGCAAATATATACACAACAGAATAATAAATGCAATAAATAAAGCGGCACAAGCAACCTAAACTATCCTAGAAGGCTAGGAGAGACTCGCTTAGGGAAGATGGACCAGCACAGGTCAACATCTCATAGTCCCCAGCAGAGTCGCCAGCTGTCGCATCCGCGAAAAACAACCGGCGGGCTAAAACAAAAACAAACAGAGCCGCCACCGTGCGTTATTTATCCCAAAAGAGGGAAAGGAAACGCTCGAAGTAAACCTGGAAAAAGCATGGTCTCGCGACCAAAGAGAATGGGATCGGGAGTCGGTTATGCGTAGGGAAGGTATGCACCCCTACGCATCCGTCGTACTAGACGGGATCCACGCTCAAAAGATAGAAAAAGGTTGCTAAAACAAACATCACACACACACACACTGAAGACAACACAGGTGGGATAAGAGGGGAGAGGGCTCGCTAGGATATCGCATCCTATGCCTACGTATCTCGTCTGGAACGAGAATCAGAGCTGCCGTAGTTCGGCTCACGCACGCCAAACAGGACACACACAAACACAGGCAAACTTGGAACCCGAACGCCAATCGCTGGACTTACATCGGCTTCCGAACCAAACAAACACAATCAAGATACGGACAGCCAATCGCTGGTCTTACATCCATATCCATACACACAAGAAGAAACAAGCAACAAGTTACTAAGGAGTCAGGCACTCGAGCCTAGCAACTGTCAAGCAAACACACACAAAAAAGAAAAAGGGTGCCCGGAGAGACCTCGCACGGTCTCCTGCCTACGTACCTCATCTGGTATGAGGATCAGGGCGACGTAGTTCCCCTGAACGGGAGAAAGACTAGCCTAACCAGATAACAGAGGGAGACACAACTAGGGAGACTAACTCGAGCCTAGATGTTATCATGCATAATCATCCCTAAGTTAACGTTTGCTATCTACTTGCACAACAGCAAGCTAATCCTAACCAGGAAAAAGCAAAGCACGCAAGCATAAACAAAACAAATCAAACATTCACAGTTAGCACACACTATATACAGACAGATGTGGCTCAATCAAGGGTTAGACTGCCAAAGCAAGTCAACTGTATCAGGGTAGTGTTAGCTCTTAACCCTGACATTGAGAGTCAGGGTGAAGCTGATGAAAGGTGAGTGAAGATTAGACTTCACAGCTCTTATCCCTGGTCAGGGAGAGCTTCAGACAATGAAGTGTGGGTCCAGAAAGTGGGAACCCTTCTACACTTAAGACACTGACTCAACTGATCTTGGGTTAATGTCCACAAGGCATCAACATGTGATGTGAGCCAAGGGACGACTCAATAGAATAGCAGGAGGTGGACTACACACCTCTTGTGTCTGCCAATTGCCTTAACAAAGGTCTTTTCCTGCTTGGGGACAAAGATAAACAAGCACAATCATTGCCTCTTAAGGAGGACTTCAGACAGGTGCATGGCCAAGTAACAGGCCAGGTCTTCCAGACTACATGGAGAAAAAAAATTCTACCTCAATTGGTTTATACAACCAAGCAGCAGCACAAAGCAAGTTCAAAGATGAACTATTAGCAACTAATGTACCTGAAATCAATCAAATATAATCAGTATACCAATCACAAAGTCAAAACAAACAGATATGAACCAACAGTCAACACAATCAATCACATGTGCAAAGCACAATCAACTCAAGTGAGCCAAGCATCCTACCAAACAAACCAAGTTAGTTCATAACAAGCATATAAACCAAACTCAATCAACTTGTATTAATCTCCTTAAAGCATTTGCTTCTTCAACCTGAAAATCACATTCAAACATGAGAAACAAGACCACTAGGAAAAGCCTAGGGTCCAAAGGAGATGAAAAATTTTAAACAGCAAGTGAAACTCAACAAGAATCAAGATAAATCACTCCAGAATAAATTCCAATTAGTCTCACATCAAAACTATGCACCAAATTCATTTCATACACAAATCATGTCAAAGTGTGCAAGTGTGAATCACAATGGAGCAAACAGAATGATCACAATCAAATCAATACCAAAATGGCTCAATAAATTCCACAAAAAAACATGCCTAAACAGAACACATTCAATGAGCAGCATACCAAAAATCATGGTAATTGGATAAGTGGAAGTATGGAAATTAAAATCATCAAATCATGGTATGTAAAAGCAAGCTCAACCAAGGCCACAAAACATGAATCAACTTCAAATGATCATAAAACAGTGAAGACACATGATAACTGAACCACACCAAAGCCAAAATGAAGTTAAACATGTCTATATCACTCATGCCAAATTTCAAGTTCATCCAATACATATCCAGAATTTCACAAAACATGGAAGTTGAACACTCAAGAAAAGTTCACAAATGACTAAACAGAAAAGAAAATGTCAATCAAATAGGAAATGGATCAAACAAATCCACAAACAATCATGCTCAAATTAGACATTCAGAAGCATCAACATGAAAAAATCCAGGGCAATTGGCATGGCACAAGTATAGAAACAAAATTCAAGAAGTTGAAAAACATTTAGTGTGACACACATTTGTCACACTCAACTTGATCACATCATATCTCTCAAACCAGGAACTCAAAAATAGCAAATCATATACCAAACTGACCAGGAATAAGTCTAGATCATGCATACAAAATTTCAGGCATTTCCAATTACGCATCAAGATTTCATGCATGAAAAGGTGAGCAAGGTGCAAGGCATGGTATACACAAACAAACCCTAGGAATTTTAAAAATCTAACCATGCACAAATTTATTAAAAATCATCAGAAAAACAAGAACATCACAAGGAGCATTCCACAAAAAATCTCACATTATTTGGACAAAACTTGAATGAGATATGAATTTTTGAATGTCATGAAAAAATAAAAAAAACGTGAAACAAGGCATGTGAAGTCATGTGGAATAAATACAATAAGGCAAAAACGAAAATGCTTGGCACGGAATCGAAGTGAGGTCCTGTTTGAACAGGCAGCGCGCGCAAACACTCCAGCTCATGAACAGTGAGCGAAATTTGGATCAAAATCAAGTTTCTGGAAAATTTTCACAAGTTCTTCATGTGTTCATACATTCATATGCTCAAGAACAAATCTCCACCAAATTAGACAAACCATATATCAATGGAAAGGTCTTTCCAAGCACATCATGAATATCAAATTAATTAAGCCTAATTCCTTATATTTTAAGAGAATCGAAGCAAAACATGTTTGTGCACAAAACTTCAAATCATCATAACTTCCTTGTTTCTCAACCGAATTTAGTGGTTCAAAGTGCAGAATTCTCTACTAAACAAGATCTATCCAAAGCATCAAACAATTTCAAGAATCATTGAAGTTGAAAACTCACCTTAATTTGAGGACAATTGCGAATTTGCGTGTTTTTGGCCTTGGAATTGCAAAACAGAACTTCTATGATGATGTGGAAGATGAATGGAACAAAGTTTATTGCTCAATTACGCACGATCTTAATGAAATCTTGAATTGCCATTGTTGCACCTCACTTTAACAGTCCGAAATTTGGCTTGGAAATGATGAATCCTTGCTTCAATTAGCTTCAATAATGCATATAGATGATGAATGGATGAAGATCAATGCAAGGTTTATGCAAATTTTTGGAAAAAAAGTGAGAGAGAAAGTGAAGAATTTTGGAAATTTTCAGATCTAGATCTGAATTCTGTTATGATTATGGTGAAAACAGTTACAATTATGTTTATATATGTTATGTTAATGATGATTCTAATCCTAATTAGTGTTAATGCAAAAGATTAGTGAAAATGCATTTTCATGCTAAATGCCAATTTGGTCATTTCACCTCACTTGTGCCAAACCAATGTAACAGTGAATTTTTCTGGTTTGAGCAAGTTTCAAATGGCATTTGTGAGCTAGTGCAAAAGGAATCATGTGAAAACAATGAATATTTTACAAAAACACCTTTTTCCCTCCATTTTTCAAATTAAGTCCACTTGAAAAATGGACTTTTTATGTGACGAGTTTTCATGAAATGTGATGATGGATTATGATAAAGCATGTCAAATGGAGTTTGCTCAAAAAAGAACCACATGAATTGGCCTTTTGGTTCAAGAGTTATGCTACTTTGAAAATCAACTTTTTTGGACAAGGATCAATCCATATCTTGCCAACCACACATGAGAAATTCATGTTCTTGGACTTTTTGGGAAGGTGAGAGCAAGATCTACAACTTTCATGTTGGACAAAATTTCATTTGAAGCATTTTTGGACATGTAATTTTGAGGTGAAAACTTTCCATTTTTGGCAAATTTCAATTACAAGTCACTTTCTATTTTTGGAAAGTTTTCATCTGACTTTATTTTCTTCATTCTTGATGTTTGAAATGTCAAATGAAACTTGTTTAGACATGAATGAAGTGTCTCTAACCCTCTCCCTCCTCCAAATCCATGAATTCAGGCACAGTTGACCACAGTTGACTTTTCTAACTAATAGATGAATTTCAGCTTGACTGATCAAATTGAGCCTCAAACTCCTGATGAAATGGCTCAATGATGAAGCCCTAGCTTCCATAAACTCAATATAATCACATGATGATCCCCATATCCATTGAAAACCCCATCTCCTTGCCAAGCCCTGATTGGCCCAATACAACTGATTAGGGTTGACCAGTGGTCAAAACCCTAATCTCAAGGAATATGATCAAGCATAAGGAATCTCTTGGTGATGATAAAACCATGATGATGATGATGTACCATTTTAACCAAGATAAAGCTCAACCCTCCTTGACAACCAAGAAACCCTAATTTGAATCACACATCCTCAAATGGTTAATAATCAATCCAATGAAACCCTAGCCTGCATCTTAACCTCTTTATCTTCTGACCAAGACTTAGGAGGATGACTTGCTCCATGTAACCACATGATATGCAAATATGCAATGCCTAATGACCTAAAAAATGATATGCAATATGTTAAGCTAGTCCCAAGAGAGGAGGGCAAATTTTGAGGCGTTACACACATGACCAAGGAAACTCACTTCCCTCAACCAACACTCTCACTTAGACAATTTAGCATATAATTTCTTCTCTTGTAAAGTCTCCAATACCAACCTCAGATGATTTGTATGCTTTTCATCTATCTTCAAATAAATCAAGTTGTCATTGATGAACATAACCACAAACTCATTTAAATACTGTTGAAAGATCTTGTTAATATACTCCATGAACACACCTGAAGCATTAGACATACCAAACAACATCACCGAATACTCGCAATGACCATACTTCATCCTCAAAGCAGTCTTTAGAATATCTTCAGCCTTTACATGAATCTGATGATACCCGGATCTCAAGTCAATCTTGCTGAAAATACAGACACCTACTAACTGGTCTATTAGATCATCAATCATCGGAAGTGGGTACTTGTTCTTAATAGTTACTTTGTTCGATTATCGGTAGTCGACACATAACCTCATACTACCATCTTTTTTCCTGACTAACAACACTGGCGCACCTCACGGCGAAACACTCAGACGAATAAACTTCTTTTCAAGTAGATCTTCCAATTGCTTCTTCAATCCACTCAAATCTGAAGCAGACATCCTATAAGGAGCCATCGAAACTGGACGAGTACTAGGTACTAAGTTGATAGTAAACTCAACTTTGCATTCTGGTGGCAAATCGCTGATGTCTTCAGGAAACACTTCTAGAAAATCACACACCACTGGTAACTCACCAATCATAACTTTAATTTCATCCTTCATGGAATTTAAATTCATAAACACTTGTGCACCATCCCACACAGACTCTCTTACTTGCTTAGCTGATACAAACATATCTTCATCTTCATTAAACTTTGAGAACATTAGCGACTCAACATACAACTTGCACTCTTGCAAACAGCGGCAAAATGAACAACCTCTCTACACATGAAACATCTCAGAGAAGCAGAAGCTTATCCTCTACTTATTTCAATCTCGCTCCTACAAGCAAGCAGTTAGAAATAAACAAGCATCGATAGTGTTTTACACATATCTCGTGTACTAGGGAATAAATAAAATAACAAAAATATGGTTGGATGGACTGACCTGCTTTGAAACCAACTATGCAACACCCTATTTTCCTTGCGTATATATATACAGTAAAATCAGAGTATCCACACAAACAAATAGGATGTCACACATTCTTTTATCCAAACATACATGCCCTATAACACTTTAACAGATAGTAACAATAATCATTACCTTCTCTTAGGGTGTCTTCACATGCTCACCTTCACCTAGGGTATCATCACAACAGGATTTCTCATCAATAAAGCATGCAATCAATAAATAATTTAATTTTAAAGACTTTATAACATAAACGAAATTATAAATGCAATCTCTTCAAAACCTCAAAACATCAACCATGATAGTATACTTTAAATTTCTACTTAACACAACAAAAGATAAATCACAAATGTTTCCCCTAGTGTTACATATCAGAGCACATAAACTAAAAGCAAAAAGAAAAATAAAAACAATCTCATGTCATCCTCCACTCTAAGCAGCTACTTAGTTACCTGCTTATATGTACCCCAAAGAGGAGCACACACCATAACAACAACAACAACAACAACAAAGAGGTGAGAAATCACAATCAATAATAACATGCATTATACTACAAATTAGGATATATATATATATTATATATATAATATATATATATATATATATATATAATATATATAATATATATATATATATATATATATATATATATATATATATATATATATATATATAATATATATATATATATATATCTATATATATATATATATATATATATATATATATATATATATATATATATTAATATATACAACATATTCTACACAATATCATTCACAATATATCACAATACATTCTCACACCTAAACTCATCAATCAATCATAACTCAACAAAATGCGTATAACTCATTATACAATGCAACTCGACTATGCAACTTTATGCGTATGCATGTGGTATCACCTCAATATTTGGTTCTCTCTAGAAATCGAAACCTAATCTCTGCAAACTCATGAGACCCCTCTCTAAGCTCCAAGCCCCTTCTCTGAGCTTGGGACAAGCCATTAATCCCCTTTATGAACTAGCAGACATGCCTCTTGACACAACTCAATGATGAGTCCCTCTCTGGGCTTTGGACAAGCCACTAGTCCCCTCTCTAAACTAGCAGACATGCCTCTTGACACAACTGTTATGATGCATTATCATATCATTAAATCAATGTGTTAAGACCCTGATTTGATCCTAACATAAATGCATTGACAACTGGAGTAGTCCCCTCGCTGGATCACATCACACCAAAATCACAAATGCACATTATCAATCAACAGTGCAATACAAACATGCTAATAATTCACCTTAACAGAATTACATTTCAAACATGCAACAATACAATAAACATAACTCAAAATAATCCATATTCACAACATTCCCATATTTTATACTTATTCTCAACACTTATCATCTTGTCATAGCAACATATTCAAACATTTCCACAACTCATAAGACATATTCCTCAAACTCACATAACTCGACATTTACTTGATCAAATAAATTTTAAAAGTCATTCTCATCAATTAATAATTTTATCAATACATATTAAGCTTTGAAATTATTATTAATTGATAATAATTTGCGTTAGCTTTCCACCTTCGAATCGTGTCTCGTTCCGAGTTATGAAACTCAAGTTATGATAAAAACAAAAACAGAAGAATTTTATCGCTGGAGCATCTCTCTACGCGAAGACCTCCCTCGCTAAGTGACGACTCTCTAAGCGACGCTTCCATCACTAAGCGACGATGTACATACCTGCAAAAACTAGAATGCGATTTTCCCCGTTGGAGGACCTCCAAAATTCCAATTTCGATTATGTAAAAAGCTAGATACTCATAATTAGACATATTGTGATTATCCCATGATTAAAATCCAATTTAACAGATAAAATCCAGTATTTTCATGAAAAATATTGATTTGCAAAACCTTCGACAGTGCAACAACGGTGGAAACACATCAAGTATCAAAACAGGAAAATTAGGCATGAATAGTACATAAATTCATCAATTATTACATACAATTTTCATCATACAATCATAATTCATCCATAAAATACATCCTATTGGAGGTTAAAGACTCCTTTATCCTACCCCTCATACATAAACTCTATTTAAAGTTATTCTCTCCCCTTACCGGATACTCTTAGCAGCAAAAATTCTGATTTGCAGTAGAACTTCTTCTTCTCCACTCCAAGTTTCTTCCTCTTCTTAGCCCTTTGACCTCTTTCTCTTTTCTCTAGTTTCTACGTACTCACAAAATAGGTTATTCCTAGGTTTCTCTCATTATAATATATAGTTAGAAAAAAATAACTCTTAATTATATTTCTCTTTCCTACTAACAAAATAATTGCTCCTTCCTCCCATTAATTTTTCATCAATTCTCTCTTTCACCTCAAAAGCTCTATTTTCCTTTTACTTAATTAAATCTAGTAAATTATTATTACTAAAATAATTTCTAGTAATTATTACCCACTTCTACTCATCACCTACAACTATCTCTATACCCGTAACTCAAGGGTACACCCCCCACTCCCATATTTAATTAATCATTCACAATTAAACAAATACGTAAAACATAATAATTCAAATAATTCTATAACTCAAGAATTTGGGTGTTACAATGCATCCATCGTGCGAGCATACAGACAAACATTTAATTGCTAAAATACTATCTAACATTATTCTCTAAAATCAACCAACCCACAAATATTTTATACACAAACTATGAAGCTCTAATTTTCTCATTGCACTTTGAGGAATACGTAGGCACATGGTATTGAAACTCTGGTGAGCGTAATAGTAAAAAACTAACATTTTCCCTCTTTAAATATTTAGTAAATATGCCTTTTAATAAATAAACAAAACAATTGCAAACATTTCCTTTAGAACATTTAACCCTAGCCTATTAGGAGGTTCCCGTTAAGTACAACGGATGTGAGGGGTGTTATTACCTTCCCTTTGCATAACCGACTCCCGATCCCTCAACTGGTTGCAATGACCGTATTTTCTCCCTTTAAGGGTTTAATTGATGCTTCCCTTTAAATAAAAACTTATGTGGCAACTCTATGTCCATTGATGCGTTACTTTTCGCAAGTATACGAACGCGTCAGAGTAATATAAAAGATTGTCGAATCCACAGAGACCAAGTGTCAATCTATCGTTATCTATTGTTATGGTGTTTATCAAAGGCAATCGAAATAGGTGTTTTTGGAGTGTGCAATGAAAAGTAAAGTGTTGAACAAAGATTAATTAATAAAGACAGGGTCGAATGTAATTCACGTAATCAATTAATAATCCAAGTACTTGCTAATAGAGCTACTTATGGGCAGTGTTTCCTACTTTGAAAATAACTAATTTAACAGGAACTGTCGCTTTCGCGTATTCAGAACCGAGTTGTACTCCCTAATGAAACCCTCTTATTGTCACTTATAAAAAGGCGCGCATTGCGTTAGAGTAGTAAACTTATTTTTAAGAAATATAGTATCTTGACTAAGTTGAAAAGTATTATAACCTGGATTTCTTAACCAAAAAAGGTTCTTACGAACCAGACTCTAAACTTATAAACGCGTCCGAAAATAGTTTTAAAATCTCTTTTCTTCTTAAGTTAAAATCTCCTAATGAACTAAACAAAGCGCTTTCGCTGTTTTTGAAATAGTTAAAAACAATTAAGTTTAGATATACGTTGGATGGCTTTCGATCTTACCTAACGGAATTGAAGTGCGGGAAAACTTAAGTTGAAAGTTAAAATAGCCCTTAAGTGTTTCTACGAACAATTGTACGGATTATTGGTTCAATTACGATCCTTACATTCTAACCTTATGGATTTAGTTAGACATGGTAAAGTAAAAGTGCATTAATTTAAATAAAAGTAGTGCGAGTGCGAGGAAATAAATAATTTAAAGCGAGTGCGAGGAAATAAATAATTTAAAGCGAGTGCGAGGAAATAAATAATTTAAAGCGAGTGTGAGGAAATAAATAATTTAAAGCGAGTGCGAGGAAATAAATAATTTAAAGCGAGTGCGAGGAAATAAATAATTTAAAGCGAGTGCGGGAAATAAACTAAAGTAAAGCGAGTGCGAGGAAATAAATGATTTAAAGCGAGTGTGGGAAATAAACAAAAGTAAAGCGAGTGATAAAAACCTGCTCCAATCGGAGGGTTGAGTAAATTACAAAGCGGAAATGAAAATGGCGGCAGGATTAACTTCCTTCCAAAGTTGCTCTGAGTTTGCCTCTGCTCTAAGTTTGGATGATTGTAAAAGTGATTTCGAGTTTCTATTTATAAGCAAGTAAAAAGATGGAAATGACAAGGATGCCCTTCAACTTGAAAATGGGAGGGAAAACTTTTCCTCTTGTGGCGCCCGCCACAAGGCCATGGCACCCGCCACAAGGCCAATCTGAGGCGCCTTAGTGGAAGTAGTGGGAAACATGGAAGTTGAGGGAAGTTGAGCTTGGACACGTCATGGCATGGTCTATGGCGCCAGCCATGGGGTAGGCCACAAGTACAAAATGCTGAATTTTAGGGTTTTTGGCTCTTTTTCGCTCCTTTTCTCTATCGGGGCTCCGATTAAAGTAAAAACCTGAAAACAAAGGAAAACATAGCAATAACACAATAAAATAACAATAAAACAACTAGAATGCATGTGAAATCGGAGTCAAAAATACGGTAAATTTCAGTGTTATCATCCATTTCGAGCGTTTAGATGCTCGGTTATCTTTCACATCGTGACAAAGGGTAGCTTTGTAAGTTCGCCAATGAACTTTTGTTTATACATTGGTTGAACATTTTATCCACTTAAGGATTATTTGTTTGGGTTTGAATTTAAATCCTTAAAAATCTTAGGTTTGGGATTTATATGATCAAATTTATTGTTTAAGTTCGAGATTAGTGTCGCAACCATGCAAAAAAACAACCGGCGAAAAAAAGAAAACAGAAGATTCGCCACCGTTCGTTATTTATCCCAAAGGAGGGAAAGGAAACGATCGAAGAAAACCTGAAGAAAGGAAAAGACAAGGTCTCGCAACCAAATCTAGGGTTCGGGAGTCGATTATGCGAAGGGAAGGTATTAGCACCCCTACGCATCCGTAGTACTCTACGGGATCCATTCTTGTTGTTCTAGTCTAAAGGGTGTAGGTATATCTAAAGTACTATCTGCTAAAAGAAAGGGTAAAAAGAAAATGACTCGCAAGGATGTCGCATCCACTGCCTACGTATCTCATCTGAGTATGAGAATCAGAGTCTCTGTAGCTCGGCTACCTATGGGTTAAAGAGAAGTGTGCTCGTTAAGACATCGCGTCTTATACCTACGTATCTCATCTGAACATGAGAATCAGAGCAAAACGTAGTTCATCTAACTATGGGAAGAAGGGTCTCGATTGCAACTAGGGAAAGAGAAAGGGAAGGTCTCGATCGCAACGAGGGCGACAGAAAAGAATCGCAACAAGGGTAAAAGCAAGCAAAGATTAGTTGTTAGTCGTCCCGTCAAAAAACTCGACAAGACATCGCATCTCGTGCCTACGTATCTCATCTGAACATGAGAATCAAAGTTGTCGTAGTTAGGCTAGCTAGGGGTTAAGGATTGCCATTTGAACACGGACTTACAAAAGAGGACACCAGTTGTGTCAAAGGAAGGTGGGCAATGTGTTCAACGTCCTAGCAGTAGATGTCGCAGCTCGCTGAATCGAGTCTTAGGCAGTTACCTCTTTGCAATAGAACAGATTGATATGCCACAAGATCGGAGATGCATGGAAGGTCTAACAGTGGGGAAGCTCTGCCCTAGAGTTGTCATGCAATGTGGACCTATGTGTTAGGGTTTACAATGGGGGAACATCTACCTAATGTTAGCATACAAAGAATAAGGGAATTCTACATATGTTATCATACAAAGGGTTCTACCTAATGGGTGTTACCTAAACGGAACAAGAGTCGACGGATGGAGCAAGGAGAGGAACCGAGGATAAGGGTAGATGGCGATGCCTGAAGCAATCGACTTACAGGTAGATGGTGATGCCTGAAGCAATCAACTTACAAGAGAAATGGCGATGCATGAAGCAATCGACTTACAAAAGGATGGATGAATACGTGTTGGTTCTGTTAAGTTTTGAAAATGATTACTCGACGTTGGATTGAGCTTTTGATCTTGTTTTGAAATGGTTATCGGATGTTCATTTTAATTCTTGTATTAACAGATGAATAAAGAATGAAAGAATAAATATTATACACTTCATGGGAGAGGGGTACATTTGTTATGAATGAGGATTGTTCATGGCAATCAAACAATAAGAATATATGCCTCATACATCATACAAGTAGGCAACAGTTATTAATCAAATCAGATAAGTAAACAAGTGTATAATCAAATCAAAGAATCAAATAATGGAGCATTAAACAATGCATGAGAGTATAAACATGTTAAATAATCAAGCAATAGAAAGCATGGATGAAAGAAACAAGTGCAACAAATATCAGAAGTATCAGACAGATGAAAATATGTACCAAAAGGGTTCACTGAATAATTAAATCAGGAAATGAGGTAAGGATCAAATAAAATCAAGATTCAAGGCCTCTAATACATGGCATATGAGATGAACAAGGGAGGATCAAAAGATCTCTTCAATTTCCATAAGCAATCCCTAAGTCAAACATCGATCATAAAGAAGTCAAGTGAAAATTCAAGTCAACTTAAAAAATATCTAATAAATAGTAAATTAATCAAGAAAATTATGAAAAATTAAACTAAGTTAGGTGGGGTCAGGACATCATTATCCCCCAAAAATATTTTAAAAATAATGAGAATTGGTGTATGAATTAATTGAAATAAAATAGAGGTCAAACTAAAAGTCAACCAACAAAATAAATCAAGAATAAATTGAAAATGGGAAATAAAATTCCAAGAAAAGGTCAGGTTGACCATGGGACAGTGGTCAACCTTCATCCTAAAAATAAAGAACTAAAAATAATTTTAAGTCATAAAAATAAAATTAAGAATTAAATATGTGCTAAAATGGACCATTTAGAATAAACAATTAAAAATAAAATATTAGTATTAAATAAATACGAAAATAAAAATTAAATAAAATTAAATAATGCATCAAGAATGTGGAAAATATTTTTTGGGTATTTTTATGAATAAAGAAAATATTTTAAATCAATTAAAATCAAAACAGAAAATAAATGTGAATTGAAAAAAGAAAATGAAAAGAGATGTGTATTTGTACTGATGGGCCTTGAAATGCAGGGTGTGAAAAGCAAATGGCGTTGGCCCATGGTCCAATCTAACTTAAATCCAGCGTGACACATACTAAGTGAACATTTTAATAAAAATAACATGTAACATGATGTCGACTGGTCACGTTTCACTTAAACACTACAAGACAAAAAACCATGGGCGGCCACGATTAAAACAAGAGCATTGGATCTAGCGGTCCTCAAGGCGACACGCCATCGTCTCCTTCATTGGACCAGAAAAGCCCTAGCACCATGCTCATGCACACGCGAAACATGCAGTGGATTTTTCCAATCTTCAACTCAAAATGCAAACATGATAGTGCACCAAAAACCATGAAATAAAAACCAGAATTCAAGTATGGAATGTGTAGAATAACATGGTATCTTGTTTTAGGTAAAATGATGGCTTAAACATGGAGAAATGTTGTCAACAAGGTGACAACATGGGCACGGGTATGAACATAAAAATAACAGCACAAACTCAGCAACATGAACAAGCATATGGTTGGCATTGTAAACAAGCATGAAACAAACATGAGCATGATTAGCATGGAAATGATGATGAGCATGGTAAACAACATGGTAATGGCATGGATGTATCAAACATAAGAGTGAGCAAAACAAATAGCCATGGAGTAAGATGATTACCTAGTGGAAGCTAGGTCCACTTCCTCTTGGTTGTGGAGAAAATGGAAGAAGAAATGGTGCTTTGGTGCTTCAAACTTGAGAAATGGAAGAGGAATGAAAACAGATCTCTAATGCTTCTTGCCTTGCTTAGCTCGAAAATCACAGCCACCTTGCTTTCAGGTTAGGGTTTAGGCTTAAATATGATGGGTCAAGTGTCCTTAATGGGCTCAAAATGATCTGTTTGTTAGGTGAGCAAAATGTGCATTTGGTGGCAATGTGAGGTGGTGTTAGAAAATTGCTCATTTTGGCAAAGTTTAAGTGAATGGGAAAAAAGATGCATGGCCAAATGAGGTAAAAACGTGGGCTGGTTTGCTTGGTCTGGCTGCAGCATGGCTTGGAATTCATTTCAAGATGGTGACTTTGTAGCCATGTATCTTGATGAGCAAGCCACCAAATGATGAGATGATGCAAACAGTGGAAAGATCTCATGGAGCATAGCATCTTTCATGTTGAGCACAAGTTGAAATGATGAATGGAAGAAGGTGAAAAATGGCCCTCAAGATCATGTCTCAACATTGCAAAATGGTTGGGCCAGTTTGGCCTAACATGCTACCTAGAAATTCAAGTCACGATGCCAACTTTAGATGAATGTATCTCTCAAACCATGGATCCAAATTAGATGATTCCAAAAGGAGGTGAAAGAGGACATGGCAAGGTATAATTGTTGTGAAGAAAACATTTTCAATTGGTGCCTTGAAGTGCAAGAAAACTAGCCAATAAGTCTTGACAAACTTTGAAGATTTTGAGACTTAGAAATTTTTCTAAGTGTCCTAAAAAAATGTCTCACTTTGACCAAGCATAACTTTCTCAATTTTGATCCAAATGGAGCAAACTTTATATCTCTAGAAAGCTTGGAACAAGAGGAACAACTTTCATGTTAGAGAAACTTTAAAATGGAGCTTTTATCTTGATGGGAAATGGGCTTAAAGTGAGTGCAACAATCATGAAAACTTGCCCTAAATGGAAAGTCAACCATTTCCAAATTAAGTAACTTTTCCAATTCCTAATTAAATGATGAATCCAAGATCCAACCTTGATCAAATTTCACATGTAAGCTCCCTTAGGCATGGACTTTGAGATTCCACTCTCAAAATGTCAGGAGTTGACTTTTCTGGCCCCACAGTTGACTTTTCCCAAACTGTCTGATCCCGATTCCAGTGATCAATTGAAGCACTTCTGGCTCAAATAAAAAGCTGATTTTTTGTATGTATACCCTTGTGGACATATGGTGGGCCATGGAAAAGAGTTTCACCCAAAGAATCAGAAATAAACTGATTTTATACCAAACCCTAGTTTTAAGGCAAAATGATCAAGAACTGATTGCACTGATTACCAATGGATCTTTCTGAGATAATTGTGAGTCTTTCTAGGCCAAGATGCCTCTCTAATCATGACATGGATGAGCCCCTCTACTTCCAACCAAACATTGCCTGTTGCAGGTAGCCATGAAACCCTAATTTCCTGATTAAATCCAGATGAACACTCTGATAGCTCTGAATCCTTCACTGATGAATTGAGGACCATAGTAAGATACCTGGAGCCCCTCGAGACCCTTGAGACTTGTATATTTAGAAAATGAAGTCCAATTCTCAATCTTGCTTTGTGTAGGCTCCTTCTGTTAAGGAGTGATCAATCAAAACCTGATTCCCAAGTCACTAATGCAGTATGCAATGAGTATGACCTAGTTTGATGCTAATGAAGTGTAAAACACAATCCCATGCTTCCAAGAAAAAATGAAGGGTAAATTTTGGGGTATTACAGCTGCCCTTATTCAATCAACTGGAGACCCGAAATAAAGATAGCAACGGCTTTCGCATTTTCGAGGTATCAAGGGATTGAATACAATAACGAAAAATTACACTGAAGTGAAAAATGAAGTAATAATGCCTGTCAGGATCGGCAAAGAGGTGGTCTTGAAAAAAGAATCCGTCTGGTACAGTGAGAGTCGGTCTGAACACCGAAAAAAAAAAGAATGTTAGCCTGAATACCAAAATAAATGGTAACACAGAAATAACCATGGCCTGAATGCCGCTCATCAAGTTGAATACTGGAAATGACTTCGATCTGAGCATCGGAGGGTACTAGATTATCAAACATCGGTTTGAACACCGGAAAACTGGCCTGAATGCCACTTCGGTCTGAATACCGGAAACTGGCCTGAATGCCACTTCGGTCTGAATACCGGAAAACTGGCCTAAATGCCACAAGTTGCGTCGACCTGAACGTCGGAAACTTCTTTGATCTGAACATCGGAAAACTGGCCTGAATGCCACTTCGGTCTGAATACCGGAAACTGGCCTGAATGCCACAAGTTGCATCGACCTGAACGTCGGAAACTTCTTCGATCTGAACATCGGAAAACTGGCATGAATGCCACTTCGGTCTGAATACCGGAAACTGACCTGAATGCCACAAGTTGCGTCGACCTGAACGTCGGAAACATCTTCGATCTGAAAATCGGAAAAACTGGCATGAATGCCACTTCGGTCTGAATACCGGAAACTGGCCTGAATGCCACAAGTTGCATCGACCTGAACGTCGGAAACTTCTTCGATCTGAATATCGGAAAAATTGGCCTGAATGCCACTTCGATCTGAATACCGGAAACTGGCCTGAATGCCACAAGTTGCGTCGACCTAAACGTCGGAACCTTCTTCGATTTGAATATCGGAAAAACTGGCCTGAATGCCACTTCGATCTGAATACCGGAAACTGGCCTGAATGCCACAAGTTGCGTCGACCTGAACGTCGGAAACTTCTTCGATCTGAATATCGAAAAAACTGGCCTGAATGCCACTTCGATCTGAATACCGGAAAACTGGCCTGAATGCCACTTCGGTTTGAATACCGGAAACTTTCATGCCTGTCAGCATCGGCAGAAATAGGGAAAATGATAATTGAGGCGACACGTGGGCCAACGACCCCTGCTAGGAATAATAAAGGTAAGTCATGAACAACCTTCAGTCTGAGTACTGGAAATAAACTTCTGGCTTATCACTCAGGATACCGAGAATGTCTTATGCTTTACATGCATATGTTTGAATTTTTCAATGGCGTAATGCTCCATGAAAATGAAAATGCTACGCGATTTGGGAGGATGCAATGCGATATGATTCTACATGCAGGGATGTGAAATGCTAGGTTAGAGAGAACGCCAAGTCGAGGCAAGGAATTCTGCTGGGGAAATGATCACAATCTTTTGGACCCTGGCAATCCTGTTGGAGATACACATTGTAATGAACTCTGTGGGGAAATGACCGGCCACGCGATGTTCTGGCAATAACAAAATAACGAGACTCTGACTGGGGGAGAATGGCTCTGAAAGCTTGCTGCTGAGGAAGGCGATAATGGTTCTGGCAACCATAATCTACGAGAGAGACGACTCAGCAAGGGAAGCAAACGCCGATACGGTACCGAGATTCTGCTTCGAGAAAAGAGACCACGGATCTAGCGTCGAGATCATCGATCTGGCATCGAACTCTGAGGAGCAGCCGCTTCTACTGGGAAGATACAATCTGGCACTGTCAACTCCGTTGGGGATATATAGTCTGACACTGTCGACTCTACTGGTGAATGTATATTCTGAAACAAATGCTTGGGGAAGTACAGTAGTGAGAACCTGCTGGGGATTGAAGAATCCAATGCTTGGATCAGCTCTGCAGGGATAAGATACCAACTGTTGAAGCAAAACATCCGCGATCATCTGCTGGGAACCTTAAGGAAATGCCCCGAGTGTACCTGTTCTAAATAGACGATCCAAAGCACTTAAAATTTACAGCAATTTTAAATGTTTATTAAGCATGTACCTGTAAAGCTCTTATGTTTCATGATGCAATGTTTATCAAAAATTCGGACGTCATTTTTGCAAACAAAACAGTAAAATGAAAATGAACACAGAGATATACTGAATAACATGATTTTATTAATTGAATGGCCTCTGAATAGGCATTTACATCAGGAAGCAATCCCTGGAAAGAGGTAATTGCACAAAATATAAAAACAGAAATTAATCTAATGGCAATGTGAAATGGATTTCTATCGGGCTCCAATTCTGCTATGACTCGCTCGTCTTCAAGATCCTTTAAATGATCAGCTTTCTGGAAAAAAAAGGTGATTGGACTGTTTCCTATCATTCGAAAGTTTCCAGTTATCGACACGAGATGAGATTCAGAACTACTCAGAACGCAGTCATTCGCTTAATCCCTAACTTTTGCCTGGATCACCCTTTCGGGTTTTCAATCCACCGGGATACCCATTTTTGCCTAAGTTGCCTTTTCAGGTTTTCAACTTACCGGGTGTACAATCTTTTCATTTTTAATCCCTAACTTTTACCCGAACCTTTTTTCATTTTCTTGGTTCGCCGGGATGCCCATTTTTATCCTGGACTATTCTTTTTATCGTCCAGCGGGTCTATTTTATACGAAGTATTTTTTAACTACGTCTGAGTTCACAGGGGAAGTGAAGTCTTCACTGTCCATAGTTGCAAGCATTAAGGCTCCACCATCAAAAATATTGGTGACAATATATGGTCCATCATAGTTAGGAGTCCACTTGCCCCTGTGATCTATCTGAGGAGGAAAGATCCTTTTCAACACCAAATCTCCGACTTGGAAGCATCGAGGACGCACTTTCTGATCAAAGGCTCTCTTCATCCGACTTTGATACAACTGCCCATGACAAATGGCTTCCATTCGCTTCTCTTTGATAAGACTCAACTCATTGAACCTTGTCTGAATCCATTCAGCTTCATCTAACTTGACATCCTTCAGAACTCTTAGAGAAGGAATCTCCACTTCAACAGGTAGGACTGCTTCCATACCATACAGAAGGGAGTAAGGGGTTGCCCCGGTCGATGTACATACTGAAGTACGGTACCCATGCAAGGTGAAGGGTAGCATCTCATGTCAATCTCTGCACGTAACGACCATCTTCTGCACAATCTTTTTTATGTTCTTATTTGCTTCCTCAACAGCACCGTTCATCTTAGGACGATAAGGGGAAGAATTATGATGCTGAATGTTGAAGTTCTTGCACAACTCCTTCATCATTTTGTTATTGAAATTGGAACCATTATCAGTAATGATTCTTTCGGGAATCCCATAAGGACAAATGATTTCTTTCTTAATGAATCGGGCGACCACATGTCTGGTGACCTTCGCAAATGACGCTGCTTCGACCCACTTGGTGAAATAGTCGATGGCAACAAGGATGAAGCGATGCCCATTGGAGGCAGTCGGCTCAATCTCTCCAATCATATCAATGCCCCACATAGCAAACGGCCACGGCGAAGACATCACATTCAGGGGATTTAGCGGCGCGTGCACCTTATCAGCATAAATCTGGCATTTATGACACTTCCGAGCATATTTGAAACAATCAGATTCCATGGTCATCCAATAATAACCCGCTCTCAATAATTTCTTAGCCATTGCATGTCCGCCGGCATGAGTACCGAAGGAGCCTTCATGAACTTCCTGCATTAACATGTCCGCTTCGTGTCTATCCACGCATCTTAGCAAAACCATGTTGAAGTTCCTCTTATACAGCACATCCTCTTTGTTCAAGAAGAAACTACCTGCCAATCTTCTCAAATTCTTTCTATCATTGTTGGATGCCCCTGCAGGGCTTGTCATTGACTACCAGTTCAGCAGCAAACACATACGCGGCCCTATCAAGGCGCATAACATCGATCCTGGGAACATAGTTCCACCGAGTCACCTTGATCATGGAGGATAGAGTGGCAAGAGCGTCTGCCATCTAGTTCTCATCACGAGGTATATGATACAACTTTACTGTTGTGAAGAAAGTCAACAGTCTTCTCGTGTAATCTCTGTAGGGGACCAGATTGGGTTGGAGAGTATTCCAATCACCGCTCACTTGGTTGATCACTAGAGCTGAATCTCCGAAGATGTCCAGAGTCTTGATTCTCAAATCAATGGCTTGCTCAATACCCAGGATACAAGCTTCATACTCAGCTTCATTATTGGTGCACTCAAAAGTCAGACGAGCGGTGAAAGGCATGTGGGCACCTTTCGGAGTGGTAATGACAGCACCAATTCCACTTCCTATAGCATTGACGGCCCCATCAAACATTAAAATCCATTTTTCATCTAGATCAGGCCCCTCCTCAACAACTGGATCTTCACGGTCTTTCATCTTGAGGAACATGATGTCTTCATCTGGAAAATCAAGCTTCATCGGCTCATAATCATCAATCGGCTGCTGAGCAAGATAGTCTGACAGAATACTCCCTTTGATGGCTTTCTGGGATGTATACTGGATGTCGTACTCTGTCAGTACCATTTGACAACGAGCAACCCTTCCGGTGAGAGATGGCTTCTCAAATATATACTTGACTGGATCCATTTTGGAGATCAGTAAGGTTGTGTGAGTCAACATGTATTGTCTCAATCGCTTAGCATCCCATGCAAGTGCACAACATGTCTTTTCAAGCATTGAGTATCTCGACTCGCAATCTGTGATTTTTTTACTCAGGTAGTAGATGGCATGCTCTTTCCTACCTGTCTCGTCGTGTTGACCGAGAACACAACCCATGGAATTGTCAAGTACTGTCAAATACATAATCAGTGGTCTCCGTGGGACTAGAGGCATAAGGATAAGAGGATTCTGCAAATACTCTTTTATTTTCTCGAAGGCCCTTTGGCAATCATCATTCCACCTGATAGCCTGATCTTTTCTTAACAATTTGAATATTGGCTCACACGTGGCTGTTAGGTGAGAGATGAACCTCGCAATGTAGTTCAACCTTCCTAAGAAACCACGGACTTGTTTTTCTGTTCTTGGCTCAGGCATTTCTTGTATTGCTTTCACTTTGGCAGGATCCACCTCAATCCATTTTTCACTAACAATAAAACCCAGCAGTTTTCCAGATCTCACCCCGAAAGTACACTTGTTCGGATTAAGCCTCAACTTGAATTTCCTCAAACGCTCAAACAGTTTCTGCAAATTCACCAAATGTTCTTCTTCCGTCTGAGATTTGGCAATTATATCATCAACATAAACCTCGATTTCATGATGAATCATATCATGTAAAAGAGTTACCATAGCTCGTTGATATGTTGCCCCAGCATTTTTCAGACCAAACGACATCACCTTGTAGCAGAAGGTGCCCCATGGGGTTATGAAAGTTGTCTTCTCCATGTCTTCTGGTGCCATCTTAATTTGATTATAGCCAGAAAAGCCATCCATGAAGGAGAATACCGAGAACTGAGCCGTGTTATCCACCAAATCATCGATGTGAGGTGATGAGAAATCGTCTTTAGGAATAGCTCTGTTCAGATCCCGGTAGTCAACACACATCCGTACCTTTCCATCCTTCTTAGGTACAGGAACGATATTTGAAACCCAAGGCGGATAATTTGTAACCGCTAGAAACCCTGCATCCAACTGTTTTTGCACTTCTTCCTTTATTTTGACAGCCATCTCTGGTCTTGTTCTTCTGAGCCTCTGCTTGACCGGAGGACAATCCTCTTTGAGAGGCAAACGGTGTACCACAATGTCTGTGTCAAGCCCTGGCATGTCCTGATAAGACCAAGCGAAGATGTCAACATACTCTTGCAGTAATTCAATCAGCCCCTTCTTCACATTATCTTCCAAAGCAGCCCCTATCTTGATTTCTCTCTTGACGTCCTCGGTGCCGAGATTAATCACTTCAATAGACTCTTGATGCGGTTGAATGACCCTTTCCTCCTGTTTTAACAACCTGGCGAGTTCTTCAGGGAGTTCACAGTCTTCATCACCCTCTTCTTCAGCTTGAAAGATTGGATTTTCAAAGTCGAAGCGAGCCATAGCAGAACTGTTATCAATAGGATCCGGTGACGTGCATCTGCATGAGTGATGGTATGTGCTTATGAGTGTGAACAAGGAGTGAAAACTAAACAAAACATTGCCAAATATATTTTTTTGATTTTTGAAAACTGCAAAAATAGAAAGACAGTGAACAAAATATTTGAATGCAAAAAGACGTCCTTTATTGTGATAAAAAAATGCAGGTATTCACATAGATGAGCCCTACAATGAGTCATTACGCCCTGGGCGGACCGTAAGACTTGGATATGCACAAACAAACAAAGAAAATTACTCTTCAAGAAGAGTGACTTGGATAATCTCTTCAGAAGACCAATTGCGGAGAACTTCACCCGGGACCCTTGGACGCACCCAGTTGTCAATGTCGCAATCACTATCCCCATCTTCTTTGTTGATTGCAGAGATCTGGCCATACTGAATGATGCCAGCACTGGAGAAAGTAATCGGCCCCTGACGAGTCTGAGGCGTTGAAGTTGTAGAAGTCAAAGCTGGCTGATACCCAATCCCGAACTTGTCTTCCTTTACAGGTAAATCCAATAGACGTCCCCAACCGGGAGCAACACCTGAATTTACCAAGGCATGTGCCTACTTGAAGGACGAAATAGAGGCACCTGCTTTAACCTCTTCTACTGGAGCTGCGTCCTTGACTTGAACTGCCTCAAAGGCCTGACACCGGGTCTCATGAATCTCACCTTCTACCTCTACATACTTGAATGTAGACAGGTGGCTGACCAAAATATCCTCCTCACCACAGACAGTGATAATTCTTCCGTTGACCGGGAACTTGATCTTCTTATGCAAGGTCGAGGAGACTTCCCCAGCATTGTGGATCCAAGGACGACCCAGCAGGCAGCTATACGAGGGACTGATATCCATCACATAGAAGACGGTGTTGAAGGTTTGTGATCCAATCTGAATTGGCAATTCTACCTCTCTGAACACCGACCTTTTAGAGCCATCGAAGGCTTTCACAACAAGATCGGAAGGCTTCAAGATCAAACCTTCTACTTCTAACCTTGATAGGGCTCTCTTGGGTAGCACATTGAGAGAGGAACCTGTATCCACCAGAACATGTGATAACACAGTGTCTTTGCAATCCATCGAGATGTGCAAAGCCTTGTTATGATTGCGTCCAGCTGTTGTCAAGTCAGAATCAGTAAAACCCAACCCGTTGCTTGCATGAACATTTGCAACGATCCCTTCTAGTTGGTTCACTGAGATCTCCTGAGGCACATATGCAACATTAAGAACCTTTAGAAGTGCCTCCTTGTGTGCCTCCGAACACAGCAGGAGTGAGAGAATAGATATCTTGGATGGCGTCTGAATTAACTGATCGACTACCTTGTAGTCGTTTTTCTTTATGATTCTCAAGAGCTCGTCCACATCCTTCGCAAAAGTAGGCTCAGAGCCAGCTTGTGGTGCAGAGGTACCCTCATTCACAACTTGTTTGCCTTTGGTCTTCGCCGCGACGTCAACATTATCAGGTTAGATAACCGGTGGTGAGAACAGTCTACCACTTCTGGTGAATCGCCCGATTCCACCAACATTGTCCATTGCGGGATCTTTTACTTCAACTCCAAGTTCAGACTTCTGATTCTGCACCTCTTCTATTTTCAGTGGCTGCTCCACTCCATGATCACGCGTGTACACACTCCCCCCGTAATGCCAAGGAATGGGCCTTTCGCTGGTGAAAGGTAAAGGACCAGGGGTCGTGATAGTCATAGTGGATTGATGTGGTCGCACTGGTGATACCGGTTGCACTTCTGGCACACTGATCTGACCAGTTGGGTAGAAAATTGTGATAGTGGCAACATCACAGTCATACTCAGAAATCTTATTTATTGAAGTGCAAACATCCGAAATGTCGGAACCAAGTTCATCAATTACATCAAAATCAACCATAATGTTTGGAATATCAACAACAACATTGGAAAAATTAATTACATCATCAGGAATTACAAACTCAACAGGAATAACATTTGTAAAATCTTCAACAGCATCTTCGAACACCTCTTCAGCAACCCATTCAACAGACTTTTGGGCAGATAGGTCTTCAGCCTGGAGGATACCATCGTCGAGCAAGGCCTGGATACCCTGCTGTAGTCTCAAACAACCTCCGCTCTGTGCAGCACAACCCAAACAACTGCTTCCACAACCGGGGAAGACATTTGCCTTCAGCAAGTATTCTTTAATCTCCAACAGCGGTGTCTTCAACTTCAACACATCATTGACGGATTTGGCCTCTCCTTCCACCATGTTAACATTTGCCCCACCATGCTGCGGCATGGGATTGTTGACGATATTAGGAGCCGGCGCAAAGTTAATGGCCTTCGAGTCGATAAGGTCCTGAACTACGTGCTTAAAAGCTTTGCAGTTCTCAATAGTGTGGCCAGGTGCCCCAGAGTGGAAATTACACCTAGCATTGGCGTCATAACCCACCGGAAGTCTGCCAATGGGAGGAGCCAAAGTGCGTAACTGCATGAGTTGTAATTATTGAAGGCTGGGAAGCAACTGGGCATACGACATCGAAAGAGTGTCGAAGCGTCTGTCCAACATCTTCTGTCTTTGTTGATAGGCGGGTCTGTTACCCTGTTGTTGCTGGTATTGATTTTGTTGACGCTGAGGTTGTTGTTGTTGCACTGGTGCTGCAGCCGGAATGGTCACAGCTGCAACAAAAGGTTGTTGATGGTAATTCTGAAAGTTATTCCTACGGTTACCCCTGCTCTGATAAGAAGATATGGCATTTGCATCCCCTTCTCTCCTCTTCTGCCCTCCTATAAATGGCTTCTTCGTCCCTGATGATGATCCAACCCCACTTTGGATCTTACACGTCTTCAAGTAGTTCTCCACCCTCTCACCGGTAGAGACCACATCAGCAAAATTGGAGGCGTTGCAACCCACCAGACGCTCCAAGTAAGACCCAGGAAGTGTGTTCATAAACATGTTGGCCATCTCCTTCTCCAACATAGGAGGCTGAACACGGGAAACCGTCTCTCTCCAGCGTTGAGCATAATCTCTAAAGCACTCATTGCTCTTGAGAGATAGATTCTGAAGTTGGGTCCTGTCAGGTGCCATATCCGTGTTGTACTGATATTGCTTTACAAAGGCCTCAGCCAAGTCCCTCTAGCAGCGAATCTGGGCTCTGTCTAGCCTCATATACCATTCCAAGGATGCCCCAGCTAGACTGTCCTGGAAGAAGCACATGAGCAGCTTCTCATCATCAGAATATGCAACCATCTTGCGGAAGTAAGCTTGCACATGAGTCTTCGGGCAAGAGTTGCCATTGTATTTATCAAACACGGGGACTCTAAATTTTGGTGGAACTCTCACACCTGGGACCAGCCCCAAATCAGCAACGTCCACACCTAGAGCATTCTGCCCCTCCACAGCCTTCAACCTCTCCTCCAATCTCCGGAACATAGGGTCCATACCATGGCCCATGCCAAAATCTTCCTGAAGCAGGGTGAACTGATCCTCCTGATCATCATGAATGGGTTGTTGATCAGGGTTGACATGTGGGATCGGGATAGGCCCCGGTCCATTGGGTCTATTGGTCTCTCCAGTTGGAGGATCAATCACAATCTCCGGTTGAGCAGGGGGATTCCTCTGTATCATCTGTCTAAGCTCCTGCTGTCCTTGAGCCACTCCCTGGACCACGTCCATGAACTGATTCATGCGAATCCTCATCTCGGCGAGTTCTGCTTGTAGGCCTTCCATTGCTCTTTGTTAATTCCTTCTGGTACCGTACCGGTGAATGCCTGAGTCAGTTATCCTGCTAGTGGAACACCAAACAAAATGAGAACACCGCAGCAGTACCTGTTATGCAAGACATGCTAATTAATATGCAAATGCAATGACATGTTTATCAATTCCAAAGGGTATTCTAACCCCTTGATTCCAGCCTCACATCAGATAAATAGTGCAAGAAGATTGAGTCATGGATGAACTTCTGAGACCAAGATGTAATAAAGAGAAACTGTCATACAAACGAGTTCAAGGAGAAGGGCCTAAGCCAACAATACATCAAAAGAGGATCTCCACAACAAGCTTGTGGATCATCACTACAAAGCAACACAACAAGTAAACAGAGGAACAAAATCAGGAATCAGCCTCCTGTATACAACCCATAAGGACTGCTCCTAACTTCAACCAGTAGTGCCACCGTATTAGGATGATCTAGAGATTCTGTCAAACGCCGGATAAGCAAGTTCCTCTTATGAATAACCCCATCCAATTCGTTGATGTGCTCTATGTAATAATTCTCATTATCCTCCCCGAATACCTCTTTAAGTCTGGATTTCTTCAAACCCACCAGCATTTTGAGTTCTTCAATCTGTTCTTGAGCATTGTCGAGTTGATCTGTGATGTAACCATTGGTTGTACGGGCATACAGGAGCTCATTGTTCTTCTCCTTCAGCAGAGTCTTCAACTTCTCCATCTGACTAGTCAATTCGGCCACCATCTCCTCCTCTTTCGCCTTCCGAGAAGCTGAAAATGCATCCCATTGCTCTTGCCAACCAGCTAACTTACCACGGGCATCTGTTAACTGCTCATTGACTCGCCTCAACTTAGAACTGGATGACCCCAAGGCTTTGTCAGTTCTCCTGAAGAAGTCCACCTCCACAGCCAATTTCTTCTCCGCTTCCTCTTGCAATTTGACAGCTTCCCCCTTCTGATATTCTGCCTCATGGTACAGACGCACAAAGTCTTGCAACTTCACACTCAACTCTGAGTTTTCAGTTTGAAGTTCCTCCATGGCATTCTTCAATTTGTCATAATCCTCTCGGCTCAACATTGTTGACTGCTCAGGAGTTGGTGGATACAAAGGTTCTTTAATAGGAAATGGAAGACTAAACTCTTCGACTCTTCTCCGAAGCCAATCTTCATACTGAGGATAAGTCCTACAATCTCCCTTTCCAAGCACAGTCCTTCCTCTCTTGATCACCTTGAGCCAGGCCTCAGCTGCCTTATGGGATATAGTCAAATCAGATGAAGAATGGAAAAACAGAGATTCTTCCACATCTTTTTCCAAAGGCGGAGTCTTCAAAGCGTACCCAAACTGTCTGACTGCTAGAGAAGGATTATAGTTGATTCCCCCTCTTCTTCCTACCAACGGTACATTCGGGAAGTTCCCACAACTGTGAATAATATCCGCCCGAAGCAAGTTCCGGTCAGTCCACCAAGAAATATCTTTAGCTCTTATCCCCATCAACCTCTTTGACCAACTCAACGAGTCCTTGAGATCAACGAACGCTCCTGACTTGGGTAGGTGAGAACTGAACCACTTATAAAACAAGGGCGCACAACAATTCACCAATCCTCCTTTTCTATTCTCATTCCCGTGATGCACTGAATGAAAGAAATCTCCCAGCAAGGTCGGCACGGGATTTCCCAACACGAAGAGGCGTATTGCGTCTACATCCACAAATTTTGCAACATTAGGGAACAGGACAATCTCGTATACGCAAAGAGCCAACAGAGCATTGAAACACCTCCGATCACCATCTTCAAGCTTCTTCTTGGCTTCTCCCACTAAGAAACTCAGATGAAAACCACTGACTCCTCCTTTCTGACACATATTAGACTCCAAGACTGATTTCCCCAAATATGTGGCTGAAGCAACCATGCTGAAATCGGGAAGAAACTCGGAACTGTAGAATAGCAACTGCGACTTGATAGGAACTCTGAGAAAACTGAAAATCTCCTCCAAAGTAGGGACCAAGATATAGTCTGGGAATGTAAAATACCTCAATGGAGGGTCATAGAACTGCAGCAATGTAAAGAGAGCATCGTGTTGATCTTTGGAGAGAACCGTAACGAAACTTAGAATCAACCCATAATCCTTCCGGAATCTTTCTAGAGAGTCTTGATCCATTAACTTCATCAGCTGTTGAATAGGATCCAAACAAACCACAGGAAATCTGTAGGCGACATGTCTTTTTCTGCCAATATCCATCTTAGGAGAACCAGAAACCCCAACTAGAATCAAGAAGAAGATATAAACCCCTGGGAATAGATAAACATGTGTTAAATGATATGAATGCAAAATGATGTGATGCAATGCAGTGACATGGGAATCAAGATTGCTGTATCTGCTTGAACATCTGTCAGGTTGCACTGTCTGAAGAGAAAACCACTGAGGAACATATAAGAGACCGAAGCTCTGCTCCAATAAGAATACCAGAAAACCGGGTTGGTTAAAGGTTAAGGTTTCCTGAATTTAGCCCGCCCCTCACTGGTAGGTTCTAAGAACAGAAGTTTGTCAGCTTCTAACCCTTCAATCGAGAATAATACGTTTACCACTGAAAGTTTAGCATTATTACAAGACAAAATACCTCCACCGACTCCCCTCAACAGGACATCCTAAAAGCAAGTTCCCAGCCTCGGGGTCCTCGAATTGAGCAGCGAGAATGCGCCCACCAGAGCTAACATAACCGCGTCTCGGAGGAGGGGCCTCGACTGAGTCCTCGGGAAATGGTCACCAGAATCGACGATTTCTAAAGGAACATCTGTCGTTATGGAACACCCATAGGACTGAATATATCCAAAAGAAACCTCATCTGGGTGTGGGTCTTCATGAACGACTTAACGTAGCAACATGCTACGCAAGCCTCATGACTATCCACTCTAAAATCTGTGTGTACGCTCAAGCCTGGGTAGTAGGCTTATCTCTTATAGAACAACCCACCCTAACAAACAATCAACCCCACAGAGCCAACAGATACAACAATGATATGTACACAATGCAATAAGATAAAGTAGATAAATGCTGAAAGTAAATAACTGTGCAAAAGAACAAACACCCAACAAAAACTCACAAAAGCTAGGAGGGACTCGCATAGGGAAACCAGGGTCCCCAGCAGAGTCGCCAGCTGTCGCAACCATGCGAAAAACAACTGGCGAAAAGAAGAAAACAGAAGAGTCGCCACCGTTCGTTATTTATCCCAAAGGAGGAAAAGGAAACGATCGAAGAAAAACTGAAGAAAGGAAAAGACAAGGTCTCGCAACCAAATCTAGGGTCGGGAGTCGATTATGCGAAGGGAAGGTATTAGCTCCCCTACACATCTGTAGTACTCTACGGGATCCACTCTTGTTATTCTAGTTTAAAGGGTGTAGGTATATCTAAAGTACTATCTGCTAAAAGAAAGGGTCAAAAGAAAATGACTCGCAAGGATGTCGCATCCACTGCCTACGTATCTCATCTGAGTATGAGAATCAGAGTCTTCATAGCTCAGCTACCTATGGGTTAAAGAGAAGTGTGCTCGCTAAGACATCGCGTCTTATGCCTACGTATCTTATCTGAACATGAGAATCAGAGCAAAACGTAGTTCAGCTAACTACGGGAACAAGGGTCTCGATTGCAACTAGGGCAAGAGAAAGGGAAGGTCTCGATCGCAACGAGGGCGAGAGAAAAGAATCGAAGCAGGGGCGAAAGCAAGCAAAGATTAGTTGTTAGTCGTCAGTCAAAAAATACGACAAGACATTGCATCTCGTGCCTACGTATCTCATCTGAACATGAGAATCAGAGTTGTCGTAGTTCGGCTAACTAGGGGTTAAGGATTGCCATCTGAACATGGACTTACAAAAGAGGACATCAGTTGTGTCAAAGGAAGGTGGGCAATGTGTTGAACATTCTAGCAGTAGGTGTCGCAGCTCGCTGAATCGAGTCTTAGGCAATTACCTCTTTGCAATAGAACGGATTGACATGCCCCAAGATCGGAGACGCACGGAAGGTCTAAAAGTGGGGAATGTAACACCCCATTTTCTACCCACGAGTTATAACAACAAAATCAGAGTCGTAAAATTTTCTATAAATGGAATATTACATGTTCAACTTTAAACAATTTCCACTTTAAGGAATCATAACAATATGTAACACTTTTCTTAATTCGACAAAATAATGTCATTCACTCCAATAATTCAACTTCATAAAATCTTACGCAGCGGATTCATAAAAAAAATTCTTATCATCTTTAAGCAACATAAATACGACTTAACTTAAAGAGTAAACAACTATAATCCTTCAAACAATTTAAATTTTAGTAACAATTAAAAGATCCACAAAGCAGACACGCGACAATCCCCCCGAGTGCTACGTATCAGAGCGACTGACCACTGACCCGACCAACGGTAACCGACTACTTCTCAGGATTACCTGCACGTTGTCACATAAGGACAACATTCAACAGAAGGGGTGAGTTACAATAATTATAATCAATATATGAAAAACAATACAGTAATTAAGAATCGTACACAAACACCACTTCTCAATTAAATTAAATACCCATACAACAAACCAACAAAAATGCAACTCTAATGAGACTCGACTCGTCATGCATGTGGTACCATTCGGAGTAAAACTCCCAACTTAAAATTTGCCGATTTAACGAGGCATCAAGGCTTAAGCCTTCAACTTTTAACTTTTGCCAATCCAGGCCAACGTGGTGTGAGCAAAGCTCCGACTTAATGCATATGAATTTACATGACATACACGACTTTAAAATTCTGACAACATAATAATAATAGCAACACAACAATGTTTTCAACATAATCAACTTATAATCAACTTTGGCTCACCAAGCTTACAACTCAGTATCTTTAACAACTTTCCGTACACGGAATAACTTAACAACTCAGTCATACTTGTATCGACACTTCATAACATAAACCCAACAAAATTACTCATCAAAATTAACTATAATATTACCCGACTCACCCCGACGAATTTCATTAAATTCTGAGCAATTCGATTTTTTTCACTTTTCCAACAGCGTTAACCCGTTAACGTCCTGGGTTAACCCGTTAATGCAAGACAAAATACAATTTTTTTCAGTTTTTCAACAGTGTTAACCGGTTAACGCCCTGGGTTAACCTGTTAACGCAAGACAGAATGCAATTTTTCAGTTTTTCAACAGCGTTAACCCGTTAACGCCCTGGGTTAACCCGTTAACGCAGGACAGAATCCACTTCCTGGCAAATTTTAACAGTGTTAACCGGTTAACGCCCTGGGTTAACCGGTTAACGCAAGACAAACAACAATTTTTCACAATTCATAACAGTGTTAACCGGTTAACACCCTGGGTTAACCGGTTAACGCAAGACAGAAAGCTGTTCCTGCGCTAACACGAAGCAGAATGCAGAATTCTCCGCATTTTCCGCCGTTGGAGGACTTCCGGACCTCCGATTCCAATTCCGTAAAAAGCTACACTTTCGGAAAATCAAGACTCATCCAATTACAGATTCAATTACAGCTTTTAACATAACTTATTCATCTCAATTTTTCAGCATTCAACATCCCAATTAGGGTCAAATCAATGGCTTATCACTACCCATTACATGTTAACCCATAATCCCCATTAAACGACGATAAACCCCCCTTACCTTATTATTTTGGATCGAAGGTTGCTCTAAGAATCGGATTCCGGAAGTTTTTCTCTCCTTCCCTCTCGTTCGTACAACAGTTCTCAAATTCCTCCTCTGCTAACTTCTCTCCACTACTGTTTCTTTTTTTTTTTATCACTTCTTTTATTTTCTCTTTATTAAATTAACTAAATATCCTAATCTCTAATGGGCCTAATATAACACCTCTCATTTTACTAATTAGCACACAATGATAAGCCCACTTACTCAAATAACACCACAATTATATTATTATTTCTTATAATAATTTCTACGACTTTCGACTAATTTCCGACTAACCACAATAATTACTTAAATATTAAAAATAACAAATAATTATTTTTGGGCGTTACAACTCTCCCCCACTTAGAATATTTTCGTCCTCGAAAATTTACCTGCTTCAAACAGCTCAGGATAGGAGTCTCGCATCTTGCTCTCCAATTCCCATGTCATGCTTTCGCCCGCAGCTCCCAACCAAACGACTTTAACCAACACAATCTCTTTTCCTCGAAGAGTCTTTGTTTCACGATCTTCAACTCGTACAGGCTTTGTCTCCATTGTTAAATTATCCCGCACTTGCACATCATCCATACTAACCACATGAGACGGATCTGAGACATACTTCCGAAGCTGTGACACATGGAATACATCATGCAAATTCGAAAGATTAGGTGGTAATGCCATCCGATAAGCAACTTTTCCAACTCGTTCTAAGATTTGATACGGACCAATGAAGCGAGGAGTGAGCTTTTTAGACTTCAAAGCCCTCCCAACACCGGTCACAGGCGTGACTCTCAAAAACACATGGTCACCAGCTTGAAATTCTAAATCCTTCTTCCGCTTGTCATGGTAACTCTTCTGCCTACTCTGAGAAGCTTTCATCTTCTCTCGGATAAACTTCACTTTCTCGGTAGTTTCTCGAACTAACTCTGGTCCAAGTACTACACCCTCACCAGATTCGTGCCAACACAACGGAGTTCTACATCTACGACCATACAATGCTTCAAAAGGCGCCATTCCGATACTAGAATGGTAACTATTATTATATGTGAACTCGATCAATGGAAGATAAGTGTCCCACGAACCTCCTTGTTCAAGAACACAAGCTCTCAGTAAATCCTCCAATGACTGAATAGTTCTCTCAGTTTGGCCATCAGTTTGAGGATGATATGCCGAACTCAACCTCAACTTAGAGCCCAACGAATCTTGCAGACTTTTCCAAAATCCCGATGTAAACCTCGGATCTCTGTCTGACACAATACACAGAGGAACACCATGCAACTTTACAATTACTCGGATGTAAATCTCTGCCAACTTCGCAATTGGGTAAGTGATGTTAATAGGTATGAAGTGAGCTGACTTCGTGAGCCTATCAACGATCACCCAAATCGAATCATGCCCTCTTAAAGTAGCAGGCAGCCCCGTTACAAAGTCCATAGAAATGCTATCCCATTTCCATTCTGGAACTTCCAACGGTTGCATCAACCCAGCAGGCTTCTGATGCTCAATCTTCGACTTCTGACAAGTTAAGCACGCATACACAAAACGAGCCACATCTTCTTTCATTCCGGGCCACCAAAATATTTTCTTTAAATCCTGATACATTTTAGTAGCTCCTGGATGAATACTCAAACTGCTTCTATGACCCTCTTCTAGAATGCTTCTTTTCAAAATCGCGTCATCAGGAATACAAATTCTTTCCCCTAATTTCAACGCACCTCTCGCATCAATCTTAAAGTCACTCTTCTCTGATTGACCACAACGATTAAGGATATCTACTAATTTCACATCCAATTTCTGTGCCTCTCGGATACTATCCATAAAATCATTATTAATCTTTAGCATTCCTAGCATTACACTCTGCGGGGTTACTTCGCAAACCAAACTCATATCACGAAATTGCTCAATTAATTCCAACTCCTTAATCATCATTGCTGACACATGCAAGGTCTTTCTACTTAAAGCATCGGCCACAACATTTGCTTTTCCTGGATGATAATTCAAACCGAAATCATAATCCTTAAGCAATTCTAACCACCTACGTTGTCTCATGTTCAGCTCTTTCTGATCAAATAGATACTTTAAACTTTTATGATCGCTGAAAACTTCAAATCTGGAACCATAAAGGTAATGCCTCCAGATTTTTAGCACAAACACCACAGCAGCAAGTTCAAGATCATGCGTAGGATAGTTCTTTTCATGAATTCTTAACTGTCGCGACGCATAAGCAATTACTTTATTATTTTGCATGAGCACACCTCCTAAACCCATCAATGAAGCATCACAGTAAATTATAAACGGTTCCTCCGGATTTGGCAAAGTCAAAACCGGCGCCGACGTCAATCTCCTTTTTAATTCATTAAAACTCTCTTCGCACTGAACATCCCACACGAAAGCTTTACCTTTACAAGTTAATTTAGTTAACGGAAATGCTAACTTAGAAAATCCTTCAATAAACCTTCTATAATATCCAGCTAATCCCAAAAAGCTTCTAATCTCGGTAGCCGACTTAGGAGTCTCCCATTGCAATACAACTTCTACCTTGGAAGGATCTACAGCAATACCTTTTCCTGAAATTACATGGCCGAGAAAACTGACTTCTCTTAACCAAAACTCACACTTGGACAGCTTCGCATACAATTTCTTATCTTTCAAAACATCCAACACTAATCTCAAATGTTCCTTGTGCTCTTCTTCGGACTTAGAGTAAATCAAAATATCATCAATAAATACTACCACAAAATGGTCCAGATAAGTATGGAAAATATGATTCATGTATTCCATAAATACTCCCGGCGCATTAGTCACACCGAAAGGCATCACAGAATACTCATAATGTCCATACCGAGTTCTGAACGTTGTCTTCTGGATGTCTTCATCTTTCACTTTGATCTGATGATAGCCCGATCTCAAATCAATTTTACTGAACACACAAGCACCCACTAATTGATCCATCAAATCATCTATTCTCGGTAGTGGATACTTATTCTTGATCGTTACTTTATTCAATTGTCTATAATCAATACAAAGCCTCATACTACCATCTTTCTTCTTTACTAGCAACACTGGAGCTCCCCACGGTGACACACTTGGTCTTATAAACTTCTTCTCAAGTAAGTCTTCCAATTGCTTCTTTAATTCATACAATTCAGATGCCGACATTCTATACGGTGCCATCGAAACAGGCCTAGTACCAGGTACCAGATCAATAGTAAATTTAACTTCCCTCTCTGGCGGCACACTAGGAATTTCATCAGGAAAAACTTCAGGGAATTCTTTCACCACTAACAGTTCCTCAATATTAGCTTTACTCTCAACCGACAACGTCGCCATCAAAGAAAACATCTGAGCTCCCTCTTTCATCAATTTTCGCAATTCTCTGAAAGGTAATAAGTCAACTCCTTCCTCTTCAGGAGTGGAAAACCTCACCGACTTATGATGACAATTTATATGAACATAATTATACTCTAACCAGTTCATACCAAGAATTACATCCATCCCATCCAACGGCAAACATACTAAATCAACATAGAAATCTTTATCGAAGATCGACAAAGGACATTTTAAACATACCAAAGAAGTAGTTATTGATCCCTTAGCTGGGGTCTCAACAATCAATTCACCATCCAAAGCGGACAATTTTAAACCCAGTCTTCGAGCACAGTTAGCAGAAATAAAACAGTGTGTAGCACCGGTATCAATAATAGTAATTAAAGGAGTACCATTTATGAAACATGTACCTCGGATAAGTCTGTCCTCACTGGAGGTTTGAGTTCCGGTCAATGCGAACAACTTTCCAGTTTGAGATTTCTTTGGCTTCTGACACTGACTTCCAATATGCCCTTCTTCGCCACAATTAAAACAAATCATTTCCTTGTGCTTGCAATCAGCTATTGCATGGCCAGTCTTACCACAGCGAAAACACCTCTTTACTTCAGCAGTGCATACATTACTCTTATGACCAGCCTGACCACATTTGAAGCAAACTATACCAGCAGGAGCACCTCCTCTACTAGTCCTCTGAGCCGGAGCAGCTCCTTGTTTCCCTTTTCCCACTGGAGCATCATACGGCTTGCCACGGTTTTGATGTTGCTTGCCCCTGCGGTCACTGACAATCTTGTAATGAGCATTATTGTCTTCTTCAAATATCCTGCAGCTATCAACCAATTCAGTAAAAATGCGTATCTTCTGATACCCAACAACCTTCTTAATTTCAGAGCGCAGTCCGTTTTCAAACTTGATGCACTTTGAAAATTCAGCACCAGCACCAGTGTAATGAGGATAAAATTTGGACAGCTCCACAAATTTTGCAGCATAATCAGTGACAGACATGTTTCCTTGCTTCAGCTCAAGGAACTCAATTTCTTTCTTACCACGGACATCTTCCGGATAATACTTTCTCATGAATTCCCTACGGAATACATCCCAAGTAATGACTTCACCTGCCACGGTCAACCTCTCGTGAGTCTCTAGCCACCAGTCATCAGCTTCGACTGCTAGCATGTGAGTACCATACCGAACCTTCTGAGCTGGAGTGCAATCCATAACACGGAAGATTCTCTCGATCTCTTTCAACCATCCCAAGGCTGCATCAGGATCATGCTTCCCTTTAAACACCGGCGGATTCTCTCTTTGAAAAGTCGCCAAGCTACGTGATCCAGCATCTCCACCAGTATTTGGCAAGTTCTGCACAGCTTGTGCCATCGCTTGCATTGCGGCAGCCATTGCAGCGTCATTCCTTCCAGCCATTTCAACTTATCACTACAACACAACTTAAAAGTTAGATTAGTAACAATACACAATTGTTAAACAGTAACGACACGACAACTGGCCGGACAGACCGACCTGCTCTGATACCACTAATGTAACACCCCATTTTCTACCCACGAGTTATAACAACAAAATCAGAGTCGTAAAATTTTCTATAAATGGAATATTACATGTTCAACTTTAAACAATTTCCACTTTAAGGAATCATAACAATATGTAACACTTTTCTTAATTCGACAAAATAATGTCATTCACTCCAATAATTCAACTTCATAAAATCTTACGCAGCGGATTCATAAAAAAAATTCTTATCATCTTTAAGCAACATAAATACGACTTAACTTAAAGAGTAAACAACTATAATCCTTCAAACAATTTAAATTTTATTAACAATTAAAAGATCCACAAAGTAGACACGCGACAATCCCCCCGAGTGCTACGTATCAGAGCGACTGACCACTGACCCGACCAACGGTAACCGGCTACTTCTCAGGATTACCTGCACGTTGTCACATAAGGACAACATTCAACAGAAGGGGTGAGTTACAATAATTATAATCAGTATATGAAAAACAATACAGTAATTAAGAATCGTACACAAACACCACTTCTCAATTAAATTAAATACCCATACAACAAACCAACAAAAATGCAACTCTAATGAGACTCGACTCGTCATGCATGTGGTACCATTCGGAGTAAAACTCCCAACTTAAATTTTGCCGATTTAACGAGGCATCAAGGCTTAAGCCTTCAACTTTCAACTTTTGCCAATCCAGGCCAACGTGGTGTGAGCAAAGCTCCGACTTAATGCATATGAATTTACATGACATACACGACTTTAAAATTCCGACAACATAATAATAATAGCAACACAACAATGTTTTCAACATAATCAACTTATAATCAACTTTGGCTCACCAAGCTTACAACTCAGTATCTTTAACAACTTTCCGTACACGGAATAACTTAACAACTCAGTCATACTTGTATCGACACTTCATAACATAAACCCAACAAAATTACTCATCAAAATTAACTATAATACTACCCGACTCACCCCGACGAATTTCATTAAATTCTGAGCAATTCGATTTTTTTCACTTTTCCAACAGCGTTAACCCGTTAACGTCCTGGGTTAACCCGTTAACGCAAGACAAAATACAATTTTTTTCAGTTTTTCAACAGTGTTAACCGGTTAACGCCCTGGGTTAACCTGTTAACGCAAGACAGAATGCAATTTTTCAGTTTTTCAACAGCGTTAACCCGTTAACGCCCTGGGTTAACCCGTTAACGCAGGACAGAATCCACTTCCTGGCAAATTTTAACAGTGTTAACCGGTTAACGCCCTGGGTTAACCGGTTAACGCAAGACAAACAGCAATTTTTCACAATTCATAACAGTGTTAACCAGTTAACACCCTGGGTTAACCGGTTAACGCAAGACAGAAAGCTGTTCCTGCGCTAACACGAAGCAGAATGCAGAATTCTCCGCATTTTCCGCCGTTGGAGGACTTCCGGACCTCCGATTCCAATTCCGTAAAAAGCTACACTTTCGGAAAATCAAGACTCATCCAATTACAGATTCAATTACAGCTTTTAACATAACTTATTCATCTCAATTTTTCAACATTCAACATCCCAATTAGGGTCAAATCAATGGCTTATCACTACCCGTTACATGTTAACCCATAATCCCCATTAAACGACGATAAACCCCCCTTACCTTATTATTTTGGATCGAAGGTTGCTCTAAGAATCGGATTCCGGAAGTTTTCTTCTCCTTCCCTCTCGTTCGTACAACAGTTCTCAAATTCCTCCTCTGCTAACTTCTCTCCACTACTGTTTCTTTTTTTTTTATCACTTCTTTTATTTTCTCTTTATTAAATTAACTAAATATCCTAATCTCTAATGGGCCTAATATAACACCTCTCATTTTACTAATTAGCACACAATGATAAGCCCACTTACTCAAATAACACCACAATTATATTATTATTTCTTATAATAATTTCTACGACTTTTGACTAATTTCCGACTAACCACAATAATTACTTAAATATTAAAAATAACAAATAATTATTTTTGGGCGTTACAGGGAAGCTCTGCCCTAGAGTTGTCATGCAATGTGGACCTATGTGTTAGGGTTTACAATGGGGGAACATCTACCTAATGTTAACATGCAAAGAATAAGGGAATTCTACCTATGTTATCATACAAAGGGTTCTACCTAATGGGTGCTACCTAAACGGAACAAGAGTCGACGGATGGAGCAAGGAGAGGAACCGAGGATAAGGGTAGATGGTGATACCTGAAGCAATCAACTTACAGGTAGATGGCGATGCCTGAAGCAATCGACTTACAAGAGAAATGGCGATGCATGAAGCAATCGACTTACAAAAGGATGGATGAATACGTGCTAGTTCTGTTAAGTTTTGAAAATGATTACTCGGCGTTGGATCGAGCTTTTGATCTTGTTTTGAAATGGTTATCGGATGTTCATTTTAATTCTTGTATTAATAGATGAATAAAGAATGAAAGAATAAATATTATACACTTCATGGGAGAGGGGTACATTTGTTATGAATGGGGATTGTTCATGGCAATCAAACAATAAGAATATATGCCTCATACATCATACAAGTAGGCAACAGTTATTAATCAAATCAGATAAGTAAACAAGTGTATAATCAAATCAAAGAATCAAATAATGGAGCATTAAACAATGCATGGGAGTATAAACATGTTAAACAATCAAGCAATAGAAAACATGGATGAAAGAAACAAGTGCAACAAATATCAGATGTATCAGACGGATGAAAATATGTACCAAAAGGGTTCACTGAATAATTAAATCAGGAAATGAGGTAAGGATCAAATAAAATCAAGATACAAGGCCTCTAATACATGGCATATGAGATGAACAAGGGAAGATCAAAAGATCTCTTCAATTGCCATAAGCAATCCCTAAGTCAAACATCGATCATAAAGAAGTCAAGTGAAAATTCAAGTCAACTTAAAAAATATCAAATAAATAGTAAATTAATCAAGAAAATTATGAAAAATTAAACTAAGTTAGGTGGGGTCAGGACATCATTATCCCCCAAAAATATTTTAAAAATAATGAGAATTGATGTATGAATTAATTGAAATAAAATAGAGGTCAAACTAAAAGTCAACCAACAAAGTAAATCAAGAATAAATTGAAAATGGGAAATAAAATTCCAAGAAAAGGTCAGGTTGACCATGGGACAGTGGTCAACCTTCATCCTAAAAATCAAGAACTAAAAATAATTTTAAGTCATAAAAATAAAATTAAGAATTAAATATGTGCTAAAATGGACCATTTAGAATAAACAATTAAAAATAAAATATTAGTATTAAATAAATACGAAAATAAAAATTAAATAATGCATCAAGAATGTGGAAAATATTTTTTGGGTATTTTTATGAATAAAGAAAATATTTTAAATCAATTAAAATCAAAACAGAAAATAAATGTGAATTGAAAAAAGAAAATGAAAAGAGATGTGTATTTGTACTGATGGGCCTTGAAATGCAGGGTGTGAAAAGCAAATGGCGTTGGCCCATGGTCCAATCTAACTTAAATCCAGCGTGACACATACTAAGTGAACATTTTAATAAAAATAACATGTAACATGATGTCGACTGGTCACGTTTCACTTAAACACTACAAGACAAAAAACCATGGGCGGCCACGATTAAAACAAGAGCATTGGATCTAGCGGTCCTCAAGGCGACACGCCATCGTCTCCTTCATTGGACCAGAAAAGCCCTAGCACCATGCTCATGCACACGCGAAACATGCAGTGGATTTTTCCAATCTTCAACTCAAAAACGCAAACATGATAGTGCACCAAAAACCATGAAATAAAAACCAGAATTCAAGTATGGAATGTGTAGAATAACATGGTATCTTGTTTTAGGTAAAATGATGGCTTAAACATGGAGAAATGTTGTCAACAAGGTGACAACATGGGCACGGGTATGAACATAAAAATAACAACACAAACTCAGCAACATGGACAAGCATATGGTTGGCATTGTAAACAAGCATGAAACAAACATGAGCATGATTAGCATGGAAATGATGATGAGCATGGTAAACAACATGGTAATGGCATGGATGTATCAAACATAAGAGTGAGCAAAACAAATAGCCATGGAGTAAGATGATTACCTAGTGGAAGCTAGGTCCACTTCCTCTTGGTTGTGGAGAAAATGGAAGAAGAAATGGTGCTTCAAACTTGAGAAATGGAAGAGGAATGAAAACAGATCTCTAATGCTTCTTGCCTTGCTTAGCTCGAAAATCATAGCCACCTTGCTTTCAGGTTAGGGTTTAGGCTTAAATATGATGGGTCAAGTGTCCTTAATGGGCTCAAAATGATCTGTTTGTGAGGTGAGCAAAATGTGCATTTGGTGGCAATGTGAGGTGGTGTTAGAAAATTGCTCATTTTGGCAAAGTTTAAGTGAATGGGAAAAAAGATGCATGGCCAAATGAGGTAAAAATGTGGGCTGGTTTGCTTGGTCTGGCTGCAGCATGGCTTGGAATTCATTTCAAGATGGTGACTTTGTGGCCATGTATCTTGATGAGCAAGCCACCAAATGATGAGATGATGCAAACAGTGGAAAGATCTCATGGAGCATAGCATCTTTCATGTTGAGCACAAGTTGAAATGATGAATGGAAGAAGGTGAAAAATGGCCCTCAAGATCATGTCTCAATATTGCAAAATGGTTGGGCCAGTTTGGCCTAACATGCTGCCTAGAAATTCAAGTCATGATGCCAACTTTAGATGAATGCATCTCTCAAACCATGGATCCAAATGAGATGATTCCAAAAGGAGGTGAAAGAGGACATGACAAGGTATAATTGTTGTGAAGAAAACATTTTCAATTGGTGCCTTGAAGTGCAAGAAAACTAGCCAAGAAGTCTTGACAAACTTTGAAGATTTTGAGACTAAGAAAATTTTCTAAGTGTCCTAAAAAAATGTCTCACTTTGACCAAGCATAACTTTTTCAATTTTGATCCAAATGGAGCAAACTTTATATCTCTAGAAAGCTTGGAACAAGAGGAACAACTTTCATGTTGGAGAAATTTTCAAATGGAGCTTTTATCTTGATGGAAAATGGGCTTAAAGTGAGTGCAACAATCATGAAAACTTGCCCTAAATGGAAAGTCAACCATTTCCAAATTAAGTAACTTTTCCAATTCATGATTAAATGATGAATCTAAGATCCAACCTTGATCAAATTTCACATGTAAGCTCCCCTAGGCATGGACTTTGAGATTCCACTCTCAAAATGTCAGGAGTTGACTTTTCTGGCCCCATAGTTGACTTTTCCCAAACTGTCTGATCCCGATTCCAATGATCAATTGAAGCACTTCTGGCTCAAATAAAAAGATGATTTTTTGTATGTAGACCCTTGTGGACATATGGAGGGCCATGGAAAAGAGTTTCACCCAAAGAATCAGAAATAAACTGATTTTATACCAAACCCTAGTTTTAAGGCAAAATGATCAAGAATTGATTGCACTGATTACCAATGGATCTTTCTGAGATAATTGTGAGTCTTCCTAGGCCAAGATGCCTCTCTAATCATGACATGGATGAGCCCCTCTACTTCCAACCAAATATTGCTTGTTGCAGATAGCCATGAAACCCTAATTTCCTGATTAAATCCAGATGAACACTCTGATAGCTCTGAATCCTTCACTGATGAATTGAGGACCATAGTAAGATACCTGGAGCCCCCCGAGACCCTTGAGACTTGTATATTTAGAAAATGAAGTCCAATTCTCAATCTTGCTTTGTGTAGGCTCCTTCTGTTAAGGAGTGATCAATCAAAACCTGATTCCTAAGTCACTAATGCAGTATGTAATGAGTATGACCTAGTATGATACTAATGAAGTGTAAAACACAATCCCATGCTTCCAGGAAAAAATGAAGGGTAAATTTTGGGGTATTACAATTAGCACGTAGTAAAATCTCATAGGTTCTTGTTTATCGCATGATAAAACCAAGTTTAGGTTAAAGCTTATCCTGATATTAAAAGCTTGTTTTGGTTCGAGATCAGCTCGGTGGTGAAATCTCACAGGTTATTGGTCAGTCCACTATAAAACCAAATTTTAGGTTCGAGAGCTCATTTCAGTTTTAAAAGCTCCCAAAGTTCTTTTGAAGCTTTAAGACTATCCGCTCCAAGATTCTTGTGGAAAGGAGAGTAACCGCTTCAATCCTCCGTTTAGAAGGAAGACTCGCTTATTTTCTTCCGTGTTTGATGTTTGGTTGGATGTTAGTCATAAACTTCATTTTTTCTTATATAAGGGGGTTCAAGAGTTTAACCTATTAAAAGATTTTAATTTGATTAGATACTCTCACGATCAATTCTTGGGGAGAGGATTAGTTATTTTTCTCTTTTGACCGAACTTCTATAATTTCTCGTGTCTTTTCTTTTCCCTTAACTCTTTAACTTCCGCACTTTACATTCTGCAATTTTATTTTTCTACTGCTTAATCTTAAACACTTCACTAAAAAAAATTCAAACTCTGATTTGAAATCTTAAAGTTTTTCAAAACCATATTTTTCTGAAACACATAATTTACCATCCTCTTGTATGTCAAGTCACATGAACAACAAGTGACATTAAAGCCTAACTCCTATTTAAGGACTAATCGTCTCATGAGGAAGATGACTTCTAATAAGATATCATTTTTAAACACACCACCACTCTTCAATTATAGTATATTTTATATTTGGCAAGATAGGTTTAAAATGTTTATTCAAAGCATCAATCATGAATTATGGGAAACAATCAATGATATGTTTATCCCTACTTACCAAGTAAATGAAAAAGTAGTAGATAAACTTGATTCCCTCTGGACCAAAGAGGAAAAGAGAAAGTTTGATATAGATTTTAAAACCAAGAGCTTTATAAAAATGTCTCTAGATGATAGTAAATTTTTCTATGTTCATCAATGGAAAACCGCCAATAAAATATGAGATACTCTTTAGATGATATATGGAGTCTCTCCAAGTATCAAACAAGAGAATATGAACACATGAGGCAAAGAAGATGAAGATACCACCTTTAGATGTTTTTTAAAATTTCAAAATATTAGAAATTATATTGGAACATTCGTCACTAACCAATGTCTAAAAATTAAGAATTGGAAGTTTAATCTAATCCTTAAATCAAAAGATGAAAGATGAGAGCCTTCATAAATTTTAGGAAAAATATAGAAAAAATGAGATTATAGATAAGTTGATTGAACTAGATCAATTACTCAAACATGAAGAAACAAAAACAAAGAATTCATCATACTCCTATCATACAACTCCAGTAGAATCCTTTGAACGAACATATTCAATAGTTGAACGATCATCAGAAGATTCAACATCAAATGAAGGAACCTCATGTTTAAGAAATGGTGAATAAGAATAAGTTTCTTCAATATTCAAACAAATAGGAGGAGGATAGACCTCAACCTTGGGGTAAAATATGAAAGAACCATCTTCCAATGAAGAATATGAAGTTTACTCAAGGGCATCCTACGAGGTAGATATTGTTCCATCAACTAATCATCTTACGAATAACTATTTTGAATGAGCGGTCACTAAGAGAGAAAATAATAAAATTAGGGAATGTACTTTAGGTCTTAAGGAAACTATAAGATATCTTGAAAAAATTATTAAAACATTCAAGATAGAAATAACTAAGATCATAAATTCAAAAGAAATATGTGAGAAATGTGTCTCCCTGAAAAGGGAAGTAATTGATTTATGCGAGACCATATGTAAGTTTACCCAAGGGAAAGAGAAACTTAACTTGATCCTATCGGTACAAATATTTACCATAAACAAGAATGGACTAGTATTTAAAAAAGATAGAAAATATAGTAAAGGTTTAGATTATAAAAATTGTCCATTTTGCAAGTGCACAGACTACAAAAGAGTTGGCTATTTAGTGCCTTTTTGTTTTTAAAAATTGAAAATATCTAAATGCAAAAACCTTAGATCTTCTGGAGCTAATGTACCTGGGCCCAAGAAGTTGCAAGCAACAAATGTGAAACCTTTGTGTTTTACAGGTACGCTTTGCAACTCAAAGTTCTAGCGATTATCTATGGAGTTATGCAAAGAAAGAATATACTTCTAAGTATATAATATGTATGAATTATTTGTTCCAAGAATGCACAATGATGGGAAATATCAAGTGGAGTGATCAAAGAAAAGGTTATTGAGAATATATCAACATTTATGAACCTTAGTGATCATTTGAGTAGACATGTATGTAATGGACTTATTCATCTCATTGTTTATACCAAATCCTGTATCCAACGATGTGTAGAGATATTCACACCATAATATGCTTGGTGTTTCCCTTTAAAGGGAGTTTTTTTTATCAAAACCTTTTGATATGAGAGGTAGTACACCATTTTAAGGTTTAAATGATCGGAAAACTCTGATTAAATCCTTTAAAATAGTGGTTTTATTCTTTGCTCATCTCGATAGAATATTTCCACTAACCAAAAAGATGAGTTTCTAAATGTTTTTAGAAAGGAGGTGCAATAAAGTTAAATTGGGGTGTAGAAAAGCAATTAAAATCCAGCACAATACCTAAAGGTGCACCAAAGTGGTTGAACATTGAAAGCCCAATCGATCGATATTGTGGCAATCAGTTGCAGAAGCTTGACGCACCTATTTTTAGATCATATCCAAGCCAAAATTTCTGTCTAAGCAAAGTAAATCTTAACATTGATGATGAACGTACAAAATACTGAGAGATTTGATTCACCAACCTATTGAAGCCATTAGCCAATCAATTGACACTCTTGTTTTGAAAAGATTTCACCTTGATTTTTAATTAGTATAATCTTCATTGACTGCTTGCCAAAAATACATAATCAAATCATCATATGACACACTATAAATAGGTATTCATCTTTCATCTTTTTGCATTGCATATATCTGTAAGTACGAGATTGTTCTTCAAAATCATCATGGCTCCCCAAAAGATAAACTCTATCACCAGTCATTTCTCTGACTTTTTCACTACCAAACAACAAAAGATAATTTTTTTAGAGATTTTGGTGATCGATCCCTTGTAAGAATTCAGATCCTAGATCCAAAAGACTTCAAGGAATGGGAATTCTTTAAAACCTTCGAAGAACTCAATCTATCCACCTTCCTTTGTATCCCCTCCCAAAAGGTATATCCATCTTTAGTCAAGATGTTCTACTTGAATCTTCACCTCACAGATGGAATACTTCAAACTGAAGTAAAAAGGTATAGAATAACTCTATCAGTAGAAGAATTTAGAAATATTCTAAGTCTTCCTCATGAAGACACCATCGTCGAACTCGGAGACAAAGTAGACAGATACAATCACAAGCTCGCTGCATCCTTTATAATGAAAGAGCCATCACTCACCATACTAAATCCCTTCACGGTTGGATATATCCACCCTAGGAGTCTTATGATTCACTATGTAATCAATCACATACTAAGAAAAAGCAACTTTAGCCTCATAACCCAAGTTGATCTAGAAACAATATGGTTAATAGAAAATAAAATCAAGTTAAACTAGGCAGAATAAGTGATCAAGTACATGATGGAAAACAAGAAAGAAAGAGTATGAGTGCCATATGGAAATCTAATCATGAAGATTCTTGATACAATTTCAGAGATGAAGAGTTCAAGTAATAAACAACTAAAATAGGAGAATCAGTCCTACCATCAATGAAATTTAAGATGATCAATGGAAAAATAACTGAAAAAGCCTCTCTCAAATAAGAAGAAAATAAAATAAAATAGTCAAAAAGCACCCATACCATAGAGTTAGACGACTTCAACTACTGTATTGCTCAACTTCCAACAACTAATGACATGCTCAAAGTCATAATTGGAAATATAAATGTGATTAATGACAAGTTTGACTTCGTAACCCGACACTTCATCCCAGGCCAAACACAATTACCTGAAGACTTGTTCTTCTATGATGATCTTGATGTATAATAGTCTCACCTATGTGTTTGAATTCATGTTATTTCCTACTTTCTGTAACTCTTAAAACCAACAACTTTCCTTCTTGTACTTTAAATTCGTAGTAATTTCTATTAATAAAACAAGTTTTTCTATACCTAGAGGCTTAATTACCCATGTCTGGATTTTAAATTTATCGTAATGCATCTTTACTCGCCTTTTTGATTTCAACAAAGGGGGAGAAGTATACCCTCAGGGGGGAATAAAGTATTCTCTCTACTAAATTTAAGGGGAGTTTGATTACCCCAAATATTTTTTTGTTTCTTTTACCACATCCATGAGAGATGAGTTGTCATAAACAAAAAGGGGGAGAATGCGGAACCTTGTTTTTCAGGTCATAGAACATGATTTTGATGATGACAATTATTAAATATGATTATGCCTTAGATAGTGATAAAAACTAAAGTCAAGCATAAAGTAGTTAAAATATTAAAGATGCAAACCAGGATATTTAGGTTTGATGGACTTGAATATCAGATGATGGCAACTAAATGGAATGTAACTCAAGCCTCATCACCAAAGTAAACTCGAGTAAGTGTCTCTAAGGATGAAACATTGGACAAGTCTTGAAGTATAATAAATCCCTACCTCAATTAGTCTGAGTGAACACTTTGTAAAGCATAAAGGCATTCTCATAAAAGTGCATGGCTAAATATCACACTCACGAAAACAATTTTTAAAATGATTCTCTCAAGAATTTTTTTTCAAAAATGTCTTTAAGTCGTGCCAGGTGAGTTAAGAGTTGTCAAAATAGTTTTGGGTAAAAATTTGTTTGTGCCAATTGATTGACACTTTATCCCAATCGATTAGGCCAGTTCAAAAATATGCCTTAAGCAATTAGGACATCATCTTAATGAGGTGTAACAGCTAAATATATTTCATTTCCTTTTTTAATTTAGTAGTCAATTAATTTGAAGGCAATAAATTGATTAGTATATGTTTCCAATCGATTGGAGAGTCATAAAAGGCCATACAATCATTTTCATTTTTGTGCCAACCTCTAGACTATAAATAAATGTCCCTTCCCACTTTCAAAATCATCCAAAAATATGTTTTTACTTTTCACTTCTCTTTCTCTCTCTAAAACTTCTTTTGTTTACTTTCTCTCAATATGAAATTAGCTGAAGTGCTTTTCGAGAAAATCATTTTACGAGTGTGGAAGTTATAGTTCTTGAAGGCTAGCTTTGTAAGTTCACCAAGGAACTTTTTTTATACCTTGGTTTAACATTTTATCCATTTAGGGATTATTTTTTTGGATTTGAAGCTAAACCTATAAAAAAAAACTTAGGTTTGAGATTTGTATGATCAAGTCTCTTGTTTAGGTTCGAGATTAGCCCGTGGTAAAATCTCATAGGTTCTTGTTATCCCGTGATAAAACCAAGTTTAGATTAATGCTTAGTCTGGTATTAAAATCTTGTTTTAATTCGAGATCAGCCCGATGGATAAATCTCACAGGTTATTGGTTAGTCCAATAAAAAACTAAAGTTTAGGTTCGAGAGCTCATCCCGGTGTTAAAATCTCCCAAAGTTTGTTTGAAGCTAGAATACCATCCTCTCCAATATTCTTGTGGAAAAGAGACTAAAAACTTTGATTCGTCATTTGGAATGAAGACTCACTGCTTTTCTTGTGTGTTTCCTATTTGGTTATAAGTTAACCATAAACTTCATTTTTCTTTGTATAAGGGAGTTCGAGAGTTTAACCTACTAAAAGATCTTAAGTTTATTTGATATTCTCATGAATAATTATTGGGGTGAATATTAGGTCTTTTTCTATTTTGACCGAACCTCTATAATTTTTGATGTCTTCTCTTTTTCCTTAACTCTTTAATTTCTACTATTTAAATTCTGCAATTTTATTTTTCCTCTTCTTAATCTTAAACACTTTTCTAAAAATGTTTTCAAACTCTGATTTTAAATCTCAAAGTTTTTCAAAACCATATTTTTCTGAAACACACAATTCACCGCCCTCTTGTGTGTGAAGTCACATGTCCAACATGAAGTCCAACATACAATATTGTCTTAAGAAGCGACAAAGATCTTTGCTATGAAGTCCAACATACAATATTTCCTTAAGAGGCAACAATTATCTTCACTATGAAGTCCAACATACAAAATAAAGCCTTAAGAGACAGCAAGGATCTTTGCTATGAAGTCTAGCATATAAAATATTGAGAAAATGTTACTGTTTGTCATAAACGTTTCAGAAACTGTTCACAAATACACAATTATAATGTCTATTGGAAATTACAATAATCTAACTGTAATAGTATTTAAGATGAAGGATGTTCCAAGTTTAAGGTAGGAGTTCTTCATCTAAATCCTACAACTTGTACATCCCGTGAGGAAGCTTTTGGAATATGTGATATGATCCTTCCTAGTTGGTTGCAGTTTTCCATATTGAGTGGGAAGAACCACTTGCTTCAAGACTAGGTTTCCTTCTCGCATCTCCCTAGGCTTGAATCTAGAGTTGTACATTCTAGCGACTTTGTGTCTAGCGGTGAATTCTCGTACATAGGCGTCTTCTCTCAATTCGTCGACCAAATCCTCCATGCACTCCAATCTTGCCTTATTTACCTCTTGATTAAATTGAGAACGTCACCACAAGGGCATTTCAATCTCTTCGGGAAGAATTCCATCTACTTCGTGCAACATGGCAAATGGGGTTTCCTTGGTAATGGAGTGAGGGGTGATGTGGTATGACCATAATATTTCATGGAGCAGTTTCGCCCATAATGAAGGTTCAAAAACATAATAAATAGGGGGTTTGAATTAACTTTCTAGATTAAAACTTTTTTTCAACCCAAGAGCACAAACATAAAATATTCAACAAAGATAAAAGGCACAATTATGTTTATCCTGGTCCGCTGTTAACTAAGATACGTCCAGTCCACCCACCAGAGTGGTTTCTCCTTCTCAATAAGGACTTAATAAACTAATCAAAGACTTGATTACAAACTCAATGACAACATGTCAAAGACTTCTTGAGAATCTTGACTATAAACTAGTCTCTCAAGGTATTTAACCAAAGGTTAAGAATATAAGATTTTATTTACAAGTTGCTTCTAAAATAGGCAAATACATAAATTAAAAATCAAATATTACACTTAAGAAATATTTTCAAGAAATTATTCTAAGAATATGAACATGATAGTTTTCTTAGTGTAAAAACTCTTCTTTATTTCTTTTACGTGTGTTCTTCAGTGTTATACAATGTTGTCACTTTTCCAATCTTTCAAAACCTATTTATATAGATGATTAATAGATCCATCAGAGGGTGGAATTGGATTATCCTCAATATCAAAGATGTATGTGAAGGTGAGAAAAACAAGAAAGGGGGGTTTGAATTGTTTGGAAAATAAGCGCTTTTTCAAAATGAAAATCACACAAGGATTTTATACTGGTTCGCTTATAACACAAAGCTACTCCAGTCCACCCGGCCAAGGTGATTTCGCCTTCAACAAGGACTTAATCCACTAATCTTGAAAGATTGTTTACAAACAACATCTAAGAGAAAGATCTCTTAGTCCTCTCAAGTCTACAGACTACACAGAGTCACTTGAGGAAAATAAAACAATAGATGAAAGCTAATGTAATCTAGAGTGCTTCTAAGATAAGCAAATATTACAACAATAAGAACAAAGTATTTCACGTACTAAGCAAAAGCTTCGTGAAGATTGAGAGAATAAACAGTATTTTTATGTGTTGATGTTTCAGTATAATTTTTTTCTTGTATGTGTTGTATGCTGAATGTTGATTTGCAGTCCTTTATATAGAAGAGAAGGATCCGTTGAAAAATCATGGCAGATAATAACTCTTGAATAATAATTAGTGCCATATCTTATGTTGCTTGTTGTCAAAGCAACTTTCACTTCTTGAATGACTACTTACCACAAATAGTTCCTTATCATTTGTATTTTTGGAGTTAACGTCTCTTCCTGTATTAGGAAATCCATTTCCATAACTTTATTTGAAGTTAACGTTACTCTTCCTTATTTAACAATTTCATAATCAGAGTCTTCATGTTTCTGGAGATCTTGGAATCTGCTATCTAGCTTCTGATGTTGATCTTTTGAGTTCTGATGATTTCTTCAGATAGCGCCAAGAGCTGCTGAAGTTTGACATACTGTTGTTCAGAATCAGAACTTCTAGAGCGTACTTCTTGTTCAGATGCTTCTGATATTTTGCTGTTTTGCTCAGAGTTGGACTTTCTTGAACGTGTTTCTACTTCAGATGCTTCTGGTCTTCTGATAATTTGTATCTGATCTGGTTCTGTATCTGATGACATCATCAGATCTCTTCCTTCTTTCTTTAGAACCCTGCACACTTAGAAACTTTTCGTTAGGGTGCCATTTTTGGTTTCATCCTTTGTTATCATCAAAATCATGGAATCTGTTGTAGAACAATTTTTGTTCTTACAATCTCCCCCTTTTTGATGATGACAAAACAATCTTAATTAGCAGATGAAACATATGAAATATCAAATCAGATAGACAAGAGCTCCCCCTGAGATAGTGCTAGGGAGTTCAGAAGTTCTTACCAGAGCTTCTAAGTAAAGAGGTTTCTTGATACCTTCTGCAATTTCTTAAGTCCAGGTTAGATAAATTTATTTTTAAGAAAAATATGTTGCAGAATGCTTAAGGTATTTAGACAATATTTTCATCAGAGTTATTGATGACTTCTCCCCCTTTTTGTTAGAATCAAAAAGACATAGCAAAAAATAAATAATTGAAGAGAAAAATATTGTATTTAGATAAAAAGCAACAGAGGCAAAAAGAACAAGTAAACATCAGAAACAGAGAAATCAGAGCAACAAGCAATAAGTCCTAAGTGCCTAGGGGTTCGGAGGCGGAGGCATTCTCTGAAGCAACATAGCCAGCATGTTCTGAATGTTGTCGTTGACAGTGTCTTGTTTATCCATTCTGGCACGGAGTTCATTTTGATCTTGCTTAAGTTCTTTCAGCGTCTGGAGAACCATAGGGATAACAGAAGAAGAAGACTCCCCCTGAGTCAGAGCCTGCTATGCTTCAGCAGCAGCCTGTGCTTCAGCAGCAGCAGCAACATCAGCCAGAGCTTTAGCTTCAGCTTCCTTTATCCTTAGAATTTCAGCTTCTCTTGCTCTTTCTTCCTCCAGCCTTCTAGCCTCTTCTTCAGCTTCTCTTGCAAGTCTCTCTTCTTCCAGCCTTCTGGCTTCAGCTTCTCTTGTAAGTCTGTCCTGAAGTCTTGCCTCAGCATCTCTGATGTAGCCATTTCTGACTTGTTCAGAGATGTTCTTCAGTCTAAAAGCCTCAGAGGTCATCCAGCCAATGACTCTGTTCCAGTGTGTCCTTACAGAGTCAGGATCATCACTGACTTCAGAGTTAGTGGTCAGAGACTTGACCTTTTGTACTGAAGCCCCTGCGACCAGCATTATGGCTTCCTCAAGGGTAGGTACAGAAAAGTTTGGTTCAGAGGTTTGAGGTGAAGAAATTGGAGGGCTGAGATTTAATGTGAGAGGTTCAGATTCTGCTTCAGGTTGAGGTTCAGATCTTAGGGGTGAAGCGTAAAGAGGGTTTAAGTCTAAAGGTTCAGTTTCAGCTTCAGGTTCAGGTTCAGCGGAGGTGTTTGGAGGGGTGATATCAGAGGTGTGGAGGTCAGAGGGTTGAGTTTCAGAGGGTTGGTCTTCAGAAGTAATGTTGGTTGTTTGTTCTGGTGGAGGTGAAGTTGCTTCAGAATGTGTTTGTGTTGGTTGTTGTGAAGCAAGGTTTTGAGCCTGAATTTGGGCTAAGGTTGGGGAGTCAGGGTCAGATTATTCTTGGTCAGAGGGGATTTCAACGTATGGGGGTGATTCTGGGGCTGAAGATGATGAAGAGGAAGTGGTAGTGTGAGAAAGATTAACATTTGGTGGAGGTTGTGAAGTTCTGGTTATAGAAGGTGGAGTTTCAGAGGTTGTGTATATGGGTGGTGTTAGGAGAGGATTAGAAGAAGAAGCCAAAATGTGTTCAGAGGGAATAGAGGGAGCAGACATACCAGTAGTTTCTTGGAGAGGCGCTGGAGATCTGGTCCCAGAAGTTTCTCCTATTCTTGCCTTCTTTGCCTGTGATGCTATCTTTTTCTCAGAGAGACCTCTCTTGTACCTGACGAAGTCTTCTTCTGAATCTAGACAATCGTCGAGTTTGAAGTCAGAGATGTCAACACCTTCATCCAGCAGACGCTGAAGGTAGATAGCAACCGCATCTCTGGGTTCATTCTTGTAGAACCTAGCAAGACCATGGGGCAGCTTCCTCTGATCTTTCAAGGTATCCCAGGAGGTATCCATAGTGGGTCTGACTTGAATCTTCTTTATTATTCCCATACTCTTGAGATTTCTGGCGTTCAGAGGCTTTCCAGTATCTATCGCCAGATCCTCCATCAGTTTGGCCTTCTCCAGATGATCTACCAGCCCATTCTCGATGAAGACATCAGATAACAATCTTCCCAGAGGGATGTAGGTTCTGAGCTTCATGTTGTTTCTGGTCTCCCTGACAGAGTCTCTGAGGTATCTGAAGAATAGTGCAGGAAGGCAGATCTTCACACCCTTGTGAATGCAATACAGAATGCACTTCTGATCTGCATTGATGTAGTCAGAAGAGTTTGATGCTGGGCGGTGGTGAATAGTTCCCAGAATGATCTTAAGCCATACTCTGAGGTTCTGATGAAGCTCTTTGTTCTTTGAAGGATTTCCTTCAGTGTTATGTTTGAAGATGGTTGGATTGATCACTTCAGCAATGCGCCTTGACCTAGGGTTGATGTTGTAAATCCTTTTTCCTCCATCTCTCTCCATGTTCAGCAAAGAAGCAATTGACTCTTCAGTAATTACTATCTTTACCCCCAAAACATAATAGACGATGAAATGGTCATCAGCGTCTGCAAATCTCCAGAACTCCTTGATGAGAAGTGGGTAAACAGGACCATAAAGCCTTTGGAAGTAGTTTTCCCACCCTTGTTGACGAAGTTCTTCAGTAAGATCAACGCCATTTCTCTTCATGTTTTGAAAGTCTACTAGAGTTTCACACAAAACTTCCAATCCCTCAAATGGAGTTGCTAGGTTTACGTGAGGTAGACGATCAAGGATATGGGGTTCCTTGTACACTGGAGTAATGGAGACTCCTGTAACAGTTGGAGTTGGAATGCTTGAAGTTTGAGCAGTTGAGCTTGATTCCATTTGTTGAGAAAAGTTGAAAACTTGTTGTTGTTGAGCGTCCATGGTTGAAGAAGAAGATGAAGATTGATGAAGATGAAGTGTTTGTAGAAATGCTTCAGAGAGGGTTTAGAAAGGGTTTGAGAGTGAGTGAGAGTGATAAGTGTGTGAAATGTGAGAAAAGTGTTTAAATACCCTAAGTTAAAACACATGCAAAACGACACATCATTCAGCGTTAGCACAAAATTCAAGTTAGCATGCTTGGGGGAGAAATGATTAAGGCTAATTAATGAATGTCTAATCCCAACAGTACGCACACTGCTCGAGGAGATTTCAAACGTCTGTCCTTTGAATTTCTTTTGACAGAGGTCTAGAAGTTCTAGGGTTAGACGCTCAATGCTCCACGTGTTTTGATGTATCTGATCTTTAGGAATACCAAAGGATTAGTTACTGAAGATTTCTAACTCAGATATCTTCTTAACTTGGTAGAAGTATCAGAGTCAGAGGCAGAAGTACATTTGTTTACATCAGAGTCTCATTTTACATTCTCAGAGGCACAATTCATTCAGGACAATTTTGAATGTTCAGATTTTTTAAGATAAAAAGAAATCTATCTTCAGCTAGAGGCTTAGTAAAGATATCTGCCCATTGATGATCTGTATCAATGAACTTCAATGTTACTATCCCTTTCTGAACATAGTCTCTGATAAAATGATGTTTTATTTCAATGTGTTTGGCTCTGGAATGTAGAATGGGATTCTTACTTAGACAAATGGCAGCAGTATTATCACAGAAGATAGGAATGTTACTCTCAAAAATTTGCAGATCTTCTAACTGATTCTTCATCCAGAGCATCTGAGTTGTGCACAGTGATGCTGAGATATATTCTGCTTCTGCAGTAGATAGAGCAATAATTGACTGTCTCTTGCTAGCCCAGGATATCAAATTGTTTCCCAGAAGCTGGCAATTTCCAGATGTGCTTTTTCGTTCTAATCTATCTCCTGCATAATCTGCATCACAGTAACCAGAAAGTCTATACTCTGATGTTTTCTTATACATCAGGCCCAGGTTAGGAGTTCCTTTCAGATACTTAAGAATTCTCTTAACTGCTGTTAAATGAGATTCTCTAGGATCTGATTGGAATCTGGCACAGAGACAGACACTAAAGAGAATATCAGGACAAGTAGCAGTCAGATAGAGAAGAGAGCCTATCATACCTCAATAGAGCTTCTGACGAACCTTTGCGCTTACTTCTTCTTTTTCAAGAATGCATGTTGGATGCATTGGAGTTTTTGCAGAGTTGCAGTCAGCCATGTCAAATTTCTTCAGAACATCTTTAATATATTTGCTTTGATGAACATATGTAACTTCTGAGGTTTGGTTAATTTGAATTCCCAGAAAGAACTTTAGTTCTTGCATTAAGCTCATTTCAAATTCTGCCTGCATTAACTTAGAGAATTCTTGACAAACAGAGGCGTTAACTGAACCAAAAATAATGTCATCAACGTATATCTGGCATATCATGAGATCATTGTTAAGGTTCTTACAGAAAAGTGTGGAGTCAACTTTCCCTCTGATAAAATTGTGTTCCAGAAGAAAATTGCTTAAACGTTCATACCAAGCTCTGGGAGCTTGTTTAAGTCCATATAAAGATTTTTTAAGTTTAAAAACATGTTCTGGAAAGTTTGGATTTTCAAAACCTGGAGGTTGGTTGACATACACTTCTTCTGATATATAACCATTAAGGAATGCACTCTTGACATCCATTTGATATAATTTAATAGAATGGTTAATAGCAAAAGATACAAGAAGACGAATAGATTCTAACCTTGCGACTGGAGCAAAAGTTTCATTATAATCAATACCTTCTTGTTGACTATAACCTTGAGCTACCAGTCGAGCTTTGTTTCTGACAACTTCTCCTTTCTCATTCAGCTTGTTTCTGAATACCCATCTGGTTCCAATAACGTGAGTGCCTCTGGGCTTTGGAACAAGATCCCAGACATCATTCTTTGTAAATTGATCTAATTCTTCTTGCATGGCTGAAACCCAGTCGTTATCTTGAAGTGCTTCATCACAGGACATAGGCTCAATCAGAGACACTAGTCCTAGAGGAGTATCTTCAGAGGTCCTAAAGGTAGATCTGGTTCTGACAGGTTCGTCCTTGTTTCCCAGAATCAAATCTTCAGATATGTTGATACGACTTTTGACTTTCTTTGGGATTTCTGGGGATTTAATTTCTTCAGAGTTCTGAGTGACAGTTGCTTCTGGAGTTTTATCAGATCCTGCAAGAGTGATTTCTAAATCTGCAAAATCTTCAACTAGCTTTGACTTTTCAGGGTCAAGCTTATCATCAAATCTGACATGAATTGATTCTTCCACAATTTTGGTTTCTGTGTTGTATACTCTATAGCCTTTAGAGCGTTCTGAGTATCCTAACATAATACCTTTCTGTGCTTTGGAATCAAACTTGTTCAGATGTTCTTTAGTGTTTAAGATAAAGCAAGAACATCCAAAAGGATGAAAATATGAAATGTTTGGTTTTCTTCCTTTACACAGTTCATAGGGAGTCTTTTCCAGAATAAGTCTTATAGAGATTCTATTCTGAATGTAACACGTTGTATTTACAGCTTCTGCCCAAAAATGCTTTGCCACATTAGTTTCATTGATCATGGTTCTGGCCATCTCTTGGAGTGTCCTATTCGATTAGTCTTCCCAGAGTTTCTTATAACTTTGGGTTTTCTAGCATTTTCAAATTTTTGTTCTTGTGTGTGTGTATAGTGATATGAAAATGGAGATTTAAGTTGGTCACTAGAAGAAGTTTTAACTTCCTTAGGATCATACCCAATTCCCTTTTTATTGTTCTGACTAACTCCATAAATCATGGATGCCATAATACTCCTACCTATTCCATTTTTCAGAAATTCTTGAAAGGCTTCTTCGTATTCAAAAATAATTTTATTTGAAGTTTGTGGTGCTTGAGACAACGCTTCTTCTAATTCTAAGCTTTTTCTTTTTGCTCCATCTCTTTCTAGTGTTAAAGATCTGATTGTATCTTCTCGCGCTAGAATTGTCATCTCAAGCTTGCCACATTCTTCAAATTTTGCTTTAAGACAGCCTTTTATGTTTTTAAGCTTTTGTTTTAGTTTCTGATATGAGCTAAGAGTTTCTGACAAGCATGATTCTAGATCAGATCGAGAGAGTTCAGAAAATACCTCTTCAGATTCTTCATCTGAGCTGCTCCTGGATGTGGTAGCCATAAGTGCCACGTTGGCCTTTTCATCAGAGTCAGATTCTGATGACCCAGATTCACTATCATCCCAGGTAGCCATTAATCCTTTCTTTGTCCTGAAGGTATTTTTCTTGAAACTTTCTTTTCTAGGATTGTCTTTCTTTAGCTTGGGGCATTCATTCCTGTAGTGACCTGTTTCTTTACATTCATAACAAGTAATATCTTTGTTAGTTTTACCTTTGAAGGTTGATTCTGATCGATCCCCTCTAGGTCTTGATCTTCTGAAGTTGTTGTTTCTCTTTTTCCAGAGTTGTTTAACTCTTCTGGTCAGGAGGGACAATTCTGCTTCATCATCAGAATCTTCTGGTTCAGAGTCATCAGTATCTTCAGTTTCTGCCTGGAGAGCTTTGGTTCTGTCAGGTTTGCGTCTTTCATATCTGGACTTTAATGCTACGGACTTGTTCCTTTTCTGAGGCTCATCTTCCTCTAGTTCTATCTCATGGCTTCTGAGGGAACTGACAAGTTCTTCAAGACTTATATTGTTCAGATCCTTTGACAGCTTCAGAGCAGTAACCATGGGTCTCCATTTCTTTGGCAGACTTCTGACTATCTTTTTGACATGGTCTGCAGTTGTGTATCCTTTGTCTAGAACCTTGAGACCTGCAATCAGAGTTTGGAATCTAGAGAACATTGCCTCTATGGCTTCATCATCCTCCATTTTGAAGGCTTCATATTTCTGGATAAGCGCCAGAGCCTTTGTCTCTTTGACTTGAGAGTTTCCTTCATGAGTCATCCTTAGAGAGTCAAGTATGTCTTTGGCTGTTTCTCTGTTGGTGATCTTTTCATACTCGTTGTAAGATATAGCATTTAGGAGTATGGTTCTGGCCTTGTGATGATTCTTGAAAACTCGTTTCTGATCATCTGACATCTTACTTCTGGGAACTTCAGCTCCATCCTCTGTGACAGGAGGTTTGTATCCATCTATGACAATGTCCCAGAGATCAGCATCATAGCCTAGAAAGAAACTTTCAATTCTATCTTTCCAGTAATCGAATTTCTCTCCATCAAAGACAGGAGGCTTAGCATTGTAACTATCCTTTTCATTTGTGTGGGCCATAGTTTTTCTCTTTCTGGATCTCTCTACACTGTTAAGTGTTTGATTAGAAAATCAATAACAGAGCCGGAGCTCTGATACCAATTGAAGGTGAGAAAAACAAGAAAGGGGGGTTTGAATTGTTTGGAAAATAAGCGCTTTTTCAAAATGAAAATCACACAAGGATTTTATACTGGTTCGCTTATAACACAAAGCTACTCCAATCCACCCGGCCAAGGTGATTTCGCCTTCAACAAGGACTTAATCCACTAATCTTGAAAGATTGTTTACAAACAACATCTAAGAGAAAGATCTCTTAGTCCTCTCAAGTCTACAGACTACACAGAGTCACTTGAGGAAAATAAAACAATAGATGAAAGCTAATGTAATCTAGAGTGCTTCTAAGATAAGCAAATATTACAACAATAAGAACAAAGTATTTCACGTACTAAGCAAAAGCTTCGTGAAGATTGAGAGAATAAACAGTATTTTTGTGTGTTGATGTTTCAGTATAATTTTTTTCTTGTATGTGTTGTATGCTGAATGTTGATTTGCAGTCCTTTATATAGAAGAGAAGGATCCGTTGAAAAATCATGGCAGATAATAACTCTTGAATAATAATTAGTGCCATATCTTATGTTGCTTGTTGTCAAAGCAACTTTCACTTCTTGAATGACTACTTACCACAAATAGTTCCTTATCATTTGTATTTTTGGAGTTAACGTCTCTTCCTGTATTAGGAAATCCATTTCCATAACTTTATTTGAAGTTAACGTTACTCTTCCTTATTTAACAATTCCATAATCAGAGTCTTCATGTTTCTGGAGATCTTGGAATCTGCTATCTAGCTTCTGATGTTGATCTTTTGAGTTCTGATGATTTCTTCAGATAGCGCCAAGAGCTGCTGAAGTTTGACATATTGTTGTTCAGAATCAGAACTTCTAGAGCGTACTTCTTGTTCAGATGCTTCTGATATTTTGCTGTTTTGCTCAGAGTTGGACTTTCTTGAACGTGTTTCTACTTCAGATGCTTCTGGTCTTCTGATAATTTGTATCTGATCTGGTTCTGTATCTGATGACATCATCAGATCTCTTCCTTCTTTCTTTAGAACCCTGCACACTTAGAAACTTTTCGTTAGGGTGCCATTTTTGGTTTCATCCTTTGTTATCATCAAAATCATGGAATCTGTTGTAGAACAATTTTTGTTCTTACAGTATGAAGGTCACTTAATTTTACAATAGTAGAGTGACGCTTGCAACATAGAGTGGATGAGAGGGTGGGACAAAAGGAACCACGTTGGTACAATAGTACAATCTGTTTTCCTAATCTTCAGGGTAGTGGAAAGGATATTTGATATTATACTGATTATACTATTTCCATATGTTCTTCTTACAGCCATTGACTTTTAGTCATTAACTTATAGTCAGAGGATTCATATTTAAGATGATGAAGCTTGAATATAGTTCAAAGTCTATCTTTAAAATCGAGTGAAAATAAGACTTTAGAGTCTATAGAGTTCAGAGTCCTGAGACTTCAAAGGCTTGAATTATCAGAGTCTTTATCATAGTCTTTATCAAAGTCATTATGGATAGATTCTTGCATAAGCGTTGACTTTGTAATCCAGATGCTTGACTTTCATTTAAACACGCCTTTGTTTCTTCCTTTAGTTTAGAGTGTGTCTATATTTCACAGTTTGGATGTCCATAGTTGACTTCTTTAGAGTCAGAATTTGTTTTCTATGATTTATGCACTTAAAAAAATAATTAGAGTACAAATTTTTTCTCTACATATTATGCTTTGTTATCATCAAAACTTAAGGATAGTTGCAGAACCAAACTTGTTCCAACACATAAGTCTTTGGCATCATCGAGCTTCTTTTTGAGCACCTTTAGAATTACCTTTTTTGTTGATTCCTCTTGCCCATTGGCCTGCATATGTACAAAAAATATGAACTTTATCTACACTCCTAGATTGTAGTAAAATCAATGACCATGGCACTGGCGAACTGGGTTTCATTGTCGGAGGCAATAGCTACAAGAAGGTCAAAACTACACCTAATTTTATACCAATAGAAACGAAAAACTCTTTCACTTATAATTTTAGCAACAACTTCTGCTTCTATCCACTTGGTGAAATACTCAACTCTTACTATCAAAAAATTTATTTGGATTAGTGCTAGGTGAATGAACCGAAGATGTCCACGCCCTACTGGTTAAAAGGATGTGGCAAAGTCATTGACTGAAGAAGCATAGATGAGGCGTGATGAAGGCCAACGTGCCTCTGATACTAGTGTCACTTCTTGACAAAGGCGATTATATCCTTCATTAGGGTGGGCCAATAGTATCCCGCCTTAGGCAGTTTATGGGCGAGAGCTTTCTTGCCAAAATGGTTGCCACATGCTCCTCTGTGTACGTCGACAAGTACTAGGGTGGTTTCATACTCTCACAGATACCGTAACATCGGAGTGGCTCTCCCCATTTTGTAATGTTTTCCTGAGAGAATGGTATATTTAGAAGCATAATTTTGGATTCTCCTTGCTTTTCCCTCATCCAATGGGAGTCTGTACTCTTGTAGGTAACATAGTATAAGTGACATACAGCTAGACTCAAGGACCTCTTCTAAGGAGTAGATCTCGCCATCCTCGATATTGGGAAGGCGAGAGTCTTCTGGATCAATGTTTTGTTGAACCCTGATGTCTTCGAGGTGGCCAGTTTAGGAAAAAAGTCTGCTTTGAAGTTCTATTCACGGGGGACATATTCTATTTCAAAAGAAGTAAAGCAATATGGTTGACTTTGTACCTTTTGCAAATATCTTATCAACTGAGGTTCTTTAGCCTAATACTTTCCAAATACTTGGTTGGGAACCAATTGGGAATCACTCTTGGCTTTCACTTGGGAGGTTCCCATTTATAGGGCGAGGACCATGTCGACGATGAAAGAGTCATACTCTACTTGGTTATTATTGGCTTTGAACTCAAACTTCACTGCTTGCTCGATCAATAAGTAACAAGGTCCTTCTAACATTATTCTTGTGCCTCTACCTTTTACATTAGAGGTGTCGTCAACTTATAATGTCCATTATGGGGTTTTCTCTTTGTTGACGGGCAATCAAAATTTTGCAACAAAAGCAGCCAAAGCCTGTGACTTGATGTTTCATCTCAGGATGTCCTGGATGTCATACTATGAGAGTTCCATGACCCAGGACACCATTCTTCCTGCCAGATTTGGATTTTTTAGGACCTGCCAAACATGATAGTTGGTTCTCATGAAGATATTATACCCTTGAAAATAAGGGTGCAACTTTCTCGCTGTGACGACGACAACCAATCTCAGCTTCTCGATATTTTAATACTGTGCTTTGGCGCCTCCACCTTTCTCATAAAATACACATGCCTTTCAACTTTATTAGTCTCCTACGCAAGTATTGACCTCATCGTCGGATATGTGACGAAGAGGTAGAAGAATAATGGTGTTTCATCCCTCTGACGAGTGAGAATGAGAGGTGACACGAGGGATGCCTTTACCATTTGGAAATCCTCCATGCATTATGTCGTCCACTAGAATCTTTCCTTGTTATTCAAGGCAACAAATAAAAGGAACACCTTGTCGCCCGCACACGAAAGGAAATGAGATAAGGTAGCAAGGAGACTTGTAATTTGTTGCATTTCCTTGATGTTGTTTAATTTGGATTGGCTGCATTATGCAAAACAACATGGAGTATGTTCAAGCTATTTTTGGTGCAGAAGTGACACATATGGAACACGATGTTCCAACATGTGTGTTGCAACATCTGGTCTCTGACAATAGACATATGTTATTGAAGTTTTGGTTTAGATTTATTTGATACAAGATTCACTCTACAAAGAAAATTTATAATTCATGAAGAAAGTTAATTTGGATGTTCCGGTGCAACATGTGGAACACGATGTTTCGGCATATGTGCAGTGCAATATCTGGCCCCTGTCAGCAGGACATGATGGATGTTCTTAGGTGCGAAACTTCTAATTGAGATTCAATCAGATTTGTTGCAGACTGTTTAGCAATGTTTGTGTGATTTGTTTAACATATATTGAAGATAAAATCATATTTAAACAGAGATTTAAATTTGAAATTGAAATATATTAAATCATATTGGAAATTTTTATAGAGCATATCAAATCCAACAGATCCATATATTATTCTGGACAAAATTAAAACATAAATCTAAAGGAGAAAATCCCAAAATGCATTGCTATTTAACGAGACTCAAATCTCATGTTTGAGAGAATTTTTGTGAGCTTGGATTAAGTTATTTGTGCTAGTGTTGTTAAGTCTTTTGTTACTTATATTCCACACTAATGCTATCACTCATATCATAAGGATTAATGTTGGATCTTGTTTGTGTACACCATACTATTACTTTAGTAACTTGGAATAGTTATTGGTTTGTCTTAGTTGAGTTGTAAATTCAACATTCAATATTGTTATATTATTGTCATGCTGGTTTAACAAGTTGAACCAGTTGTCCTAACATCGTGTCTAAGATTTGTCCCCCCAGGAACACAATTTCACATGATGTTGGTAGGGATTCTCATGGTGATGATTGCCTGACACTTATCTGGGTTGACTTCAATACCTCTTTTCGCCAACATGAACCCTAGGAACTTTCCGGCTTGAACCTCGAATGAGAACTTGGCGGGACTCAAGTGCATATTATACTTCATGACTGATTGTAAGATATCCTTCAAATCCTCAGCATGGATGTGCCTCCTCAGTGGTCTTTACTATCATATCATCAACATAAACCTCTACGTTCTGTCCAATTTGGTTTGAGAAAACAATGTCCACGAGTCGTTGGTAGGTGATGCCATCATTCTTGAGGCTGAAGGGTATAAAGTTATAGTAGTAGTTGTCGTGATTCGACATGAATGAGGTTTTTAGGGATTCTAGGGGATCCATCTGGATATGTTTATACCCCGAATAGGCATCCATGAAGCTCAACGTCTCGTAGCCCGAGGACCCGTCGATAAGGTGATCAATATCTGATAGCGGAAACAGGTCCTTGGGATACACGATGTTCATATCGATGAAGTCAACGAACATGCTCCATCTATTGTTTACTTTCCTTACCAACACCATGTTGGCCAACTAGGTAGGGTATTTTGTTTTTGTAATAAAGTAGTTGCTAGATAACTTTCATACATTCTCTTCAATGGAGGCTCTTTTTTCCTCGCCAAATTTCCGCTTCCTCTGAGCTACTAGCTTGGCAAAAGGGTCGATGGTGAGGCGATGACTCACTACTATTGTATCTATCTCGTGCATGTCAGAGGGAGCCCATACAAACAAGTTGACATTTCTAGTGTGTTGATCGACTAGTTTGTGTTCTTCTTCCTCGATGAGTGAGGTATCTATCTTCTTCCCTTTCTATCACTAAGATATTCTGATAACATTCTTGAGCTATCCATTGATTTCCTCCTATCGTCCCAACTTGCCCACAAGACAATGTCTATTTTAGCAACATGTACATAGTGGAGATAACCGCCCCTAGTGTATTAACGGTGGGGCGACCGAAAATGATGTTGTAGGTCAACACAATGTCTATGATAATGTATAAGACATCAACCGTCTTGGCGTCTGCACCCTCACCTCATGTTGTCTTTACGGTCACGTGGTCCCTTACTTGTACCTGTTTGTCTGATAATCCTATTAACAAGCCTATGAAAACTTTGACCTCACTAGCATTAAGCTAGAGCTTCTGAAACGCATCCCAGAACAGGATATCAACCGAACTCTCAGGATCTATCAAAACTCTCTTGATATCCTAGTTGCCATGTTGTACAATAATGAGCAAGGGGTCATTATCATGAGGTTTGGTTCCAATGACATCATTTTCGGAGAAGGTGATGCTAATCTCTATTAGCACTCATTCACCTCTAGGGAACCCATAAGATATCACATTTGTAGCAAGCACCTACCTTGTGTGTTTCCTTCGGGAAGAGTTGGATCTACCACCACCAGCGAAGCCTCCAGCTATGTTCGAAGGTAAGATGGAAAAAGTGAGATTGAAAGAGGTGTGACCTAGGTTAATATTACCATAGCAACATGAGGGCACCATTGTATTGGTAAAAACTTACATGTGTGCATGTTACCCCTGCAAGGGTAGGGGTGCTCAGAGGACTTAGTAGGTTTATAACATTTTGTAAAGGTTAAGGCTTGTCTCTGTTGTCAAACTTGGCCAAAATGACTAAGATATCAGCACGGAATGGCGCAACCAGCAAAACTGTGTCAAACAGTGCCGAAACGGCACGAACGGCTAACACGGCTGGAGCGGCCGAGAAAACCTGATCGGAAACGACACAGAACGATGAAAAACAGGTTGAAACAATCGTTTTTTCATTATCCAATTTTTAAAACGTATAAATATGATGGAGACTCGTAACAATGGAGAAAGAGAAGTAGCAGTAACAACAGTGATAGAGAAAAGAAAGAAGAAGGGACATTGAGGGAAAAGTGGAACAATTTATTATTAAAAAATAATTGCAAAGTTAAAAAGTTTATTTGTGTTCAGAAAAGTACACTAAGTCCCTCACCAAACCCAATGTATATACAAGTGTAAAAGACTAATCAATGGCTATTTGTGACTATTGGTAACGATTTACAATATTTGTGACTATGTTGATTATTTTTAATAGTAATAAATTAAAATAATAACATATAAATACTTAAGCACATAGTGGCAAACATATAAAATAAATAATAATTAAAATGATAATATTTGTGTTTTAATTACTTTAGTTAAGTAATTTTTTTAATTTTATTTGATATTTGAAAGTATGTTTTGTTTAAGATTTATGATTTTTATTTTTAATTATGAATGCTTTATAAATTTTGAGTAATTTATTTTAGTTTTTATCTATAATGTGTTTATTAATATTAAAATATTAGTGTCTACATCAATGAAATAATGTCCGTTATCCGAATTAACAACAGAGGGGCTTGCCCACAGTGGCAAGAACCCCTATATGGTGGTTTCACAGTGGTTTTAAAGGTCCCGCTCACGTGAGGTGAGAGACTCGGTTCTGCAAGTGTGTTGATTTAGGTGTTAAATGTGTAAGTTATGATTTGTCTTCTCTCGTTTAGGGGAGAAGTATTTATAGAGGTTTTTGGGCCTAGAGTCTTTTTGGGAATGATCACTGCCCACTCAGTCAATGGTGGGTCGTTTGTTCCCTATTTCCTGGGGGACGTGGTCCATCTACTCACCCTGACTTCTCTTTGACCAAGAGACATTATTTCTTTAGTTTCCTAAAACTCTTGGGGGTTGTCCAACTCTTGTCCTGGCTAGGACCATTACAAATGTAACAATACAAGTTTCATCATAGACTTAATAATATGATGACTATTTAAACAACACACATGATCTTGACTTTTAGTTTGAATTATGTTATGAGAAATTATATGATTGCTTTGACCTTTTAGGGATTTTCACATATATCTCAATGAAACTAGATATATCATTAGATATCAGTTAATACACTAAAAGGCGACGACTGATATTCTAGATAAAAAAAGTCAAATGGTTAAACAAAAACATGAAAGTGTTTGGTTTAACTGAGAAAATTCTTTTAAAGATATATTTTCTTAAATGACTCTTAAATAATTGATTAACTTTACAAAAGTAGGTGATTCATCGATTAAGGATATAATCTTTTGGTTATATTTATCAATATTTTTTGAAGATTATAATTCTCATAATAAAGCAAAAAGGAAGGTTTACATTTAAGTCATAGATAGATAACCATAATCCTAAGACTATTTTTTAAATAAAATTCTTAATAAGTCAAAATATCTCAAATTAACTTAACAGTTTTTTAGCTAATCATCAAATACACAAAAAACGATAATTCAAATAATCCTTAGCATAACGATATTTTAATACATTAATATAACCGTGCACTTGTGACCTATCACTTTAAAACATAAGAAAAATAAATAAAAGACGTAATCAAATATACTATTGAACTTTACCTATGAACAAGAGCTAGAATGACATACTAACTCTAGATTCTATTCCCCTAGACTAATCTGTCACTTACTTTTATATATTATATATATATATATATATATATATATATATATATATATATATATATATATATATATATATATATAAGACAGGGAAATATCCGAGGTATAACAAGTTAGAACAAAGCTCAAGAAGACAATAAGAAATGGTAACATCAATCCAACAACAAAGGCAAAAATAAAAACAAGAAGGAAAAACAAGTCAAAAGAATCGGAAAAATCTGCAGATCATCAAAATAGAGGAAGCATAAGAACTCATCACTTCAATAACTCCACCCAAGACAACCAAGTTAGAGCTCAAAATTACTGATCCACCAACAACATAAAAAGAAACAACAGACAAAAAAAACCAACCACTGCGACTTCAGGAGGGGGACCGATCTATAGAACCACTATTAAACTGGTTCTCATGCTGTTTTTATAAGGTGTGTTGTGTTTTTCTAATGTCATGTTTTTGGAGTTTGTTCTCTATTTAAGGGATATCCTCCCTATATAGAAGGCGGTGGAACATCATTTTTCTTAACAATTTGTTATTAGCTACTGCATGATAGTTAGTTTGATTGAAAGTCTGGTTTTTGTTTGGCTATTTTACTATTAAGCACGAGATAGGATTCTAAAGGTGATCATAGAAAAAGAAAGATATCACATGTGACCTGCAAGAAAACCAAGTCTAAGCCAAAAAAATACTCTTATCTACCACCTCTTTTACATTTGTTGAAACATTGTTAAAAAACTTACCATTGCACAAATACCAAATGGTCCAAACCACTTAATATGAGTTAATACAAAACCCTCTCTAACTAGGGATGTAAATGGATATCCATGGGTGCGAATAGTATGATATATGTGTCTATCTCGTTGGATAAATATGATATTCATATCCGTCTCATATCCGTGTGGGTATCTGCTAAGCGGATAATTCACGGATTTTAAAATATCCATGAATATTTAGAGATATCCATAAATAATATTTTTTGAAAAATAATATTTTCAATTTTTTTTAAATACACAAAAAATTATTATCACATGACATTCATATAATTCGCTCTCAATTTAACAACAAAATTTCACACATTAAATACAATAAATTAAAAATATTTAAATAATTTTTATAATTTATTATAAGTATCATCAAATCCCCATTAATATCTATTAAAAAAATAAAAATTTAAATATTTATTTATTTTATTCACAAAGATTCATTAAAATATTTGGTCTTAACATATTTTATTCGCGGAAGAGCTCAAAACGTCAGTATTGATATATAAAGTTCCAAAAAATGTACTTTTGAAAAGTGAATTAATTAGAGAATAAATTTAGAAAAAATTCCTTAAATTTATCAATTCATCTGCTAACCCTTCTTTTCTTGGGACCAAAATGTATAATCCCTCATTCATCAAATAAGCAAGCACATACATGTGATTAAATTATTAAAATTTAAATCATTGTTCCAAATTCAGCACTCACTCACACACAGATTCTTGTTTTCTCCGAAGACTGTCACTTCTTCTTTGTTATCATTCTATTTTTTCCATCCAATTCAGTTCTCACAATCACACACAGGTTCTCTCTTTCATTCATATAACTTTTATTTTTTCTTTTGATTTCTCTATTTCATTCTGATTCCTTGGCCAATCATGGGTTTAATTTCGGTTTACAGATCATCATATTCACGAGAAATAAATTTGGTCCTTTTTTCTTTATGGGTAATTCTATTCACGTTAAAGTCAACGTTGCACTCTGGGTGTTTGTTAAAAGTCAAAACTTGTTTATTGTTGTGCAGTTTGGGTTGATCCGTAAATTGGTTACTAGAATTCACTAACAATGCGGAAGCGGCGCGAAACCGCGCCAGTAGCATCGAAAGAGTCCAACAGTGGTGATGCAAGTGAAAAAAAGTCTGCTGAAATTCGAAACAATGTTGTTGTTGGAAGCTCAAGGAGGTCTTCAATTGCTTGGCTGGCCTTGTTCTTTGTCATCGCTTATTCATGTTCAGCTATTCATCAGTACCAGTTTCAGAATATGCCTCTGCCTCTTACCGCAGAACAGGCTGGAAAGAGGGGTTTCTCTGAGATTGAAGCATTCGGCCATGTTAAGGCTTTGACTGAGGTTGGCCCTCATCCTGTTGGTTCTGAAGCTCTGCATCAAGCCTTGCAGGTTGGATTCTCTACTTTGTTAATTTTTACTTTCGATTGTTTTGTTGCAATGTTTATGATTCCAATTTCCAAGATGTTTTTTATGTTGACTCTGACAAGTTCATGTAGAATCTTATCATACATTATGTATGAAGGCAAGGTTGATGAATTTATGAAGTGTTATAGATGTTTTGACTTTAACTGATCCCTTGGATCTCTAGAAATGATTAAGATGCCTGCAATGTGTGAGTGTATTTCTCAAAGGAAATAAATAAAAGGAAATCTGTCAATCAAATTCATTTTCCACTGCCTTGTTTGTTTTTCTTGACGTAAAAATCCTTTATGTCGAAATTTTGAGCTCGCGGTGTTAGTTTATTATACGTGTGAACCATGACAAGGATATTGAGAATTTAGATGACTAGCTCTAGGCTCATGTTATATCATGTATTATGTGTATAAATAGGAAAATAACTTGTGGATCCTGAATATTTGTTATCTAATAACTATATGTTTTAGGAATCTTTATTAATTTGATAAAAGAATTTCAGTCTTTGTTACATGTTTTGTTTGGGCGGAAAAATTTAGTGTCTTAAGGTTAGGAAAAGTTGAAAACAATATAGTTTTATCTACACATTCTGTGTTGTTACATGGATAGTAAAGGGCAAAATCTTGGTTCTCTGCATTGAAAGTTGAGTTATGTCGTGGGGCTGCCATATAACTGCTTCATACCTTTTAAGTTATCTGGTATTTGATATGTTTATAACATGTCATTTCAAATGAGATGTATTTACTTTCATTATTTAAGTTACTGAGTTTGTTCATGATCAAAGGGAGTAGCAGAAATTTATCCAACTAATTGTGGTTGTTTCTTAGTCCGTTGTCTGTTAATATGTACTATCTTAACCTGCTTCCAACTGCAGTATGTTTTGACAGCATGCGAAACTATTAAAAAAACAGCACATTGGGAGGTGGACGTTGAAGTGGATTTTTTTCACGTAGAATCTGGTGCAAATCGTCAAGTAAGTGGCTTATTCGCGGGGAGATCACTTGTTTATTCAGATCTGGACCATGTCGTATTAAGAATCTTGCCAAAATATCTATCTGATGCAAGAGAAGAAACCATCCTTGTCTCATCTCACATTGATACTGTTTTTTCAACGTATGTTTTCTTCATCTATTTGTTCTCATTTTTCTGCTTTAGACAGCCACTTTTGTCTTTCTTTCTGATATGATGTTCATAGATTTCTGGGATGTATTTCACACGAATAATATATGTGTATATATAATCTTGTGTGAAATGTCCTCACATTGGTTGTTCTAAACAGAGCGGCATTCAATTTCTGATTAGTTAAAAGCACTGTTATTTTTGTTGCTAAACATATTGCATTAATTCAACAGTGAAGGGGCTGGAGATTGTAGTTCATGTGTAGGTGTTATGCTTGAACTTGCTCGTGGAATTTCTCAATGGGCTCATGGATTGAAGAAAGGTGTTATATTCTTATTTAATACCGGTGAGGAGGAGGGTCTTAATGGTGCTCATAGCTTCATAACCCAGGTATGGAATTACTTGGTAATGCATCGTTTTGTAGGTTTCATATTTGCTTCTCAGCCGTTTGAAAGACATGAATCTTTCTACTGATGCTGGGATTAGAACAAATCTAAACCTTAAGGTTTAAACATATTACAGAGAAGTTTATGGACTATATCTAAATTATGAAGGTTTAAGGAATAAGTCCTTTTCCTTAACATGTTTTAGAAAATGCACATAGCAATAATAATTTTAAAGGTAGTATTTTAATGAGGATTTCATAATTTTCATCTCCTCCTCACAAATGCATTTTTTTATTCCTTTGTTGATTGATTGTTATTGGGAAAATCAAAATACCCAAGTTGCAATTCTCAACACTTAATAGTATTTTTATTTCTTGAAAAGAAATTTCGAGTTGTTGACATGTTAATTATCTATATCACTCATTCATATAACATTAGTGTGGGAAGCACAAAATAAAGCACAATGATGCATGAAATCTGTTATTTTTTCACTATCTATTAGTGTGAGAAGTTCTCTCAAGCTGTTCTATATTATTATTTTATTGATAATCCAGCTGTTCTAAATGTTAGAGTGATTTTCTTGCCGGTATGTGAAACACAAATATTATGTAAAAATTCTTATCTTACCATTTTTTTAATGCAGCACCCTTGGAGTAAAACTGTTCGTATGGCTATTGATCTAGAGGCCATGGGAATTGGAGGGAAGTCTAGTATTTTTCAGGTGTGGAAACTGTAGTTTGTCCAACAACTAGTCACTTTTACTGGATTTTACCAATGAACTTTTGTCCCTGGATTGATATACTGATACATCTAGTTGTTAATGGCGGTCAAGGTCAATCATATCTTACTTTCAATCTTGATTGCCTCGCCTTCCAAAAGGAGGCGAAAGTGTGTATTTAACCTTAAAAATTATTGATCAATCTTCATTCACTGAGACTTGGAAATCTAATTGCTTTTTAGTTCTTTGACTTCCAAAACTTATCATTTAGAGAGTTCTCTGAAATCTGTTAAATTCTGACTATAATTTTGTTCCACTTGCATCTAGTAGGCTGGTCCTCATCCAGGGGCTATTGAAAGCTTTGCTTCAGTAGCAAAGTACCCATCTGGTCAAACTGTTTCACAGGTTTGCAGGTTTCCTTCATTATTCTTTTGCTCTATAGCAAATTTTTTATTTTCAAATTTTTTTGCACCTACACTCAAATTAACCAAGATTATGCTGCAGGATCTTTTTACTTCGGGGGTCATAAAATCTGCAACAGATTTCCAAGTGTACAAAGAGGTTGCTGGCCTCTCTGGGCTTGATTTTGCGTATGTCGATAATACTGCTGTATATCATACCAAGGTTTCTTTCTCTCCTTACTGTCGTATGAAATATTTAGGTATTCTTTTTGTTCTGTATTCTATTGCAAATCTCGAAATTCATAGCTTGTTGTCGCCGCCCTTCAGTTTAGTTTTATTTGCAAGTAAAATTTACTAAGATTGCAGAAACTCTTAAAATTAGAGTTGGACAAAACTGGCTTGTAAGGTGAGTGTTACCCAAACATATAATCACTACACAGGCCATATCTCTAAGCAATGTGGGACTAAATCCACCCCTTCAAACCCAACACAATGAAGGTGTTGGAGGCTGCAATGAAGGGAAGCGAAATGCCACAATTAGGCAACTAGGGGCGGACTGCAATGAAGGTGGAAATTCCAACAGAAACTAAGCCCAATGCTGAAGTAAGTCATTGGGTAAAAATATAGCAACACTAACTTTTTACTAGGTAAGGAGGAAAATGATAAGAAAGTAATGCATTGATAGGTGAATGTATATTGTGTCTTGTTGATTAAGTTATTACCAATAATGGGTATTAAGATAGTTCAAGTTAGTGTAAATTATTAGCTAGGTACATTTAGGACTGACAATCATACCGAAGACAACAATGTATTAACTATTGAAGTATTGATTGCAAATGGCAATGTTGAATGACATAAGGTAGTAGTGAAAAGTTGTCTTTCAAGAAAGAAAAAATTTATTAACATATTTTCATATCTAATGACTGCAATAAAATGTTACCTTTTTCTTAATGCAGAATGACAAATTAGAGCTTTTAAAGAAAGGATCTCTTCAACATCTGGGGGAGAATATGCTTGCTTTCCTGCTTCATATTGGTGCATCTTCTCATTTTCCAGAAGACAGCTCAACAGAGTCAAAGGAAGATATGAGCAACAACAAAGCCATATATTTTGACATTTTGGTAATTCTCGGTTATGCCGACCATTTGCCATTCTGTGCTTTATGTATTAGTTTTCCATCTGATAGGTGTGATTATAGCTTGCTATGCCGCTTTCATATCATTAGGTTCTAATATTTGGTAACTTTCTGATCTTTTCAGGGAACATATATGGTTGTATACCGTCAAACGTTTGCTAATTTGCTTCACAATTCAGTAATAATGCAATCACTTTTAATATGGGTTACATCATTGATTATGGGTGGTATACCAGCTGCGGTTTCATTGGCCTTGTCATGTTTGGGTGTTCTCCTCATGTGGCTGTTTTCCTTAGGTTTCTCTGTTCCTGTTGCCTTTCTTCTACCTTTGATATCTTCATCACCAGTTCCATATGTTTCTAGCCCGTGGTTGGTGGTTGGGTTATTTGGTGCACCAGCTATTTTGGGAGCATTGACTGGTCAACATTTGGGTTATCTTCTATTTCAAAAATTTCTTTTGAATGTACATTCTAAGAGAGGGCAATTTCCCCCCATTATTCACGCTGAACTGGTCAAGCTGGAGGCTGAAAGATGGCTCTATAAAGCTGGATCCTTTCAGTGGCTTATCCTTCTCATTTTGGGGAACTATTTTAAAATTGGGTCTTCATACTTGGCTCTTGTTTGGTTAGTTTCTCCGGCATTTGCATGTAACTATCACTGCCTCATCTTTGTCCATGTCAAAACTACTTTTGTTACCTGCTACTAAACTTTGGTCGGAATTTCCAGATGGTTTTTTTGAAGCAACGCTAGCCCCAGCCAGGTTTCCGAAGCCACTCAAACTAGCAACCCTAGTTCTAGGGTTAGCCACACCAATTTTAATTTCTGCTGGAATTTTTATTCGGCTTGCTGCTACAATCATAGGGGGTATGGTTCGACTCGATAGGTAAATCTGTGTGTGCATGTGTGTGTTATTGCCTATCAAAAGCAAATTCTGGAAATGTTCAACGTTATTAAGTTTACCATAACTCATGCCACCTTTTAATATCTTGATTCTCTTGTTTAGTTTAAAATTTATGTTTTGATATTAGTTTCATACTATAGTTGGTTGTATTACAAATGTGTTATAACCCCGTATTGGTGTGATAGTATTTGTGTCCTATGTCATATCCATACTTCTTGTTAGGTTTTGTCCCTATTACCATGCTATTATTATAACCATCGCTTTCTTTTCTATCTTCGCTCTGCAGCCACTATCATCACCACTTTGACTTAATTTCACTCACATCCATATTGTCACATAAATTTAATTTTTAAGTATAGTCGGCATCTAATTGCACTTCTTTACTGCGCTGCTGTGCAGGAATCCTGGCAGTACTCCTGAGTGGCTAGGAAATGTTGCGATTGCTGCATATATTTCTGCTCTCTTGTCGTTAACCTTGGTGTATCTTCTTTCATATGTCCATCTTTCAGGTTTGTTTACTTTATAGATCCTTTGCAAGTAACATTGAAAATTTAAGATCTTATTATCGTGACAATGGGATGCTATTTGCTTCATTTTTGTTAAAATTTTCAAAGAAATTCTCATGTCAAACAACATGTTGTTTGAACTTCATAAAATTTAGAAATGGGTTGTGCCTATTTCCTTTTTTTTTCTTCTTTTTGGTTGGGTGGGTGAGAAAGATGTGAGGGTAAAAGAGAATTGATGGCACCGTATACTTCCAATTTTCAATGCATATGATATTTAGTATTTCATCATTGTCACTTTGAGTTTATGAACAATTTGTAACTTGACTTCTAGGTGCGAAAAGGACCATCACCGTAGCTACTTTGGTACTGTTTAGTTTATCTCTTGCAGTTGTGTATTCTGGGGTTGTTCCCCCATTTTCTGAAGACACTGCCAGAGCTGTGAATGTAATTTTCTTCTTCCCTCCTGACCAAAATCATATAATTTCAACAATGATCTGTTTTTTGTGCTGAAAGTCAACAATTATCTAACATGAACGAGTATAATAAAACAAATTACTTCGGTGTACTTTCAGGTCGTACATGTTGTGGATGCAACAGGAAAACTTGATGAAAGACATACTCCTGTATCATATGTTTCTTTATTTTCTACCACTCCTGGAAATTTGAATAAGGAGGTAGAACAGATTAATGAAAGTTTTGTATGTGGTAAAGACAAACCCGTTGATTTTGTTACTTTCTCGGTTAAATATGGTTGTCGGACATATAATGACATTATGAATGGTTGGAGTGAGGCTGATATTCCTACAATACATGTCAAGAATGATGCTAAGGAAAATGGAAGAATTACACAGGTTTCAATCAACACAAAGGATTCTATTCGGTGGGTTCTTGCTATCAATACCGAAGAAATAGAAGATTTCGAGCTTAGAGGTACTATTACTCCTGTTAACAATAATATTTGTAGTTTGTATTTCTAAATAATACTATAATGAAAATGGATTCATGTATTGATTAGAATGGTAGTTCTATGTTATTTTCAAGTCTGATGTATTGTCATTCATTGAACCAGATACTGTGAATTCTGAAGAATTGATACCGGTGGACAAAAAGAGCGGTGTGGATGGTTGGCACATAATTCAGTTTTCCGGAGGAAAGAATGCACCAAGATTGTTTGATCTGACGCTATACTGGAGATCAGGTTCAACACAAAGCACCGATAATGGTTTTCTCTTGAAACTTAGGACTGATGTGAACAGATTAACACCGATAACTGAACGGATTCTCGAAAAGCTTCCTCGATGGTGTTCTTTGTTTGGCAAGTCTACCTCTCCCCTTACCTTGGCTTTTCTTAGAAATCTTCCTATTAACTTTTAAGTGTATCCTTCAATTCTAGGTGTTATATGGCCAAAACAGAAACATGTTAACTTAATTTTGTGCAATCATATCATAGGGTTTCTGATTCTTTGTAGCATACAATTTTTGTCTTATTTCTTATAAAAGGCAACAATATTTTATTTTGGATAATGATGTTGTTTATTAGCATTTTTTATATACAATGTTAGTGGAATGAAAGATTTACTGCAGTGTTAAGTTTGGTTTTTATGTTCACATCAAGTTACTGAAAAATATTTGAAAATATCATCAGTTTCTCACATAAACAGTTTGGTTTTTACCGATGATTATATTTGGATTTTTTCTTTTAAACTTTACTATTTATTACAAAAGCTTAGTGCACGAAATGTAAGAATAACATACAAATCTCTTAAAAAGAGATATGGGAAATATCTAGCAACCGTTTGCCAGAAAATATTTAGCAAATTTTGTTTGAGTCATAGTTTTGAGGCTCTTCCTAACGAGTCTTATTGGTAAGACAATAAGACTCATTCATCCGATAACTTTGCAAAAATAACAATAAATTAGAGTGAATTACCTTTTCCTAGTATGAGAAAAACTTAAATTACATTCTTCTCTTTTATATTAAAATAGACTCCCTTTGTTTTTTATTTAATAAATCATTTTGGGGGAAAATTTATACCATAATATAAATTGTTTTATAATATCAATAATTTTTTTTCTAATATATCACTAGATATTTATTATCCTCTAATCTATCAATTATGTAAACTTATCTTCTCCATTCAATTAGGTTTTGTTTGAAAATTTGAAGAGGAGGGAGGGAAAGACTTCTAAAAACAAATTTTTAATCTGCGTATATAATTTTTTTTTAGGACTTTATATTTTTGTGGAGGACTCATATATACTTCTTCGGCCAATTCTCCATGCAAGAAGGCATTGTTAACATCCATTTGGTGTCACTGGAACTGTTAACAAGCATCTGATTGTGATCATTTTGGCCACTGGTGCAAAAGTTTTATTGAAGTTATCACTTTCTATATGTATGTAAACTTTAGCAACTAATCTGTCCTTGTACTTTTCAATCTCACCTGTAGTTTTATGTTTGATTTTGTACATCGATCTACATCCTATCAATTTTCTTCCTTGCGGTAAATGAGTTAGTTTTCATGTCTCATTGTCTTCTAGAACCTTGATTTCTTGAGCCACGGTCTCCCTTTAAACTGTATGTGCTTGTCTGTTTGGGTATATGATTGAGGTTCTTCGCCATTAGTGATGGTTGTAAGGTAAGTTCTATGTTTTTGTGAAGACTTATCATAATTTACAATTTTTAAGATGGGATATGTGATACCTTAAGAGGATTCTGGAATTGATGTCATGCACTTCGGATTTATGTTTAATTTGTCACAATCATAGTCTTTTAGATGATTTGAATGTCACTTTATGTGTGACATGTTCTGAAGCTCCCCTCATTTGAGACTTCTCCTTCACTTTTACTTGATTTTTTTGAGTCATTTGTGACTTTCTCGCGCCATTTATGGATACATGTTCTTATTTTATAGGTCCACCCTCAATTTAACTTGTGTATTCAGACTCATAAATGGGTAAACTTTCTATAGGACCTGATGTTCGATCATTATGAGGAATTTCCCCAAGGCTTGATACTTCAAATTTCACATCATTATAGAGTGAAGACTCATCATTGAGTTTATCACTTGATGAATTATTTCTAAAATTATTAGATTCATTATTCTCTTGCATATGGTAATGAAAGATATGCTCAAAAAACACTACATCTCTCGATATGCAACATACACGAGTCTTTGGATTGTAAATTTTCCATCCTTTTTGTCCTTGTGGATAACCAATAAAAATATACTTTTTAGCTCTAGGATCAAATTTATTGATTTCCTTGGAGTCATTTTTCTTGTAGCGCAAGTAGTCAAAAGTTCTCAAGTGCTCATAGTTTGGTACTCTCTTAAAAAGTAACTCGTATATAGTGATTCCCTTATTTGCCATTGTATGGGTTTTATTGATTAGATATGTCGCCGCTGTCGATACACAATATCCCCAAAAATGCAATGGGATATTTGCTTGAAAACGCAAGGCTCGTGCTATGTTCAAAAAATTTCCATGCTTGCGTTCCACACGTCCATTTTGTTGAGGTGTGGCAACACAAATTTTTTCATGCACGATCCCTTCTTTTTGAGTGAAGCATTTGTTAGTAAAGTCGATCCCATTGTAACTCCTAATCCTTTTGATTAGATTGCTAAAACTAATCAAATGTTGTAAAGTGTATGTCTTGTGCTTCATTAAATATACCCATATTCCACGAGTGTGGTCATCTGCAATGGTTAGAAATTAATGTGATCCATTGTTTGTGACAATAAAGTATTTCCCCCATAAGTCACCGTGAATCAATTCGAGAGGTGCTTCGGTTTTATTAATACTTAAAAGGAAAGATTATCTACGTTGTTTTGCCTTTGTGACAATACATCATAACAGTTTGCTCTATCAAAATTGCACTTGACTAAATGTGAAATATGTTGAAGGACTTGATTTGAGGAATGTCTCATTCTGGTGTGTCATAAGGTTGTCGTGTCCTTCCTAGTCGCACCCATGAAGCCTTGTTGATGTCGCTTTGTGAACACATAAACCCTTTTATGCAGGTCACCTGATTCAATCTTTCTCTTCGAGGCTTGGTTTTGTATTGTGTAAAATATTTGATCATAAATCACATGATAATTTAAACCATATGTTAGTTTATGAGTTGAAATTAGACTGTATTTAAAGTTAGTAACCAATAACACATCTCTTAACGTAAGGGAACTTGATAAATTCACATCTCCCATATTTTAAACTAGAAAATTTTACTTTATACCCCTACATTTATCCATGTACCCCTATATTTTATAAAAAATACCAATTTTACCCTTATATATTTTAACTAATTTATTATTTTATTTTTAAATATTTTTTAAATTTTATTTTGCGTACCGGAAGAGTTTACAAAAGAGTTCTGGTAATATTTTTTAATTTTTTTTGTGTGTATCGGAAGACTTTGCAAAAAAGTTTCAGTGCACAAAAATTGACTACCGGAACTCTTTTATAATGTCTTCCGGTATACAAAAAAGATTAAAAAAATACTTGAAAAATGAGTACCGGAACTCTTTTGCAAAGTCTTCCGATACACAAAAATTGACTACCGGAACTCTTTTCCAAAGTCTTCTAATACTAATTTTCAAGCATTTTTTAAATTTTCTGATTTTCTTCAATATTTAGGTCAAAAGAGTTGTGTGGTGTGAAACACCACTATTAAGTATCCAATTGAAATAATATTCAAATTTATCCGTCATGTTTCAGATTTGGAGGTATTTTTCTTCTACAATATCTCTTCCGAATCAGAACCAAGCTCAGATGTCATAATAGAAAGTAAACTTGAAACATATGTTGTATTCTTATTGTTTTTTTATGACATGTTACAAAATTTTATATATAGACCTATCTTTAATAGCTTGAAATTAAGGTCAACCCTAACAAACCTAACAAACCATAATATCAATAGTTAGGAAAAATAATATATATATATAATATAATATATATATAATATAATATATATATATATATATTATATATAATATATATATATAATATATATATATATATATATATATATATATATATATATATATATATCCTTCTACTAAAATCCACTCAAATAATAATATGTGAAAGAAAAGTAAATATTGGTTAATGTGGAAAATAAACTTCAACAAATTAAAAACTCATCTTATAACTGTCATTTTTCTTAATTTATAACTAGTGTTATTTACCCGTGCTAAACACACGAGCATGGAATAATATAGGATATCAATAAATAGAGGTTAGATTATTCTAAACAAACAAAAATAAGCTCATTTTAATATTATTTTAGTTTGGCAAAACTGCAGTAAGATTCTTAACTTAAATATTTGTGTCAATATATAATCCTTAGTATGCTTTATTTGTTTTAACTTGGTACTTTTTTCCGTATTAAGTTAGTTTTTATGTTTAAAAACGTCAATAAAGTTAATGAAATTGGATCAAATCTTATTATTGTTTTATATGTAAATTTGGGAGTTTGAACTATATACAGTCCCACTTACTTTCTTCTTATGTTGTCTGACAGATTTTTCCTATGGATCACCTTTCATTGACTCTGACTCTATACATTAGCCATTAGTTTACTTGAGTTTGAGTAATATTTATATTTTACCATTTTGTTGCTTCAATATATATCTAGATCTTCTATTTTTGCTGTTTGATTTTTCTAGTTTGTTCAGTAATTTTCCTATTTTGTAGCTTTATTTGGATTATTCATGTTTATTTTTCAACATTACTTGGCTAGCATGCTCACTGGTCTGGCTATTTTGGTTGCTTGTTTTTACTAAGTTTTTTCTGCTTTATTTATATGATAATCAAACTGAATTGTTTACACTATATGTGTTTTTATAGGAAAATCCAAGTGGAAATGAAAATAAAAGTGATATTTCCCACATATTTATTATATTTTTTTTAAATGAAAATTGAAAATTAGGTCGGTTTAGTTGTAACTTTCATTTTTTTAAATTGGTATGTTGAAAATTGCGGCGGTTATAGCCGCCGTTAGTCACAAAAACAGAAGCGTCGCTTTCTACAAGACGATGTGTGTGGCGATTCCTACAAAACTTCGTTTTATACATAGCGGCATCCAAATTACGGAGTTTTCAAAAAATGTCATTTTCGTGAATTAGGCAATTGAAACTGCAGTAATAGTCTAATTTTCTAGATTTTTTTGTAGTTAGTGGTAAACACTACTAGGAGCGTCGAATGGACAACCAACTCCCCTACTATTCTGGAGGACGTGATCTTTCCCTTTGACTCCTTTTTTGCACCGTTATGGATTGATACACATCATTTTCCATGTTCCTATTAATCAGACGGACAATCTAGAAAATAAGTGGCATAACTAAGAAATGGGTGTTTGTTCCACTAAATGAGCAGATAGGAAACAAGTGTAGGCAAAATGTCATGTCGCCCTCCTTAAGTGAAATTTTGGGCTGTCTTTTGTGGATCATTTACAAATATACAAATACCCTTTTCCTCAAGCACGAGAGCTTTGAAAGTATGAAGTGATATAGTTTGCCTTCCCCCCACATATCTAGATGACTCCCACAAGTAGGGGGCGAGTCCCTCAAGCACCGAGGGAGTATTTTGGGCATGGAGTGCATCCTCCATATATGTGGTGAGTCCCTCAGGCATGGGGATCATCGTTCATACCTAGAGTGAGCCCCTCAAGCATGACTTTGGATGCATTCCCAAGTGTCAACGAGGTGAATCCTCAAACATCAACCGAGGAAAATCCCCAAACGCCAATTAAACTGAAAAGAAAGAGAGGCATTAAATGCAATCAGTGATGATTTAGTCTCGGGACGCCAAATTTCCCTTAACCTCCTGCACATATTTAAAAGTGTGTATAGCTTTACGAATCTGATGGAAAACCTAGGAGACCCTTGATCATCCATAGTCTCTAAATTGTATTAAAGGGGTTCAACCTTAACTCTTCTACTTTTTCACACATTTTTTCTCCGAAATCCTTGAGAATTTTATCTGAACCCTTCAATATTCCTTCAATGTTATCCAGTTCAAGTCTATATTCACAAGTACAGGTTCAATACCCTTTCTTATTTCTTTACTAGATTATGGTGATAATTAGGTATTTAAACGAGAGTGGAAACCTAATGGAGACTTTGACTCGTAATACACATATGGCTATAAAAGCTCCAAATGTCCCGACGGGATAGTTTACTACAAATTGTTGGAGCTAGGCATGTTTGGGAGTTGCAAGAGTTCCACTAACTCCGACATTGATAATAGAGGTGGTATCGATAATGACTCTTTTTCGATAGCATCTTAAATTTTCTTCCTTAGGTGATGAGAAATAAGTCATCCTGGAGATGTGTTCTACAATGGAAAGGGAAAATATGGTTGTTTTGAATGATTCTCTCAGTCCATACTTCTACCTTTACCTCCCTGTCGTTTCTCACATAATGGTTCTCATCCTCTTCTCCCCCTTTGAGGCAGAGTTTCTGAAAGTGATCACTACCAAACCTTCCTAAACCACACTCAAAGATCGGAGCTTGATATGGGTGTTTGGGGTCATATGTCAGTGATTGAGGGTTCATTCTACTATAGGTATGTTCTTCTCCTTAAATGGCACCAAGGTGGTCGTTATAGGGAGCTAGTGGCCCTAAGAACCTTACTTGGAACTATGCATCTCTTTCACAACAATGACAACATATGATGTATGACATATAATAATGCAACGACAACAACTCAACAATGATTACATCCCCACATCTGACTATAAACAATCATGCATTTAAAACCATCAACGGTAGTTCTCACTTCGAACTATGCATCTTAACAAACATTAGCAAGTATGTACGATAATTCACATAATTATACTTGCACTTCACAATATATATGCACATATCAAACCAAAATCCACATAGCACTCAATCATATCAATTCGTCCATTAAACACGACCAAACAACAATCAGCAGTCGCTAAAATCAGAGACAGACCGACAATTAGAGTCAAAATGGAAACTTTGCGTTGTCACGCTCGCTAAGCGACCTACAACTTCACTAAGCGAGACCCCAAAACCAAAAAAAGTCACGCTCTGTACATGCTCGCTAAGCGATACCCTTCTTTGCTAAGCGAGGCTTCATCCTCGCTAAGTGAGGTCGTCCATAATATCAAAAAACCATAATGTAATTCCACCATTAGAGCCCTATCAAAGCTCCAATTTGATCCCTAATCACCCAAATCCAACAGAAAACATCATATCCATATCACATCATGATTAACACATCATATACTCGTTAATTAAACATCTAATTCATCACTTTAACATGAATTTAAGGTTAGAGGAACAAAATCCCACCAAAAATCAAGCTTTTTGGTTTGAGGTTGTTCCTCAATAGACTTTCAAGCAGAGATCAACTATATAAGAGGTATTTTAACTATCCTTTATGATTTACCTTGTGATCTTTGTTTTTTGGAGGATGAAAATATCCAGTATCTTTTGTTCCATTGTCCCACATCTAGAAATATATGGAAAGGGGTGGAAAACTGGTTAGGATTTGGGATCTCCTTTGAAGCGGATCAACCTAGTTGGTTGTACTTGAATAATTTCAAGAAGGAGTTTGTAAGAACAAGATTTGGTTCTGCATCTAGCCTTTAGTTTTGATGATAACAATGCATTATTTCTTAGAGAATAATTGTGTACACTAATGGTTTTTATCTAGTGTGTAGATTTTGCTAACAGATTCTGACTCTGAAGCATTGACGTGTGACACCATTAGATTTTGGAATAAAAAAACTCTGACTCTGAAGAGATACAAGTGTTTTACAAGATGCTGTCAAGTTCTAGAAAACTCTTAGACAACGATTTTGACGAACATCTGTGCTAAAGCTTCTGACTGTGACTCTGATTGAAGAGCTTATGAAGGATTGTATACCTTCAAGATTTTATGCTAAAGTTCTGAAGAACAAGATCCAAAGACTCTGAATACTAGGTTATGAGGAACTATGTCAAGACTCTGAAGACCAAAGTTCTAAAGATTCTGCCAACTAGTCTCTTGATCCTTCTAAGCATGCTTCAACATCATTTAATTAGAAGCCTCTGAAGATTTGAAGATAAGATCAAAAGGTTTCCATCATAAAAATAGTACATAGTACAAGATCACCATTCCCTCCACTACGCTGATTTTATGGACTAAGAACAATACTATTATACCATTTTGTCTCCTATATGCAAACCGTTACACAAAGAGACAACTGCAATTTTCTATTCTAATTCTACCCTCGAATGGATATTTTAACTGCCTATATAAAGCATTATTAGAAGATTGGAAGATGTGGCTAATGCTTAGGCTATTGCTTACGCTAATTCACTGTGCTAAAACTACGCTCATAAACACGTTTTTGGTGAAGTAAATATTTTATGTATAGTCTTTGTAAACACACAAGAGTTGTTACTCGTTATTGTGTGATCTATTCTTTGTATTAATATTGTATTAATATGCTTTATTAGAAGAATTCTTTGTAAACACAAACTTTTAAATCTCAAAGTTGTTTGAGTGGTTTTCTTGAGTGACTAGGTTTTAGCTAGATAGACTCAAGAAGACAAAGATGGTTTGTCTTTGTGGTGTCTGTAATCAGGTTTTAATATAGTGTATTAAGTCCTTTTTGAGAAGACGAAATCACCTTGGTAGGATGGACTAGAGGTAGTTTCGTTACCAGTAAACTAGTATAAAAATAACCTTATTTTTCTTCTTCGTGTTATTGCTTTATTGAGTTGGTTTTGGAAAAAAAAATTAGAAACCCAATTCACCCCCCCCCCCCCCCATTTCTTGTGTTTCTTGCCACCTTCAATTGGCATCAGAGCTCTGTTTCTGGTATGGATAATATTATCAAACACTTAATAGTGTCAGATAAAAATCCAGCGTGAAACACAATGGTTGTTTCACCATCACCTACTCAAACAAATGATAGAGATCATTACAATGCTAAACTTCCAGTTTTTGATGGAGATAGATTTGACTATTGGAATGATAGAATAGAAAGATTCTTTCTATGTCATGATGTTGATCTATGGGATATGGTAGTTGATGGCTACGTACACCCAGTAGATGCAAGTGGCAATAAAGTTGAAAGAAGAGTGATGAATGATCAACAAAAGAAAGACTATAAGAATCATAACAAAGCAAGAACCGTTTTGCTAAATTCTATTTCATACACTGAGTATGAAAAGATCACCAACATAGATACTGCCAAATCTATATTTGATTCTCTGAGAATGACGCATTAGGGGAATGCACAAGTAAAAGAAACCAAGGCTCTTTACTTGATTCAAAAATATGAAGCATTCAAAATAGAGGATGAAGAAATTGTCAAGAACATGTCCTAAGGGTTTCAAACTCTTGTTGTAGGATTTAAGGTTCTGGATAAAGGGTATCCTACTGCTTATCATGTTAGAAAGATCATCAGAAGTCTACCTAAATGATGGAAGCCTATGGTAACAGTTCTGAAGTTATCAAAGGATCTTAAGAACACTTCTCCTGAAGATCTGGTTAGTTCTTTAAGAAGTCGTGAGATTGAGCTCGAGGAAGATTAGCCCAAGAGAAAGAGCGAGTTTATTGCTCTGAAGTCTTCAGGAAGACCTGAGAAGATAAAAGATCTTCAAGCAGAAACTGATGAAGATTCTGAAGAGGAATCAGAAGAAGAAGATGATGATGATGAATTGTCTCTTCTGTCCAGACGCATTAATTAACTTTGTAAGAAAAGGAAAGGAAAATGCAGAGGACAAAGAAGGATATGTGGTCATTCTGAGTCCATTTCTGAATTCAATAAGACTGGAGTTGGCAAAGAACTCATGTGCTTTGAGTTTAAGGAGCCTGGACACTCCAAGAATGAATGTCCCAAGTTAAAGAAAGAAAGGCACAGGAAGAACTTCAGAGGAAAGAAGAAGGGTCTGATGGATACATGGGATGATTCAGAGTCTTCGGAAGACGATTCTGAAGAAGAGAAAACTAACGTAGAACCGATGACTTGCACATAAGCTCCTGCAGAAACGATTCAATCAGAATCAGAATCAAAGTCATATTCTGAAGAGGTATTTTATGAACTTTCTAGTTCTGAGCTTGAATCTAGTTTATCATAAGTTCTGGAAAAATATCAGAATCTTCTGGACAAATACAAGGATCTAAAGAAGATTCGTGTATCTGAAACAGAAGCTTATTGTAAGCTTCAGAAAGATTTTTCAAGTTTGAGTGAAGAAAATCTCATTTTGAAAAACAACAACTCTATGCCTCAATGTAAGAGTCTCAAACCTAAAAAGAATTTTTTTTCTAAAGCCTCTACAGGTTCTGGTGATATTATACAAAATATGATAAATCTTTCCATTAATTTCTTGCTAGAATCCTGAATAGAAGCTTGATGGCTTCCATGATTTATGGCGTTAGCAGAAACGGGACAATGGGTATTGGCTATGATTCTGATGATGAATCTAATTCTGAAAAAGATGACAAGCCAAATACTCTTTAGTCACATTTTATTCCTTATGGGAAACAAAATGATGTTAGGCCTAAAGGTAGAACTATTTCTAAACCTAAGGCTAAAGAAAATACTTATGCCCTTTTTAATCATGCATTCATGTATAGATATCCTGCACAGAAATCAAAGTTCGTTAAGAACTCTGGGAAGACTAACCCAAAAGGACCCAGAAATATATGGGTACCTAAGGATAAGGTAGTATATGTTGCAAATATTCTTAGCAGCAGAGTTAAGACACTAGTCATGGTACCTGGACTCTGGATGCTCGCAACACATGACGGGAAGAAGGCATATGCTCCAAAGCCTGGAACTTAAGCCTGGAAGCATCGTCGATTTCGGAGGTGATCAGAAAGGGAAGATCATTGGCTCCGGAATAGTAGGTAACGATACACTTCCTTCCATTAGTAATGTTATTTTAGTTGAAGGATTAATGCATAATTTGTTCCATAAGTCAACTAAGTGATAATGATTATGACATTATTTTCAATCAAAAGTCGTGTAAAGTTGTCATTCAAAAAGATGGCTCAGTTCTTTTCAATTGAAAGAGGAAGAACAACATTTACAAGGTCAAACTTTCTGATTTGAAAAATCAGAATGTAAAATGTCTTATGTTTGTAAATGAAGAGCAATGGAAGTGGCATAGCCGATTGGGCCATGTTATCATGAAGAGGATTTCTCAGCTAAATAAGCTCAATTTAGCCAGAGGTTTGCCTAATCGAAAGTTTGCTTCAGATTTTCTTTGTGAAGCATGTCAGAAAGTCAAGTTTTCTAAAACTTCTTTCAAGGCTAAAAATGTTGCTTCAACCTACAGACCATTAGAGCTTCTTTACATTGACTTGTTTGGTTTAGTGAAAATTGCCTTTGTTAATGGTAAGAAGTATGGACTAGTCATTGTTGATGACTACAGTAGATGGACATGGGTGAAAATTTTCAGACACAAGGATGAGTCACATTTTGTGTTTTCTACCTTCTGCTCCCAAGTGCAAAATGAGAAGGATATCAAAATTGTAAAGTCATAAGTGGTCATGGTGGAGAATTTAAAAATAAAGACTTTGAAAAACTCTTTGATGTTAATGGCATTTCCTATGATTTCTCCTGTCCTAGAACTCCACAAGGAAATAGAGTTATAGAGAGGAAGGATAAGACTCTGTAAGAAATGACCAGAATCATGGTCAATGAGACTAATGTGACTAAGCACTTTTGGTCAGAGGCTGTCAACACAGCGTGTTATATTCAGAACAGGATCTCTATGAGACCTATTCTGGGTAAGACTCCTTATGAATCGTTGAAGAATTTGAAGCCTAACATATCATATTTTCATCCTTTTGGATGTTCTTGTTTTATGTTGAACATAAGGAGAATCTGAGCAAGTTTGGTTCTAAGGCACAAAAATGCATCATGTTAGGATACTCTGAATGCTCAAAAGGCTATAAAGTATACAATACTGAGACACAGATTGTTGAAGAATTAATACATGTCAGATTCGATGGTAAGCTTGACTCTGAAAAGTCAAAGCTAGTTGAGAAATTTGCATATCTAGAGATCACTTATTCAGGTTCTAAAGGAAAGACTTTAGAAGCCAAAGAAGCTGAAGCAAAAGATTTTGAAGCTCCTCAGCCAAAAGATGTTGAAGCTTAGACTCCTATAAGAAGGCATAGTCAGAGATCTTCATATTCTGAAGATTTGATTATCGGAGACAAGTCTGAACCTATCTGAACTAAATCCTCTTTCAAACCTTCTAAAGAAACTCTTTTGGGGTTAGTCTCTTTAATAGAGACTACATCAATTGATGAAGCGCTTTTGGACACAAAATGGATTCTGGATATGCAAGAGGAACTTAATCAATTCTCCGGAAATGATGTGTGGGATATGGTGCCAAGACCCAAAGGAACTCGCGTTATTGGAACAAAGTAGGTCTTCAGAAACAAGCTAAACAAATAAGGAGAGGTAGTAAGAAATAAGGCTCGACTGGTAGCACAAGGTTATAGTCAGCAAGAAGGGATTGAATATACAGAAACCTTTGCACCAATTACCAGGTTAATGTCTATTCGTCTCTTAATTTCCTCTGTTGTTAATCATAACATCATCTTATATCAGATGGATGTTAATAGTGCCTTTCTGAACGGTTACATTACTAAAGAAGTGTATGTACACTAACCCTTTGGTTCTAAAAATCCTAAAAAATCCAAATTTTGTTTATAAACTGAAGAAATCATTGTATGGTCTGAAACAAGTTCCTGGAGCATGGTATGAAAGACTGAACAGTTTTCTATTAGAAAATGATTTCACCAGAGGGAAAGTTAATACATCTCCTTTCTATAAGTCATTCAAAAATGACATTCTTATTGTTAAATTTACGTTGATGATATCATATTTGGTCCTGTTAATGCTACCTTATGTAAGGAATTTTCTAAGTCTATGCAGGAAGAATTTGGAATGAGTCTGAAGGGAGAACTTAAGTTCTTTCTAGGGATTCAGATCAATCAAAGTCTAGAAGGAACGTACATCCATCTGAGCAAGTACACCAAAGAACTTATGAAGAAATTTGACATGTCAGAATGCAAGATGTCAAAGACTCATATGCATCATACATACATCCTTGAGAAGGATGAGGTAACTATTAAGGTAGAACAGAAGGTATACATAAGTATGATTGGTTCTCTCTTATACTTGACTGCTTCTAGACCTGACATTTTGTTTTGTGTTTGTTTGTGTGCTCGTTTTCAATCAGATACTAGAGAGTCCCACTTAACAATTGTTAAGAGGATATTTATTACACGTCATATTTCATCTACTATCTGGTCCAGTATCAAAACTGAGGTTCCTAATCTATTTCTTAATTCTAGTTGGTTAATTGGTTCAAGTCACAAGATCCGCTTCTAGAAAGACTCTTGGGACAGTGATCCGCTAATTCATAACACTGATTTGGATTTTCTGATTCAAAAGCAGATTAACCCCAATATCCTGATTTCAGATCTGTAGCTGCAAAACTCTTGGAACTTTCCTCCTGACTCGTTCATTTGGTTCCCGTTTCTACAACCCTTAATCGATAAGTACAAATTGTAGGTCAGCAATGATGAGGATTTTCTTTTTTGGAACTTGAATGTCAATGGTATTCTTGACCTTAGAGAAGTTTATTCCTTCAAATCTATTCGGCTGGAGATTATTACTTGAAGTAAAAACCCCTGGAATGCTCACATCCCTCCTAGTAGATCTATCCTCATTTGGCGCATGTTTCATCTTAAACTTCCTACGGATGATTTTATCATGTCCAGAGGTATTTTTTTGGCGTCGCATTGGCCTCTTTGTTGTGTTGCCCCTGAAGTTTCCATCACTTGTTTTTCGATTGTGGTTTTGCGATTGATCTTTGGAGCTGGTTGAGTTCTTTATTGAACTTTTCCAACAATCCCTCTTCTATTGATGGTTGGAAGATGCTTTGTTCTAAGCCTGCTTCGCCTCAAGCAACTGTTGTTTCTGTCGTTGTCGTTATAAATACCCTCTTCCAAATACTATAAATAATGTGAAATATGGGAATCATAAAGCTAATGTTGAAACGTCCAAGAAGTGGATTTTGCACCAAGTCCAACTTTCATGTAGATTGTTGATGTAGTAAATATATTTTTTTAATCTTTTTGTAACTTAATTTTTTAATTAAAATATATAATTATGTAGTAAATATTCTTATTTTTGTAAAAATAAACAAAAACTGTAGAAATAAAAAAAAAATTAAGTAAATAATTGCATGACAAGTGTCTTGCCATAAAACATATTTTAGATCACATAATTTATCTTTACATTTTGAAAAAAAAAAAGATTACAAAATTTGAATTACACAAAAAAATGATAATTATCTAATCATAACATTTCTAGCAACTCAACGTGAATCTAAAACAAAATAAAATCAGAAGACAATGTTACAGATCCAAGGAATTTAACTCATGTCTGTCTCTGAAGCTGTCAATGTGAGTGACCCCACATATTTGGAAACTCATAATCTAACCCTTCTCTTCTCTACAACATTCTTTCATTCACCTCAAAAACAACCCTCCACAAAATGGGGTCAATTCCTCTTGGAACTTCAGTATCTCCAACTCCTATATACACTTCAAAAATCTCATCTTTCAATACTAATTTTAAGAAATCAAGTGCTTTCCCATCTTGGGTTTCACCTTCATCTCATGAATTATCAATTCTTTCTCCCTCCCAATCAGGTACTTTGTTCAATTTTTTAGCTTAACTTGTTGTTCTGTAACTTCTTCTGTTACCATATTTGACTTATTGTTGTCAAATTCTTTAATTGTGTTATTGGATGAAGTGGAATAATGGTTGAAATTTGAAAGCTGATGATGATGTCTATGAAATTTGAAAGCATTGGATCAACTTGTCTTCTGAGAAATATGGGGAAAATGAATTAAACTGGAAGATTTTCAATTAGTGTTGTTAAAGGGAGGTAGGTTTGATTGAAAAATGAAATATTGAAAACACTGTTTATTACTGCAATTAAGGCATGTTTGGATTAACTTATTTTAGATTATATTATGACATAAGTACTTGTGAGGCTTTTTGGGAGAGCTTGTGTAAACACAACTTATGATATGTCCATAAGCTATTGTCAGCTTATTCGCGTTAGCTTTCCAGCTTATAGCATATATGCAAACTGTATGACTTTATTTTATCTTTTGTTATAGAAATAACTTATACATAATCACTTATATGATTAGTGCTTAATTAAGCTGTTTGTCCAAAGAAAGCATATATCTTTAATAAGTTGGACTGTAAGTTAAAGAGAAAATGGATATATCGGGTGCTGGAAAATTTCATAATTTGCGATGTTAAGTACGGTAGGAACTTAAAGTAATGGTGTTTGGATGTAGGATTATGCAGAGCCAGTCAAGTTGTTGATTTGTTTCCAACTGTGTCTCCTGAAATTACTGTTAGAGAGGCGAGATTAGAGGACTGTTGGGAAGTGGCGGAGACTCATTGCAGTTCTTTCTTTCCTGAATATTCATTTCCATTAGATTTCGTGTTGAGGATGGATAGATTGGTGGCTATGTTAGCAGGATTCTCTTTGCCGAACGGTTGCAAAAGAACCTGTCTGGTTGCTGTGATCGGCAATTCACTTGATCAAACTTTCTTATTTGGAAGTGAAGATTTCAAAATTGCGGGATTTGACGGGAAGTTAAGCCTCAACAAGGGATATGTAGCTGGCATATTGACAGTGGATACCGTTGCCGACTTTCTTCCTAGAAAGGGACCGCTGCGACAGAGAAGGTGAGTTAAAACTTGTTTCTGAAAATTGGGTTAGTGACTGAGGATTTATGGCATGAATGATGAATCTGGCCTATATGTTGTAGTAAACTTTTGAACTGTGCTTCCTTAAGTGTGTGTTTGGCTCTATAGTACCGACACTTCCGAAAAAAGGTGTGTCTGTGTCCGAAACTGACACTGACAGTGTCATGTTTCCAGTGTCCGTGTTTGGTTCATAGGTGATGAGAATTGATTTTGTAACTTTTAAATATAAAAATATATTGTAGGACTGGAGTTGCATACATATCAAATGTGGCAGTGCGAGAAAAGTTTAGACAGAAAGGAATAGCAAAACAGTTGGTGGCTAAGGCAGAATCCCAAGCCAGAAGTTGGGGCTGTCGCGCAATTGCATTACACTGTGATTTACGAAATCCTGCAGCGACAAAGTTATACGAAGGGAGAAGTTTCAAATCTATAAAGGTTCCAGAAGGAGCAAACTGGCCACAACCAAAGACCTCACCAGATGTTAAGTTCAACTTCATGATGAAACTTCTGAACAAATCAGCAGTTTCTTAATACTAATTAGATACTTAGTAGATAGAATTTTTTCTCTTGTACAATGTTATGTAAATGAAGAATTTAAGTTAGAAATTGCTGAGTCACTCTAATTTGCATATTACTTTATTCCTACTCATGAAGTTTTATAAAGGATACATCTTATACTCTACCAAGATCATGAGCTATGCTGATTTTGTATACATATATTTTAATTAGTGTGGTATATTATACTTCTTACTTTTTACACCATAATTATCTTTTTTTTTCCTATTTTATCCTTAATTTTATATTAATTTTTTTAATTTTTTTCTCTCTATATAATCAATAAATATGAATAATTTTGACAAAACAACAATTAATACTTTAAAATGACATTTAAAAAACAACACTTTTTTCTTTTTAAAATATGATACTTAAAAAGGAACCGATGAAGTATAATTCTATTATTAGTTCGCTTTTAATATTTTCAATATAATTATTAATTTAAGTTAGTTTTTATTTTATTGAATATATTTATAATGTTAGACTAATTTCTATTGATCTATGCTCATGAAAATAAAAGAATAACAAGTGAATAAATCATTCTTAGAAAATAGAAATTAAATTTTGTCTTCAGCCATTGTTACACTATTGCGAATGCAATTTATTTTGATTCTTCCAAGTTCTTACTCTCTAAATATAGATGGTGTAGCGTACTTGTGATACTTCATTTTTTATATTATTTGGTTTTAAATAAAATTTATGGTTTTCTCAAATATCAATATAGTATATTTATGTGTTTTAATTTTATTTATTGTATTTTAATATTATTTTTTGTTTTTTCAATTTTTTTATAATGAATCTAACCATTTAGTTCTTTACTCATACATTTTTATAGAAAATTCTTATTTCTTATTAACGTATCTGTATTTTAAATTTTAAAAAAATGTCATATCATATATCGGTACTAGCACCAAATACCGTATCCATACATATGCATCATAGGTGAAAAAGTGATAAAGAAAGCTTCACCAAAATCACATTATCTATGAACCACCTTAAAATTGATTTTTACTAATGATTATAATTATTAAAAATGATTATAATTATTTACATTTTCTAACTTGGTTTATAGAATTTAATTATAGGCATAAATATGTAAATATAGTTTCGCTAAAAATTAGTATTAGCATCTATGTACTACAACATATTTATTTTTCAAATATATAACTAATGTAGTAACTAAACTTCATGAATAAACCGATGTTTCCTCATGATCCAAATATAATATATTTTCTTAAAATTAGTGTGCACATGAATACGAGAAACATCGCAATATAACAGTTTTTTTTATTAAGTTACTATATTAATCATGGTCATATTTGATCTTGTCATATATTAAGTTGCTATATTAAGCATGATCATACTTGATCTTGTCATAATGAATATCTCTAAATTAATTCTGATTACCATAAGTTTAACATGATATTTTAGTAAAATAAATCATAGTTTTGTTGTATAAATATAGCGTTTAGAATTAATAGAAAATACATAATTCACCTCCATTTATTTCTTTAAGGTATCAGAGCAAATCCTGGTCTAAGAAATTGGTTGTCTCGTTTCTTATTTCCATGGATGGAGAAGAAAACAAAATCACATAAAACAAAAAAGAAGTTGTTGTTAATAGAGAAAATGGCAAGAATGTTGGTGAAAGAAAGGTAAGAAAAACCATTTCTCCCTATGAAATAACACCAAATGGTAATCATAGAAGCTTGGTGATGCAAGTCCAACTAAAAGGAGAAAAATATGATAAGTGGAGTGGGTGCGCTCACTCCGAGCTGCATTGAGATTTAGAAAGAAATTTGGCTTTGTAGAAGGAACTATCAAGAAACCAGATGAAGATTCAACGGATCTTGAAGACTAGTGGATGGATAACTCGTTGTTGGTCTCGTGGATGATAAATATCACCAAGCCTTTGCTATGTTCCACCATGTCACACATGAAGGTAGCGCATGATCTTTGGATGGATATAAAAGAGAGGCTTTCAGTTTTCAATGGTCTGCGTATACAACAGTTGAAGGCAAAACTTGCAAACTGCAAACTGAAAACATAAAGGATCCACTATTGTGATCTATTTTGGTTGACTGAAAAAGTTGTGCGAGGAATTAGAAAATTATGAGCAAATACTGACTTGCAAGTGTGGAAACTGCACTTGTAACATTGAATTATGCTTGAAAAGAAACGTGAAGAAGAAAGAGTGCACCAATTCACTCATGCTTATTTTAACATATACACCATGTTCAGTTGTGCATTTTACAAACTCTTTCTCCCACATAAATCCTTCTATCTTCTTATTTCAATCTCTTAGAGCTTGTTTAAATACATACAAGGCTTTATGCAACCTGTATACCTTGGTTTCTTGGCCTTGCTTCATAACACCGCCTGGTTGTGCTACATAAACTTATTAATCTAAGGGACCATTCAAAAGTGAACCTTTCATATCCACGTAACACATGTACCTGTTTTTCATGTTTGCTAGGCCATCAACCAACCTGATTGCTTCAATCCTAGCAACTGGTACAAAAACTTCATCAAAGTCGATTCCTTCTCTCTGAAGAAATCCTTTGACTACAAATCTTACTTTGTGTCTGGTTACTTCTCCTTTTGGATTCAACTTCACTTTGTAAACCCACTTCACATCAATTGCATTCTTAACTTGTGGAAATTTGACTTGTGACCATCTTTTATTGACTTCTATGGACTTCAGTTCCTCTATCATAACTTACATCCATTTCGATTCCTTCAATGCCTCGATTACATTGACTGCCTTAGTGTATGCATAGAAATCATAATGTATCAGTTCACCTTTATCATTTACCAAATAATTTGATGTGATCACACATTCCTATAGCCTTGTGGTCATGTTTCTTGTCTTTTGAGGCCTGCTTGAACTCCACCTTTTTTGGTCAAATTCCACAGTCAATTTCACTAGCTGGTTCATCGCATAGGATTATTATTGAATCCTCATTGACGCTATCATTCCGGTCTCATTCCTTCAACTCATATATGATCATATCTCTGCTGATCACAACTTTCTTGCCCACATGATCATACAGTTTGTAACCTCCAATCGAATGATATCCTATCAGTATCATTAGATTTGACTTGTCATCAAGTTTTATCCTCAATTGATCAAGCACATGTCTATGTGTTATAGATCCAAACACCGTTAAGTGACTCATTCTAGGCTTGAAACCAAATCAACATTCTTATGGTGTAATCCCCTCAAATCTCTTAGTTGAACATCTATTAAGGATGTATGTTGTAGTCGACACAATCTCATGTCATAACTCAATAGGCAAGTGCATGCCTCTTAGCATACTTTTTATCATGTTCATAATGGTCATATTCTTCCTCTAAATAGTTCCATTTTCCCATAGAGTGTAGGGTGGCACCACCTCATGAATAATCCTTTCCTTTTCACATAGAACAACAAAATCATTGGAAACATACTCTCCACTATAATCAGTCCTTAAAGTCTTGAACTTTTGACCACTTTGTCTATCTACCATAGATTTAAACTTTGTGAACACATCAAATGCATCACTTTTCTTCTTGATTAGGTATGTCCATAATTTTTGGCTGAAATCATCAATGACTATGACAAAGTATATCTTACCTCCAACTGGATATGACCATACACATTAGGTTATATCACTTCAAGAATAGCTTTAGAGTTTCTTCCTTCATCCTTGCTAAAACTCTTCTTGTGTTGCTTGGTCTACAAACATTCTTCACATACTTCATCTAGAATGTGAATCTCTGGCAGTCTTAGAACCACGTTCTTTCTCTTCAAGTTTTTGATATCTTTTAAGTTAAGATGACCAAGTCTGTAGTGTCATAACCATTCATCCCTGCTAGGTGCAGTTGCTAAACACTTGTGCTCCATCACATAGAGTTCAATCTTAAGGGTTTGGTTCTGGGACATAGGTGCCTTCAATATTAACTTGCCACCTGAGTTGATTTCATCATCTTATCTTTGATCAACACTTTGTAATTCTTCTCGATTAGTTGCCTTATGCTGAGAAATTTCTATTCATGCATGACATGTACAATACATTGAAAATTACTATTTGTTTGCCATCTTTCCTCATAATAAGAACATCGCCAATATCTTCAGCAGCTAGAGTATTGTCATTTGCAAATTTCACCTTATTTTTCATTTAGGGGATAATGATGACTAACTAATCTCTCATTCCAGTCATGTATGTTGAGCAACCCGAGCTTAAGTATCATTGGTCCTTGAATCTTTCTTCTTCTTTTGTTATGACCATCAACAACACTTCTTCTTCTTCGTGTTTTGCAAGTCTTGCATAATGACCATCATCATCACTTTCTCGATTATTTCTTTTATTTTATGGGTAATCAGTAGCATAGTGACCATGTTTTTGAAAATTGAAACACTAAATATGTCTCTTATCAGGTTTCCTCTCACCTCCTTTCCCTCTATGGGGTGTGTACTGGGGCAGCATGACGAGTCTGGCCAAAAAGAGCATGCAATCTACTACCTTAGCAAAAAGTTTACCGAGTGTGAAACAAGATATTCACTGCTCGAGAAAACTTGTTGTGCTTTGGTATAGGCTGCTCGCCGACTGAGACAGTATATGCTGGTTCATACCACTTTGTTGATTCCCAGGTTGGATCTGATCAAGTATATATTTGAGAAGCCAGCATTGACCGGACGGGTTGCGAGATGGCAAATGATTTTGACTGAGTAGGATATTCAGTATACCTCTCAGAAAGCAATAAAGGGGAGTGTATTGTCTGATTACCTCGCCCAGCAACCTATTGAGGATTATCAACCGATGAAGTTTGAATTCCCTGATGAGGACATCATGTTTCTCAAATTGAAAGATTGTGAGGAGCTGATCCCGGAGGAGGGGCCTGGCCCTGAATCCGAACGGATTCTGATGTTTGATGGGGCCGTTAACGTGGATGGTAACGGAGTTGGAGCTGTTTTGGTTACGCCAAAGGGATCCCACATTCTTTTTCCTGCCCGGCTAATGTTTGAATGCACCGACAATATGGTTGAATGTAACCTTTAAGAATTGACACGAGATGTTGCCGGTTGCATTGAACGGGTATCGAACCTCGGTGCGTACATCTACTGGGGCAATGCCTCTTTCGCTTGTTTATGGGATGGAAGCCGTGCTACTAGTTGAGGTCCAGATTCCGTCATTGAGAGTCCTGATGGACGTGAACTTGGAAGAGGCTGAATGGGTAAGGACTCGGTACGAAGAGTTGAGCCTAATTGAGGAAAAAGGGCTGGCAGACATTTGTCATGGACAGTTGTACCAGCAGCATATGAAGCGTGCTTTTGACCGAAAGGTGCGACCTCGTGTGTATCATGTGGGAGATATGATGTTGAAAAGGATCCTTCCTCCTCAGAACGATCGTAGGGGAAATGGACACCCAATTACAAGGGTCCATTCGTGGTCAAGAAGGTTTTCTCTGGCGGAGCCTTGTTGTTGACGACCATGGATGGCGAGGATTTTCCATCCCCTGTGAATGCGGACGCGGTTAAAAAATACTTCGTATAAGAGACCCACTGGACGAAAAGAATAAAATAGTCCAGGCAAAAATGGGCATCCCGGCGAACCAAAAAAAAAAGAAAAAGGTTCGGGCAAAAATTAGGGATAAAAAGGAAAAAACTGTACACCCGGCAAGTCGAAAACCCCACAAGGGCGGCTTGGGGAAAAAAGGGTATCCCGGTGGACTAAAAACCTGGAAGGGTGGTCCAGGCAAAAGAGGGAATGAAACGAACAACTGCGTCCAGCATGATCGTTTGTACTTTGGATATGACTATGGATAATCCCCGGCAGGGATCGGTCGGAAGCGTCTTGTTCAGAAGGCAGAAAGTGCGGAGAGTCTTGAGGACATATGGGTTGTAACCGAGTTGGAACCCGATGAGATCACGGGTTCACATTGCCATTAGGATAGATTTTTCCTTTTGTGCGCAATTACCTCTTTTCAGGGATTGCTTCCTGTGTACTGCTCAGCTACGAGCTACCTTTTTCAATCAATAAATGCATGCTCAGTCAAATAATTTTGTTTTTGTTTTCATTACCGCTTTGATTGCAAAAACATCCGTTTATTTTGATAAAGAATCTTTGCATTTTGAGACATAGGGGTCCCTTCCAATGCATGTTTATAAGATTGAAAACCGGAAATCTTATTCGGAAGGTTGAGTGACCTAGATGTTGAAATTTTGGCACGCCTGGGGCACGTTTTTATCTAACGATCTCTTTTGCAGGTGCTGTTAGATATTTTCACTCACTTGCAGGTTGTGACGCGAAGTGTTTCGACGAAAGATTCCTGTGAAGTCCAATCAGGGACGAGGGATAGAAAATGGTGAAAAGACGGCGAAAGGATTACGACGATCCTAGAGGGTAATCAAGAAGACTCTTCAAAGTCTGAGGACTAGGGAGTTGGCCCGGATCTGAGGAGATCGATTGTCTCGAAGAAGAGAAAAGCCGATAATACAAGGCGATGAATCAGAAGAGACCGGATGAGTCTGGAAGCTCTCGAAAGTGGAAAGTTGACACCATGGTTACATGGTGAATACCAGCGTTCGACGAGTCGACAGGTGTTCCGCGTCAAAATTCCGTACCTCCCCAGCGGATTCGAGATCGGTGTCTCCTCGAAAACCAGGCCTGAGGTTTGTTGCTTCCCCTAGCAGGTTTGGGATTGTTATCTCCCCAGCGGGTCCGAGATCGGTGTTCCCTCGGCAGCCAGGCCTGAGGTTGGTTACCTCCCCCAGCAGGGTTGAGAGTGTTTTTCCCCAGCAAGTCTGAAGGTTGCTGTTTCCCCAACGGAGGTGTGCGTTGGTAGTTTTTCCCCAGTGAAATCCCCAAGCAGATCGGGTTCAGTGGAGATCGTTCCTAGTGAGGATTATCCTTTCCCCAACAGCAGTGTTATTCCCCAGCAGGGTGGAGATTGGAGTGATATTGAGTTCCTCGAGCTCCCCAGCGAAGTCCCCAAGCGATCGGGTTCAGTGGAGATCATCCCCAGTGAGGATTATCCTTTCCCCAGCAGCAGTGCTATTCCCCAGCAGGGTGGAGATTGGAGTGATATTGAGTTCCTCAGCAGAGTGGCTCGTGCAGCCCCCAGAGGGGGATATCTCTTTTATGCATTCATCATTTAGAGAAGCATAGCATATTGCATCATTAATTGCGTAGCATTTCCATGGTTATGGAGCATTACGCTGTAAAATTCATGCATCAGCATTGCAAGCATAAGCTAGTCCCAAGCCGTGGTTACCGTTCGAGGATTGGTTTAGCTGGTTGGTGAAGATGTTACTCTGAGGAGTTTAGCATCGCGACGTTGGGTTATCCAGGTCGATTTCAGAATTTGTCTCTCCAACATGGTCGAGAGGTTGGTGTTTCCCCAACAAGTGACTCCCTAGTTGAGTTGGTTTCTCTGCCGTTCCGAGAATGTCAGATCAGTAAGTATCCCCAGCAGTGCTACTCCCCACAGAGTTGGGAGATCGAATCAGGAATTGTGTGCTCAGCAAAGTGATCATTTGCTTTCCCAGCAGGAGTTTTCCTCCCCTTGCATCTTGCAGGATTGAATCATTTCCCCAGCAGAGGCGGATCATTTTTCAACATCTGTATGATACGTTTGCAGCGGTTGCTCTTGACAACATTCAGAATTGACAATCCCCAGAGAGGTTTATTTCCTCACCCGTCCGTGACAGGAAAGCTTGATTCTCCCCAATTTAGTCCCTGGCAAGTGTCTGCCTTGTTTTGACATATATAGATGTCATCCTTGCGATACCGGTGAGTGTCGTGTTGATCCCCGTGTGGGTCCTTTCTTTTGGTGTCAGTAAACATCATCTCTCGATGGTTGATAAGCATCGAGTTTCTTCCCATTCATCGGTAGATGTCTGGTCGTGGTTTCTTTATTCCCATTCATCGAGAGATGTCTGGTCGTGGCTTCTTTCTTCCCATTCATCAAGAGATGTCTGGTCGTGGTTTCTTTCTTCCCATTCATCGAGAGATGTCTGGTCGTGGTTTCTCTCTTCCCATTCATCCGTTGATGTCTGGTCGTGGTTTCTTTCTTCCCATTCATCGAGAGATGTCTGGTCGTGGTTTCTCTCTTCCCATTCATCCGTTGATGTCTGGTCGTGGTTTCTCTCTTCCCATTCATCCGTTGATGTCTGATCGTGGTTTCTCTCTTCCTATTCATCTGTTGATGTCTGGTCGTGGTTTCTTTCTTCCCATTCATCCGTTGATGTCTGGTCGTGGTTTCTTTCTTCCCATTCATCCGTTGATGTCTGGTCGTGGTTCCTTTGTTCCCAGTCATCGATAGATGTCTGGTCGTGGTTTCTTTCTTCCCATTCATCCGTTGATGTATGGTCGTGGTTCCTTTATTCCCAGTCATCGATAGATGTCTGGTCATGGTTTCTTTCTTCCCATTCATTGGTAAATGTCTGGTCGTGGTTTCTTTATTCCCAGTCATTGGTAAATGTCTGGTCGTGGTTCCTTTATTCCCAGTCATCAAGAGATGTCTGGTCATGGTTTCTCTCTTCCCATTCATCCGTTGATGTCTGGTCGTGGTTTCTTTCTTCCCATTCATCCGTTGATGTCTGGTCGTGGTTTCTTTATTCCCAGTCATTGGTAAATGTCTGGTCGTGGTTCCTTTATTCCCAGTCATCCGTTGATGGCTGGTCGTGGTTTCTTTCTTCCCATTCATCCTTTGATGTCTGGTCGTGGTTTCTTTCTTTGGTTCCCCAGTAGAGTCGTCGGTAAACGTTTGGTCTTGTTCCAGTGGTAAACCTCTTTTTTTTCCTCCTCCCCAGTAAAGCCGCCATCTGGTAAATGGCCTCGCTTTCTTGTTTTGAAGCCGCCATCTGGTAAATGGCCTCACTTTCTTGTTTTGAAGCCGCCATCTGGTAAATGGCCTCGCTTTCTTGTTTTGAAGCTGCCATCTGGTAAATGGCCTCGCTTTCCTTGATATTGGAAAATATCAAATCTTGCAGTGGAAGCCGCCATCTAGTAAATGGCCTCGCTTTCCTTGATATTGGAAAATATCAAATCTTGCAGTGGAAGTCGCCATCTGGTAAATGGCCTCGCTTTCCTTGATATTGGAAAATATCAAATCCTGCAGTGGAAGCCGCCATCAGTAAATGCGCCTCGCTTTCCTTGATATAGCCGCCATCAGTAAATGCGCCTCGATCTCCTTGATATTGGAAAATGTCAAATCCTACAGTGGAAGCCGCCATCAGTAAATGCGCCTCGCTTTCCTTGATATTGGAAAATATCAAATCCTGCAGTGGAAGCCGCCATCAGTAAATGAACCTCGCTTTCCTTGACATCGGAAGATATCAAATCCTGCAGTGGAAGCCGCCATCAGTAAATGCGCCTTGCTTTCCTTGATATTGAAAAATATCAAATCCTGCAGTGGGAGCCGCCATCTGGTAAATGCGCCTCGCTTTCCTTGATATTGGAAAATATCAAGTCTTGTAGTGGAAACCGCCATCTGGTAAATGGCCTCGCTTTCTTGTTTTGAAGCCGCCATCTGGTAAATGGCCTCGCTTTCTTGTTTTGAAGCCGCCATCTGGTAAATGGCCTCGCTTTCTTGTTTTGAAGCCGCCATCTGGTAAATGAGCCTCGCTTCCTTCACTTCGTCGCCTGCAGAGTGCAAATTTTCCGGTTCTTTTGGTATTCAATCCCTGTTTACCTTGAAAGTCTGATAGCCGCTGCTTTCGTCCGTTCAGGTTCACAGTTGATTGAATAGGGGAAGCTGTAGCACCTCAAATTTGCCCTCCCCATTCATGCATTCATTTCATTTTTTAGGTCATTAACATTACATATTGCATTGCATCTTGGCAGTCAGCACTGGCATCAAGAGAATTCCTTAGTGCAAAAGAGCAAGTTTTTCCTTGAGATGAAGGCCACATGATTATTCTAGAAAGCTTATATGAGCCAAGATTCATTTTGAAGCAACTTTGCCAAGTGGTAGAGGTCCAAAGTCATCAGTGCATTTTCAGGTCATCTGAGGCCCGTACAAGTCAACTGTGCAGTCAACTGAGGGCTTTAAGGTGGAGAAATGGTTTGAGACATTTCATTCATGTCCAAATAAGGCTTATTCATCATGTCAAACATCTACCTTGAAGATTTTGAAGTCAAATAAAAAGTTTCCAAAAATGGAAAGTGACATGTAATTTCAAGTTTCCAAAAATGGCAAGTTTTTGGACCACATTCAACTTGACTTTTCAACATCAAATAAGCTTCAAATGAATTTTTGGTCAACATGAAAGTTGAAGATCTTTCTCTCCCATTTCCAAAAAGTCCAAGATCATGAGCATCTGATGAATGGTTGAAGAGTTATGAGCAAATGATCACCAAGTGTACATGAAACTTCAAAGTGACATAACTTTTGCTACAAAACTCCAAATTGAGTCACTCTTTTTGCAAATTGCTTGTCATGACCAAGATATTTCAAATCCATCATTGCATTGCATGAAATAAAATCACATGATCAATTGTCCATTCAAGTACATTTTGGAGGGAAAGTGCATAATTTGAAATTGGTGAATCATATATGCAAAATTCCACTTCTATGTTGTTCTTGAGCCGATTTTAAGTGACTTTGAACCATGCATGTGTGTAAGACCCCAATTTTGTCCCTAAGATCCCTCATGGCATCATATCAAAACATTGCATTGCCTCAAGGATCATTGGACACCTTGCTTCCTTCCCTGTGGGTGGGATCTTTTTTTAGAGTGGTTTTTGATCACCAAGCATTGATTGCATTTGTATATCATTGCTTTTCTTTTAATCACTAACCAAAAATGTACAAAAATATGTCATCTAACATTTGTCTTGCAGCTTAAGCAGTCAACAGGTCAAAGCATCAGGTGAATTCATGGTACAAAAGAGCAGATGGTATTTTCTTGAGATATGGATCATGTGATCATTATTTTGAGCTTATGTGAGCTATAGGTTCATTTTGGAGCAAATTCCCCAGGTGGTTGATCCTCAAATTCATCAGAACATTTTCAGGTCATCTAAGGGCCAATGCAGTCAACTGAAAGTCAACTGTGGGTTTTGAATTGAGAAATTGAGTCTTCATCCCATTCATGTCCAAACAATGCTTATTCATCATGTCAAACATCAACATTGAAGAATTTGAGGTCAAGTCAAAAGTTTCCAAAAATGGAAAGTGACCTATAATTTCAACTTTCCAAAAATGGAAAGTTTTTGGTCCAACTTCAACTCAACTTTCCAACATCAAAGAAGCTTCAAATGAATTTTTGCCCAACATGAAAGTTGAATATCTCTCTCTCCCATTTCTAAAAAGTCCAAGATCATGAGCATCTGATGAATGGTTGAGGAGATATGGTCCAATCATTGCCAAGTGTACATGGAACTTCAAATGGCCATAACTTTTGATTCATAACTCCAAATTTGGTGCCTCTTTTTCTAAAATGCTTCTCATGACATTAACTTTTCAAAACATTCATCACATTGCATGAATTTCCATCATATGATCCTTTGCCATTCCATGCCTATTTTGGAGGGAAACTTGAAAGTTTAAAATTGGTGCATCATGGGAACAAATCACCATTGCCATTGTGTTAATTGGAAGTTTTTAAGTGAAAATGATCAAGCACATGGCACTGTTCACGTGGGATTACTCCATGCACCATGCAATTTTCATTTTTTGCCAAACACCCTTATTTTGCTTAATCTCAAATTAACCATGATTAATTTTAATTAAAATGAGATTAAGGTAGAGTATATAAACAAAATCCTAACAGAATTTCTGGGATTCACCATTTTTAGATCTAGTTTTCATCTCACATCAAAAATTTTCTCTCAACCAAAACTTGAAATTTCTTCACATAACCTTGCATTTTTCTTCCATATTCTGAATCATTGAGTGTAGTAGATGGAGAATCAAGCCTTGGATCATTGATTTTGGTCAGAATTCATGCATAATTCAAGCAAGAACACGAATATGGAAGTGGTGAATTGAGCTGGATCTAGCACTTGCCAAGCCTCAATTACTGCATAAAGCTTCAAGATAATATCTCAGGAGTTGATTTGGATCATTGCAAGCTTTGAATCGTGCATTTCAAGAAGCTTCTCTTCAAGAGGTTCAGTTTTCGAATCTCATAATTCCTCAATTCATTAACATGTTCATGTAGATCTTTCAATGTTGAGTTTACTGATGTTTTTAGAATTGGAAATAATGCATTATTGAGAGAGATATGCTTGATTAAAGTATGTTGCATCAAAATGTTTTCTATCGTTTCTCTCTGTTCATGATGAATTAGGACTAGATATTGCTTGATCTATAATCTCCATTGCAAGAGCTTTAAAATGATGTAAAGATTTTGAAAATCTGGAAAAAAAATTCGCGTGCTCATGTTGTTCATCATCGTCTTCGCGAGGAAGACGATGTAGCGTCCGCCTAGCGTCCATTTTGTGCCCGTCTGGTTATGGATAAGGCTGGCTTAGGGTTTTTGTCCCATTCGTCCACGTGAGCGCTTCGCAAGCATTATGATTGGCCAGCGTCCTTTTGACTGTTGCCACTTTAGCCTTGACCGTGACTCAGCCTGCCACCTGTATTAATGAAACTGCAGCGTTTCATAGTCCCTCAATTCGATTCCTGGCGAGGCACTTTTGCTTTTATTTTCTGTTTTCCAAGCGCACACCTAGTTCGAATCCTCCTGGCTCCATTTTTCAAATTTATTTCTCATTTAACCTTTTCCCTCCATTATCACATGCCATGCCACATTTGATTTCCAATTTTTTTTCCAACTTTGAAAATGCATAATAAATTGAAAATTGATTCAATTAATTCCAAATTTTTTGTAGCATGATCCTATGTTTGTCTAGAATTTTTTGTTGGTAATTTCATGATTTTACACTTTCTGGATTTTGAATTGTGGCTGAGTATGTGAACATGTATGCTTTTGTAACCTTGCCTCATTCATGCTAGTGTGAAATGCTTGATATTGATCCAAATGTCATGAAATTTTGCATGATTATTCTTAACAGGTTGATGGATGTTTGACGCTTGATTGTGCATTTTTCTCATTTGCCATTTCTGTTTTATGCACATGTTTGTATGGTGTGACAATGTGTGTCACACAATTTGATGATCAACTTGTGCATATTTGTCTCCATATCAAATGACCTCTGTTGATTCTGATTTTTTGTATGATGATTGTATTGGATGTGTTGAATGCTCATGAAAATTTCCATAATTGTTTGAATCATTTCTGTTTTGATTTGGAATTTCCATTCTCAATGTCCAAATGTATGTTTTGAAATTGTCTTTGACTTCTCTTGCTTATTACATGGCCTTGCTTGATGATTTTGACTTGGTCCTTTTTAGGACATGTTAATATGTGTTTGAAGTTGCATTGTGTTGAATATTAGCTCCTGTTTTGAATTTTTTCTTCACCTTTGACCCTAGGCTTTGACCTAGTGGTTTGTACTTACATGTGAGCTTTGAATTTCAGGACCAAGCACCCAATTTCCATGATTGAGGTTGCCTCATCATTTGAGTGTTGATACTTGCTATTGATTGCTAACATTTGGTTGTTTTGTAGGCTTTGATGATAGCTCACTTGAGTTGTTTGGCTTACATGTTGTATATTGGGATTGTTTGTTTGTTGTTGACTGTTGTCTGTTTGTCTAAACACTATACTGATTGTTTGGTTGTTTATACAGGTACTTTAGTAGCTTTAACTCATTGTTTGAGTTGCTTTGCTTTGCTTATGGTTGGCATACCACTTAGGTATTTTCCTTGATCTCCATGTAGTCTGGAAGACCTGCTGTTATTGGCAGGCACCTGTCTGAAGCCCTCCTTAAGAGGCCATGTCTTTGATTGTTTATATTTGTGCCAAGCAGGTTAAGTCCTCTTAAGAGGCAATTGGCAGATAGAAGGGATGTGCAATCCATCCCCTGCTATTCAGTTGAGTCTTTCATTTTGCTCACACCATGTGTTGATGCAATTTGAATAAAAACCCAAAATCTTGTGTATAGAGTCAGTCATTGTGGAATAGAGTTCCTCATTCTGGACTCCCACACATTCTAATGATTCAAGCTCTCCCAGGCCAGGGATAAGAGCTATGAGGCATAACCCTTATCTCCATTTCATCTGCTTACCCTAACTCTCAATGTTAGAGGTTAAGAGCCTGACTACCCATTCCAGTATTTGGCTTGTTTGTCAAGGTTGATATGACCCCTTGACTAAAGCCCAACCTTGCTTGAGCCCCTTGGTTGTGTATAGTGTGTGATAATTGACTGTTTGTTTGCTTATTTGTCCATCTATGCATAATTGTTGTGTGTGCCTCTGTGCATTGTTTTCATCTTTGAGCATTAATTGTATATCATTTCATGATCATTGTTCATACTTTGTGACATCTTGTTTTGTCCATTGAGGAGTCAATTGTAAGTTCAGCTATTGGCATTTGTTTCCTATGATCTGGTAGGAGTTGGAACTAAGACCATTGATTGGCATTCCATTTCCTAGGAGTCGAGTGTAAGACCATTTATTGGCAACTTGTTTCCTCTTGCTTATTGCATTTGTTTTCTTTGCTTTGTGAGGCTAGTGTAAGTCCATTAATTGGCATCTGGCTTCCATTTCTGTTTTGTGGAGGTGGACATAAGACCATTGATTGGCACTCCATATCCTATTGTATTTTGTTTTGTGAGGAGTCAGATGTAAGACCATTGAGTGGCTATCTGTTTCCTATGATCATTTTTTGTGGAGTCAGGTATAAGACCATTGATTGGCAACTTGTTTCCTATTTTGTTCCTTTTTGTGGAGTCAGATATAAGACCAGTGATTGGCAATCTATTTCCTATTTCATTTGTTTTCGGAGTTGGATGTAAGACCATTTATTGGCATTCTATTTCCAGTTTTGTTGCTTCTTGAACCTAGCTTGTTTGCTTTGCTTGTTGCCTATTCCAAAGGAATCACTTGGATCATCTACATATGATCTCAAGAGGTGAACTCCTAAGAAGTTTTACTCCTCATCCCCCCCCCTTTTGTTTCTTTAAACCTCCATTTGCATGTTAACCCAAACCAGAAAACTTTGTGCAAACATTTTCATCTGTTTTCAAATTAGAAACCTAGGCCTTAAGCCTTTGATTTTCAAACTTCATTTTCACAATACTTCTTCTGAATTGAATCTAATGTCAACTTTGACCATTTTTGTGAATATTCTAATTGGTTAATTCCACTCATTCAATTGTTTTGTGGCTTTGTCCATTCTTGATAAGTTTTCATACATTAGCCATAGATCTCAATTATCTTAGTGGTTGATGTAAATCTCACCTTTTGTCCTTAGTGATTGAATTGTAAGACTTCCTTGCTTATTATAGGGCATGGTCCCTCACTAGCAAGTTGAAGCTTTTCTCACATGCTGGACTTGTGGTTGTATAGGTTGAGTTTTCTCCCGTGGATAATGAAAGACCTTAGGGCTTTTGTTTAAAATCAATCCACTTACTTTCTGGAAATCTTTTAGCCGAACTACGAGGTTTTGATCCTGTAAAGGTACGTAGGTAATGGATCTTTCCATCCAAACACAAAAATAATAAAAATTGTATATTCTTCTCTCATCCTCCCAATCAATGTTTGCACAATAAATATTTTCATAAACAATATCTTTTTACAACAAGTTGTGAAAAGGGTTCCCTAGGAGTACCTATGATGCATTGGGTGCCTAACACCTTCCCTTTGCATAATTACCCCCTTACCCAGATCTCTGACATTTTCATTAGTTTTCTTTGTAAAACTTCTTAGGCTTTTGTTCGCTTTCTAGCCATTCCTTTAGATAAATAGAAGTGCGGTGGCGACTCTATCTTTGTATGCTTTGCTTTTGATTTAGTCAATAAATCATAAAGTGACGAATACACCGCTACAATGTGCACTGTTCACGTGCATATTGCTCCATGCACCATACATTTTCATTTTTGGTCATACACCTCATTTCTCATTAAGTTTCCATTAGCCATACCTAATTGTGATTAGCATGGTAATTAACATGTGATATAAATAGATAATCCTAACTGTTTTGCTGAGATTACACATTCTAGATCTAGAAATTGGATTTCCCTCCAAATTTTCTCTCAACCCAAATTTGAAAATTCTTCACATATCACACCAATTTTCTTGCATAATCGTGTTCAGTGAGTATCATTAAGTACAAATCAAGCGTTGGATTGAAGAAATTGGACAAGAATCATGCACACACCAAGCTTGAAGATGAACATGGAACTTGAAGTTTGAGCTGCATTCAAGTGGATTTAAGCATCAATTCGTACATAAAGCTTCACCACAAGGTTGATAGAGGAGAACTAGCTCATTTAAGGCCTTGAATCCACTGTTTCATCACACTGCATAACAGGTTGGTGAAAATTTGTATCTCTTGCTTCTTCAATTCATTGCCATGATCTTGTAGGTCTTTGATCACTGATGATTCTGATATGAATATCTTTAAAAATGGATGAGAATTGAGTGAGTTATGTCGAATTAAAGTTTGTGTGCTAAATTTGTTCTTGCTCGATCCATGAGATATGTGATGATTTAGACTAAGTTAGGCATGGATTTGGAATGTACGCTTTGTAGCACCTCAAATTTGCACCCCCCACTCATGCATTCATTTCATGTTTTAGGTCATTAACAGTGCATTAACATTACATTAACATTGCATCTTGCATTGCATCATATCAACAAGAACTGGCATCAAGAGAATTCATCTGTGCAAAGAGACCAAGCATCTCCTTGAGTTGAAGGCCACATGAGTATTCTATAGAGCTTATATGAACCAAGGATCATTTTGAAGCAACTTGACCAAGTGTTAGAGGCTCAAAGTCCACAGTGCAGTTTCAGGTCATCTAGGGCCCATAAAAGTCAATTGCAAGTCGACTAAGGGCTAGGAGGTGGAGAAAGGGTTTGAGACACTTCATTCATGTCCAAAAGAGGTTTACTCATCATGTCAAACATCTACATTGAAGGATTTGAAGCCAGATCAAAAGTTTCCCAAAATGGAAAGTGACCTGTAATTTCAAGTTTCCAAAAATGGCAAGTTTTTGGATCATATTCAACTTGACTTTCCAACATCAAAGAAGCTTCAAATGAAATTTTGTCCAACATGAAAGTTGAATATATTTCTCTCCCATTTCCAAAAAGTCCAAGATCATGAGTATCTGATGAATGGTTGAGGAGATATGAGCAAATGATCACCAAGTGTGCATGGAACTTCCAAGGGCCATAACTTTTGATCTAAAACTCCAAATTGAGTGCCTCTTTTTGCATATTGCTCCTTATGACTCATATTTTCCAAATCTATCAAGGCATTGCATAAAATTTCATTACATGACCATTTGCTCATTCATGTTCATTTTGGAGGGAAAATTGCAAATTTGAATTTGGTGCATCATATGAACAAAATACCATTGCCATTATGCTTATGAGATGATTTTAAGTGAATTTGATCATCCATTTGGTACTGTTCACGTGTGCATTTGTATGGCACCTCCAATTTTCCAATTTTTGTCATACACCCCATTTTGCTTAATCTCAATTAAACTATGCTTAATTCTAATTTGGATGTGATTAGTAGAGCATATATAAACCAAATCCTAACAGAATTTCAGGGTTTTTAAAAGATTCTAGATCCAAAATTTTCTTCCCCTCCATTTTTGCTCCAAATTGAAACTTCATTTTTCTTCACATAGCACTTGGATTTTATTGGATATTCTTGTTCTCTGATGATGATTAAGTGCAGATCAAGCTCTTGATTAAAGAATTCGGACCAGAATCAAAGTGTGCAAGCTCAAGAACATGACAATGGAAATTGAAATCTGAGCTAGATCCAAGCCATCTCAAGCTTTAATTATTGCATCAAGCTTCGTAATATCAACATAGGAGTGGATTTGGATACTTGCAAGAGCTCAAAGCCACGATTTCATTGTTCTGCTCTCCAAGAAGGTTAGAAATCGATGCTCTTAATTAATGATTTTAGGCGCATATTAGTGTAGATCTTTGAATGCCGATTCTGCTGATGCTTTTAGAATTAAAAACGGTTGAGTATTGGCTGAGATATCTGGAATGGAAGTTTGTGTGTCAAATATGTTCTTGTTCGATTTGCATGATTTAGGATGAGTTAGATCAAAATGATGCTGGATTCGTGTTCCTCATAAGATAACCGTTCCAATGATGTATAATTTTCATGTTTCTGGAAATTTTTTGGCACGTGAACACTGTAGCTCCGCCGTCTTCACGAAGAAGACGGTGGAAACCACCGTGCCTGGCCGTGCTAGGGTTTGGTCTGGTTCAGGCTTCCATTGTTACTGTGCAAGCGCTGGTCACCCTTGTGTTCCGAGTTCGATTCCTCCTTGGAGCGCTTCTGCTTTTTTTCATTTTAATTCCTCTTAGCCTAAACGACGACGTTTGGATTAGTGAGCGCCTGTAGCCTTAAGGTCCATGGTTCGATTCTGCTTGATGTCCCTTGTTGATTTCCATATTTCAATTAACATTTTCATGTTTTCATTTTTTATTTCACTTTATTCATGCTTATTTGAAAAATCACCAAAAATAGCATATTAATCCAATTAATTCCAAAAAAAATTTCTACATGATCCTTGAGATGTCTATTATTTTGTGATGCTGATTTTATGATTTTATCATTTCTGGAATTTTAAATGTGATTGATTCTTTGAACATGTATGCATATGTGACTTGTTTCATTCATTCTATTGTGAAATGCTCAATAATGATCCAATTGCCATGAAATTTTATATGTTGATTCCTAACATGTTGTAGGATGTTTGAGATTTTATTTGGCATTTTTAGCATTTTCCTTCTCTGTTTGAGGCATGTGATTGTATGGTGTGACAATGTATGTCACACATGTTGATGTTGGTCTTATTCATTTTCATTTCCTGGCCAATTGAGCTTCTCTGATTATAATTTTTGGCATAATGATTGTGTTTGACATGTTGATTGCTCATAAAAAATTTCATAATTGTTTGAGTCATTTCTGTTTTAATATGGAATTTTGATTCTTGATGACCAATTGTGTGCCTTGAAATTGCCTTTGCCATATTTTGCTCATGTGATGACTTTGCTTAATGCTTTTGACTTGGTCCTTTTTAGGACATGTTCATGATAGGTTAAATGAGCTTCATATTGAATATTGGTTGCTGTTTTGTCTTTTTGCTTTGTCTTTGACCCTAGCCTTGGTGCTAGTTGTAACAGCCCATTTTTTTTAAGTATTTATTTATTATACTATTATTATGATATTTTAATTTAATTATGTGGAGTATTAATTAAGTAATTGGTGTATTAATTCATTATCTAGTGGATATAAGAAATAAGTAAATAATTGAATTAATTAATTAAATTGGTGTGCATAGTGAGTGGTTAATTATTTAAATTTAAATAGAGGTATTTAAATATTAGGTATTATTGGGCCTAGTGATTAAATTAGATAATTTAAGCCCAACTAGAATACTATTATAAATAGTAAGAGTGAAGGAAGTGAGAATTAGAATTCACTTGAGCACTGAAAGCAATAGAGAAAGAGGAGAGGAAAAGTAAAGAGGAGTCAGAGTTTCCATCAAATTGACAAGGTAAGGGGGGAATCCTTATTATTATGGGTTAGTATAATTGGGTCAATGGGTAGGAACATGTTTTAGGTTGAAATCCTTAATTGGCATGGTTTTGGAATTATTAGGTCTTGATAAATACTCTTGAATTGTGATGATTAAATTATTCTAAAACTGTGAATTAATATATAATTGGATAAGTCATAATTTTCTGAACGTGTAGCTTTTTACGGAATCGAAATCGGAGGTTCGGAAGTCCTCCAACGATGAAAAATATGGGGAAATCTGCATTCTGTTTCGTGTTAGCGCAGGAACAGCATTCTGTTTTGCGTTAACCGGTTAACCCAGGGTGTTAACCGGTTAACACTGTTATGATATTGAAAAAATTGCATTCTGTCTTGCGTTAACCGGTTAACCCAGGGTGTTAACCGGTTAACACTGTTAAAAATTGCCAAGAAGCGCATTCTGTTTTGCGTTAACCGATTAACCCAGGGTGTTAACCGGTTAACACTGTTTGAAAAGTGAAAAATTGATATTTAAATGTTGTGTGTGTTTTGGAATGAAATTTTTATGTGTACCTATTTGATGATTGGCCTATATTGGTGAATAATATATTGTATGAATGTTTATGTATACCCTTATTGAATTGTGAATGATTTATGGTTATGGATGTGTATATGTAATCGTAGATGATGTGTTGTGACGAATGTATATATGTACCAATTGTGAGTTATGGTGATATGTGGAATGTTAAGACGGTATAGATGGTCTTAATTGCGTATGTGTTGGTATGTGTGCATTCATTCATAGCATGGTTGACTTCATTGTGGAAGTGGTGAAACTGTGGGTTCACATGAGCAGACGTTAATCCTTAATTGGGATTAGGCGTAGTATTAAGTGGTGATCCTTCATTGGAAACAGACGTAGCAGACGTTAATCCTTAATTGGGATTAGGCGTAGTATTAAGCGGTGATCCTTCATTGGAAACAGACGTAGGGCTTTGGTCTTGTCCGGATCGGAAGCGTGGCTTGGATTCTAGATATTGAATCGGAAAGCGGTGAAACTTTGAGTTCACATTGAGGTACCACATGCATGGAGTCACATTGTCTTGCATGAAGTCGTCTATAGTTATGTGATCATTGAATGTATGTATTGATGTGTATGCGATGCACGTTTAAAATATGTGAGATGATTGTTAGTTAATATTATTGACGTGATTATACCAAGTGTGACGAATTCTTAAATTGTGTTTTAATTCATTGTGCCTTATTATGCTATTCCATAATGATTTGAATTCTCACCCTTTCTGTTTGAATGTTACCTTTTCATGGGTATCGTGCAGATACTACAGAGTAGTATTGCTGGAGTAGGTGGACGGTAGCTCGCTCAAAGTTAGCTGGAGAGTTTCCATATTTAGTTTGAAATTAGGTAATGAGTCAATGCTCTGGTCATGTAACACTGGGTAGATTAGTGGTATTGAACTCGTGACTTATTTGGATATGTTTTATGTCATTACTTGTTTATCTGAATTTGAAGTGATTATTGAGAGATGATCATGGTATGGGACATGGATCATTTTATGAAATACATGAGTATTCTTTATTTTCCGCTGCGAACGCATATTGCTTGAATATTCATGATAATTGAGATGTGTTATTTTGAATGACCAGGTGTATTGTTGGTTTTTGAAAGCTTTAACTTTTGAAAACGTCGATGTGACGCCCTTTTCTTTATATGCGTGCTTATTTACTCTGATTATATGATAAATAATTTGGGGTAGAAAAAGGGGTGTTACATTAGTGGTATCAGAGCATGGTCGACCAGTTGGTCAATAGTAGTAGGTTTTCCGTGGTATTTGATTTGTGTATCTGACACGATCGATACTATTTGTTTGAAGTTTGTGAATGGCTTGAGACATGATATCAAGAAGGCCATTGGTTACCAACAAATTACTCGTTTTATAGAATTGGTTAACAAGAGCCGGATATATGACGAGGATAGTAGGGAGAGTGCTTCTGTCTACAAGAGTCTGAAGGGGAAAAACCAAGATCGGGGGAAACCATACGATGACAAGAGGAGACAATCTAGTGTTGGCAAGAAGCCAAGTAGGGGAGTATCTTCTATTCCACTTAAGTGCTTCAAATGTGGTGTGGAAGGCCATCGTGCTACGGAGTGTAGTAGAGATTCTGGGAAGTGTTTCAATTGTGGCAGGATTGGTCACAGAGCAAACCAGTGTAGAGTTGGTTCGAACGTAACTTGTTTCAACTGTGGTGAGAAAGGTCACATTAGTTCGCAATGTGATAAGCCGAAGAAGGACCAAGTGAAGGGAAAGGTGTTTGCATTGTCTGGTACGGAAACCACTACCGATGATAGACTAATCCAAGGTACATGCTTTATTAATGGTACACCTTTGATTGCCATTATTGATACCGGTGCAACACATTCTTTCATTTCTTTGGATTACGCTAAGAGGCTGAATCTCATATTATCTGATATGCGTAGAAGTATGATTATTGATACACCTGCTATGGGTTCTGTTTCTACTTCCTATGTGTGTTTGAATTGTCCGTTGAGTATATTTGGTAGGGATTTTGGAATTGATTTAGTTTGTCTTCCGTTAGAGCAACTTGACGTGATTTTGGGTATGAATTGGTTAGAAGTTAATCGGGTGTATATCAACTGTTTCGAGAAGACGGTTATTTTTCCTAAGGTTGGTGCTAAGGAAGATTGGTGTGTGTCGGCTAAGCAAGTTGATGAATCGGTGCAAGATGGGGCCGAGTTGTTTATGTTGTTGGCAACTTTGGATATTCGGGAGAAGAGGACGATCGAAGAACTGCCAATAGTTTGTGAATTTGCGGAGGTATTTCCGGAAGATATAAGTGATTTACCGTCGGAACGAGAGGTCGAGTTTTCGATTGATTTAGTTCCTGGAACTAGTCCTGTATCGATGGCTCCCTATCGAATGTCTGCTTCTGAGTTGAAAGAGTTGAAGAGTCAACTTGAAGACTTACTCGAGAAGAAGTTTATTCGTCCTAGTGTGTCGCCGTGGGGTGCACCTGTGCTATTAGTCAAGAAGAAAGAAGGTTCTATGAGATTATGTGTTGATTATAGACAACTGAATAAAGTGACGATTAAGAATAAGTATCCACTTTCGAGGATTGACGATCTGATGGATCAGCTGGTTGGAGCTTGTGTGTTTAGCAAAATTGATTTGAGGTCTGGGTATCATCAGATTCGTGTAAAGGTTGAGGATATTCAGAAGACTGCTTTCAGGATAAGGTACGGTCACTACGAGTACTCCGTGATGTCTTTTGGGGTGTTGAATGCACCTGGTGTATTTATGGAGTATATGAATAGAATCTTTCATGATTATCTGGATAAGTTTGTAGTTGTGTTCATCGATGATATATTGATTTATTCCAAGGGCGAAGAGGAGCATGCAGAGCATTTGAAAGTTGTGTTATCGGTGTTGAAAGAGAGGAAGTTGTTTGCTAAACTCTCTAAATGTGAATTTTGGTTGAGTGAAGTAAGTTTTCTTGGACATGTGATTTCAAGCGGTGGGATTTCTGTGGATCCTACGAAGATCGAAGCTGTATCTCAGTGGGAAGCTCCTAAGTCTGTTGCTGAGATTCGAAGTTTCCTTGGTTTGGCTGGTTATTATAGGAAATTCATTGAGGGATTTTCTAAGTTGTCGTTACCGTTGACGCAGTTGACTAGGAAGGGTCAAGCTTTCATTTGGACTTCGCAGTGTGAAGCGAATTTTCAAGAGCTTAAGAGAAGATTGACTACGGCTCCTATTTTGACTTTACCGGATCCGTTAGAAACCTTCGTTGTGTATTGTGATGCTTCTTTGTTGGGTTTGGGAGGTGTTCTGATGCAAAAAGGGCAAGTGGTAGCTTATGCTTCAAGGCAACTCAAAGTTCATGAGAAGAATTATCCGACGCATGATTTAGAGTTGACCGTCGTTGTGTTTGTGTTGAAGCTTTGGAGACATTACTTGTTTGGATCGAGGTTTGATGTGTTTAGTGATCACAAGAGTTTGAAGTACTTGTTCGATCAGAAAGAATTGAATATGAGGCAAAGGAGATGGTTGGAATTCTTGAAGGATTATGATTTTGGTTTGAATTATCATCCTGGGAAGGCGAATGTTGTAGCCGATGCATTGAGTAGGAAGTCATTGCATATGTCTATGTTGATGATGCGAGAGTTTGAATTGTTGGAGCAATTTAGGGATTTGAGTTTGGTTTGTGAAGCGACGTCTTCGTGTGTTAAGCTTGGGATGCTGAAGCTTGCGTGTGGAATTCTTGACGAGATTAGAGAAGGTCAGAGGTCAGATTTGAAGTTAGTCGATGTTATAACATCGATTAACCAAGGCAAAGATGGTGACTTTCGGATTGATGAGAATGGTATCCTGAAGTGTCGTGATAGAGTGTGTGTTCCGGATGTTATGGATTTGAGAAAGAGGATTCTTGAGGAAGGGCATAGAAGTGGCCTGAGTATTCATCCTGGCGCTACTAAGATGTATCAAGACTTGAGGAAGATGTTTTTATGGCAAGGTATGAAGAAGGATGTAGCGGAATTTGTGTATTCATGTTTGACTTGTCAAAAGTCAAAGATTGAACATCAAAAGCCGTCTGGTTTGATGCAATCGTTATCTATTCCCGAGTGGAAGTGGGATAGTATCTCTATGGATTTTGTTTCGGGCTTACCAAGAACGTCGAGTAATTGTGAGGCGATTTGGGTCGTTGTGGACAGACTGACGAAGTGTGCTCATTTTATTCCGATGAAGATGGATTATTCGATGGAGAGACTTGCTAAGTTGTATATCGAGAGGATTGTGTGTTTGCATGGTATACCGTCGAGTATTGTTTCGGATAGAGATCCGAGGTTCACTTCGAGATTTTGGGAAGGTTTGCAAAGTGCTTTGGGTACGAAGTTGCGTTTGAGTTCAGCATATCATCCGCAAACTGATGGTCAAACGGAGAGGACTATTCAGTCACTTGAAGATCTTTTGAGGTCTTGTGTTTTGGAACAAGGAGGAAATTGGGATAGTTTCTTGCCTTTAATCGAGTTTACATATAATAACAGTTTCCATTCGAGTATTGGAATGGCACCGTTTGAGGCCCTTTATGGCAGAAGGTGTAGAACTCCTTTATATTGGTACGAATCGGGAGAGAGTGCTGTGGTTGGACCCGAGTTGATTCAAGAGACTACAGATAAGATTAAGATGATTCAAGGGAAGATGAAGGCTTCTCAGAGTCGTCAAAAGAGTTATCATGATAAGAGGAGGAAAGCTCTTGAGTTTGAGAAAGACGAGCATGTGTTCCTTCGAGTTACGCCAATAATGGGTGTTGGTAGAGCTTTGAAGTCGCGTAAGTTGACGCCGCGTTTCATTGGTCCTTATCACATTTCCGAGAGGATAGGTGAAGTGGCATATCGGATTGCATTACCACCATCACTTTCTAATCTTCATGATGTATTCCATGTGTCTCAATTGAGGAAGTACATTGCGGATCCATCGGATGTTGTTCCGTTAGATGATGTGCAAGTACGGGATAATTTGACGGTTGATACATCACCTATGCGGATTGAAGATCGAGAAGTGAAGAAGCTTTGTGGTAAGGAGATTACTTTGGTAAAAGTGATATGGGGCGGAGTCGCCAATGGAAATATTACGTGGGAACTCGAGGATAAAATGAGGGAATCATATCCGGAATTGTTCGTTTGAGGTAAATTTTCGAGGACGAAAATCTTTTAAGTGGGGGAGAGTTGTAACAGCCCATTTTTTTTAAGTATTTATTTATTATACTATTATTATGATATTTTAATTTAATTATGTGGAGTATTAATTAAGTAATTGGTGTATTAATTTATTATCTAGTGGATATAAGAAATAAGTAAATAATTGAATTAATTAATTAAATTGGTGTGTATAGTGAGTGGTTAATTATTTAAATTTAAATAGAGGTATTTAAATATTAGGTATTATTGGGCCTAGTGATTAAATTAGATAATTTAAGTCCAACTAGAATACTATTATAAATAGTAAGAGTGAAGGAAGTGAGAATTAGAATTCACTTGAGCACTGAAAGCAATAGAGAAAGAGGAGAGGAAAAGTAAAGAGGAGTCAGGGTTTCCATCAAATTGACAAGGTAAGGGGGGAATCCTTATTATTATGGGTTAGTATGATTGGGTCAATGGGTAGGAACATGTTTTAGGTTGAAATCCTTAATTGGCATGGTTTTGGAATTATTAGGTCTTGATAAATACTCTTGAATTGTGATGATTAAATTATTCTAAAACTGTGAATTAATATATAATTGGATGAGTCATAATTTTCTGAACGTGTAGCTTTTTACGGAATCGAAATCGGAGGTCCGGAAGTCCTCCAACGATGAAAAATGCGGGGAAATCTGCATTCTGTTTCGTGTTAGCGCAGGAACAACATTCTGTTTTGTCCGGATCGGAAGCGTGACTTGGATTCTAGATATTGAATTCTAGATATTGAATCGGAAAGCGGTGAAACTTTGAGTTCACATTGAGGTACCACATGCATGGAGTCACATTGTCTTGCATGGAGTCGTCTATAGTTATGTGATCATTGAATGTATGTATTGATGTGGATGCGATGTACGTTTAAAATATGTGAGATGATTGTTGGTTAATATTATTGACGTGATTATACCAAGTGTGACGAATTCTTAAATTGTGTTTTAATTCATTGTGCCTTATTATGCTATTCCATAATGATTTGAATTCTCACCCTTTCTGTTTGAATGTTACCTTTTCA